>NC_058407.1:170351280-170534016 GCF_002201575.2 Neomonachus schauinslandi | reverse complement strand
CGCCCCCGCGCCTTGCGTGCGTGCGCGCGCCCGCGGACACGTCGGGGCGGGGCGCGCCGCGGGACTACGTTGCCGGCCCGGCTTGGGGCGCGCGGGGATTGGAACCTGTGGCCGGGGCTTTCCGCGTCCTCCCGCCGGGTGCGGGGCGCAGGAGATCCCAGCTTGGAAACGGAGCACGCCCTGGAGGCCCGCGGAAGGGGAAGCGAGGGTGCGGGGCCCCGTTTGGGCCCGCGAACCGTCGCCTTGGGTCTTCTCCACTTTCCCCAAGGAAACGGGTCTGCAGATGCGGACGGAACTGATTTTCCAGGTCTCTCTCAAGCCCCCGGGCCCCCGATAGCTATTGAAGAGAGGTTTAGGCCTGCTCCTACACACCAAGCACCTTGCACAAATAGTCATGCAACACTTTTTTTTTTTCTTAGAGAATGCAATTTCAATGGAGACACCTCAAAGACACAAAGTCCCTTAGGTGTGTTCTGTGCAACTAGTGCGCTCTATTGACCCGTGACAGAGTTGCCAGAATGGCTGGAAGTGCCATATACGGACAAGGTAAACAAGCTGGTAGAGAGGGATAAAGTTGAGAGGTAGATGTTTGTTATTACCCAATCTGCACACAATTCAAACCAACAAAAAGGCAGCTTTACGGCCTTGTTTCCCCGCTTTCTGCTAACACTCACCCTCCCAGATTTGCAGAGTTTAACTAAAAGCTAACATTTCCCCTCCTCCCAGAGTTGCGGGGTACAACTAAAAGCTCGTTAGGCTTTCTCCAGCAAACAACTCCTCTCTTTGTTAACCTGTAATGGAGAGGAAATACTATGTTAATAAAGAGGAAAAGCTGGGCTTGTTTACCAAAGTTGTTTTTAACCAACTACCTAATTCTCCGAAACTTTATTTGATTTGTATCTTAAGGAAACCAGGCTCTGAGCCTTTGCAGCCACCCCCTGCAGTCAGGGACCTTTCCTGGGGTCACAGTCTTCAGAATAGAGCCCTCTCCCTAGGGCTGCTAGACATGCCTCCCTGCCTCAGGCTGAACCCAATGAGAGCGGAGTGTCTCCTGGGCTGGATTCAAAGCTGCCTCTTGGAGGCTCAGTCAAATAAAAAGACATGCCCTTGGGTGGCTGACTCTTGATTTCAGCCTAGGTCCTGATCTCAAGCCCTGCGCTGGGGCTCTGCACTGGGCATGGAGCCTGCTTGAGATTCTCTCTCTCCCTCTGCTCCTCCCTGTTCTCACTCTCTCTCTCTCAAATAAATAAATATATCTTAAAAAAAAAAAAAAGGCCCAGATCATTTCTATAGCCCCTTGCAGCTCAGACTTTCAGTAATTCTAGTGAAATATCCAAGAATACAAGCTATGTTTAAGCAACAGAGCAGTAGACCCAGAATCTAGATGTTACTCTGTAGGCGACTGTCACTAAGAGTGAGTCCCTGGGGTCTGCATAAATCCATTGAGTCTCTAACCCCTGCCCCCAAGTGATCCCCATTCTTCTTTCAGTCCACCCAGTATCTCTCCCTTCTCTTCCTTCTCATATTCAAGAAGTCTCTTCTCTCTCAACCAGACTAAACTTCTCCCTCTCTGCTTAGCCGAGTGCTGGCCCCCATTTCCGATCCCTAGCTGTTCCTGACCTAAAATCCTTCCATTTCTTAACCTCATTGTTTTCTTACCTGCCTAGATGTCTGGGCCTTCCTTTTCCTGATTGTTTCCTCAACAGGTGAGTCAGGAGGTCACTTCTGGAGGTCACTGGAAGGCATTTCATTTACTCATTAACAAGTAATTGCCGCTGTCATTTAACCAGATACACCTAACGGTGTCTTTCAACACAGCCTGCACAAGGAGGGCCTTCCTAAATGGAAGCTAATGTTTTATTCATTGGCAAACTCCAGCCACCTACTATGTGGCTAGGGACCAGGAATACAAAATAAGTCACAGGTATGGCATTTCAGAGGCTCAGTGGCCCGGATGAAACAGACACAGGAACCACTGACAAGGACACACTGACAGAGGTGTGTACTGAGGGATAGAACATGGACGGCAGGACCGTTCTGCCTGGGAGGAGAAAGATGGGAAGATCACAGGAGAGTCACAGAAGACCTCGATCCAGGACTTAAATGCAGCATTCAAGTTCACTGGACAAGGGCATCGCAGGCAGAGGGAAGGGCTTGTGCAGAGGCAGGAAAATGAATGTATTTTCCAGCACAGATTTCAGTTCAAGTGCAGTAATGTTGTAGCTGCTGGATCTTCTATCTGCACACCTGACTCTATCAAAAAGTTGATAAAGATGAGGAGTGCCTGGGTGGCTTAGTTGGTTAAGCATCTGACTCTTGATTTAGGCCCACACCCTGATCTCATGGTCGTGAGATCAAGCCCTGCATCAGGCTCTGTGCTCCACAGGGAGTCTGCTTGAAGTTCTCTCCCTCCCTCCCTCCCTCTACCCCTCCCCCGCCCTGCCCTGTGCAGGCATGCACATGTGCACTCTCGCGAGCTCTCTCTCAAATAAATCTTTTTAAAAAGTTGATAAAGATGATAAAAGGTATTGGCCCACATAAAATTCATCAGCCACAATTTTGTGCTAAACCTGCGGACCAGCCCTTATCCTGAACTTAAGGTACTTTGATATCCTTTCATTGTATATCAAATTTGTCAAAAATGCTATCTTTTAAAGATACCTGAACAAGTAGATGGGAAGTGTTTTAACAATTCTGCTGAGACAGAGATGAAATTTGGTGTCTTCAAGTATCCTCTTTGCAATGACTTTACAAAAGAGCAGTTTTGACCCTGCTTTCTATGTAGGATTTGGCAGCTTATTTTATTTCCCCCAAATGTATCACTTGCCCTTGTCGGTGTTATTGGGCATTTGAAACACTTTCCAGTGGGGGTAAAAAAAACAAATCTCTCTTTGGATCTAACTGCAGTGGTTCTTAACCTGTCTTTTGATTCCCAAATCTCTTCAGGGAATCTGATGGAAACAATGGATCCTTTGCCCAGAAAAATTCATATGTGCAAATATGCACCAAATTTACATCCAATTTCAGTGGGCTCATGATCTCCTGAAACCAATTTGTGGATCCTGTAAGGTCCCATAGCCCCTAGATTAAGAACTTCTAATCCGAAGGAAATGATCAAGCAAATCACACTGGGAATATCCCGTATGTGTAATGTTCAGGAACCAACACAGCAGAAACCCCTCTGGAAGGCAGTGGCTATGCATCCTGAAAAGAGGGCAGCTGTGGTCCACACACACCCACACTCTTCTCTGGCTCCCGCACATTACCAACTGGTGCCAGAGCAAGTTAATTAAGGTCGCCAAGCCTCAGTTTGCTCATCCATACAATGGAGATAATAATGCCTCTCACCCAAAGTCATCGTGAGGTTTAAATTAGATGTAGATTTAGCAGTCTACTAGAGCAGGCCCTTGGTAAATGGTAGTTCTTATAAGTACATGTAAAATACATATGCTAGTCTTTCCCCCAAACCTACTAGTGCTATTACCCGAGGCAAATCGGGGATATTGTGCAGAGGGTCCCTGGTGGTTACACCAAATACCTCTTGGGAGTACACTGCTGTACATGAGCCTCTGTGACCAGTCTGTTCTAGCCTTTAAGATCTTTCCTAGGTCTAGGATCTGGGCCTCTTCTGCTTTTCACCCAAACATTAAGTTTTTAAAACAGATATACAAAATTGTGATTAATTAGCATGTTCATTTATCCTTCTATGCCTGGAAGCCTTTAATTACACCCTAAGCTTAATATTACCAATATGCAAGTCTTACTCTATTATTATCATTGATAGGGTTTATTATCTTTGATAAGATCTTTTTGTTTTATTTATTTATTTATTTATTTATTTGAGAGAGAGAGCACATTTATGAGCAGGAGGAAGGCACAAAGGGAGAGGGAGAGAGAAAATCTTTTTTTTTTTTTTAAAGATTTTATTTATTTGACAGAGAGAGACACAGCGAGAGAGGGAACACAAGCAGGGGGAGTGGGAGTGGGAGAGGGAGAAGCAGGCTCCCCGCTGAGCAGGGAGTCCGATGCGGGGCTCGATCCCAGGACCCCGGGATCATGACCTGAGCCGAAGGCAGATGCCTAACGACTGAGCCACCCAGGTGCCCCGGGAGAGAGAAAATCTTAAGCAGACGCCACGCTCAGCACAGAGCCCACATGGGGCTCTATCTCACAACCCTGAGATCATAACCTGAGCTGAAATTAAGAGTTGGATGCTTAACCTACTGAGCCACTCAGGCACGCCAGTAGGATCTTTTTTAATTAAAACTTTTATTGACATCGTTGTAGACTCACATGTAGTTATAAGAAATAATACAGAGAGATCCCTTGTGCACTGTGCCCAGTTTTCCCAATGGTAACATTTTACAAAACTATCGTATAATATCACAACCAGGATATTGACATCGATACAATCCAATAATATTCAGATTTTCCCCATTTTACTTGGACTTATGTGTATGTATATTAAGCTATATATACATACAAGTGTGTGTTCAAGTATCCACCACCACAAACTACTGAACACACCAACACAATGCCCTCCTCATCCTTATGTCCTTTTGTCTCACCACCAACACCTGGCAACTAATCTATCCTCTATTTCTAAAATGTGGCCAATTCAAAACTGTTACATAGATGGGATCATATATAATATAGTCTTTTAGAATGGGTTTTTCTCACACAGCATAATCCCCCAGGAGACTCATCCAAATTGTAACCTGTTTCAATAGTTTGTTCCTTTTTATTATTTTTTAAAGATTTTATTTATTTATTCATGAGAGACAGAGAGAGAGAGGCAGAGGGAGAAGCAGGCTCCCAAGGAGCAGAGAGCCCGATGAGGGACTCGATCCCAGGACTCTGGGATCATGACCTGAGCCGAAGGCAGACGCTTAACCATCTGAGCCACCCAGGTGCCCTAGTTTGTTCCTTTTTATTACTAAGTAGTATTCCATGACTTGGATGTATCACCTTTTGTTTAACCATTCACCCATTGGAGGATACCTGGGCTAACTCCAGTTTTTGGTTACTGTTAATAAACTACTATGAACATTCATGTGCAGGCATTTATGTGAACATAATAAGTTTTAGTTTCTCTGGAATAACAGCTCTAGAGTACAATTGCTGAGTCATATGGAAGTTTAGTGTTCTAAGAAACTGCCAAACTTTTTTCGAGTGGCTATAGCATTTTCCTTTACCTTTTTTAAAAGATTTTATTTGTTTGACAGAGAGAGAGCACGACCAAGCAGGGGGAGGGGCAGAAGCAGATTCCCCGCTAAGCAGGGAGCCCAATGTGGGGCTCGATCCCAGGACCCTGGGATCATGACCTGAGCCGAAGGCAGACGGTTAACACACTGAGCCACCGAGGCACCCCAGCATTTTACTTTTCCACAAGTAATGTTTCTCAGCATCCTTGCCAGCATTTGGTATTGTCACTGTCTTCCCTTTTGGCCATCCTAATAGGTATGTGTTTGTGTTTTATGGCTGTGGAATTATTTGAGATTTAGATTATTTCTTCAAATATATGCAGCCAAGTAATTAGGGACAATTCTAGAAAAAATAATTTCTTTAAAGATCCTAGATGTGGGGCGCCTGGGTGGCTCAGTCCGTTAGGCGTCTGCCTTCGGCTCAGGTCGTGATCCCAGGGTCCTGGGATCAGATCCTGGGATTGAGTCCTGGGATAGAGCCCCACATCGGGCTTCCTGCTCAGTGGGGAGTCTGCTTCTCCCTCTTCCTCTGTCCCTCCCCCTCAACCTTGCTCCTGCTCTCTCTCAAATAAATGAAATCTTAAAAAAAAAAAAAAAGATCCTAGTTGAACCCCACAGTCTATATTCAGAAACAGATAAGGTCATAGTGAAAATGAGAAAATGATTAAACTGCTATTATACATTTAAAAATGTAGTTTTGGGGGCACCTGGGTGGCTCAGTCGTTGAGCTTCTGCCTTCGGCTTGGGTCATGATCCCGGGGTCCTGGGATCAAGCCCCACGTCGGGCTCCCTGCTCAGCGGGGAGCCTGCTTCTCCCTCTCCCGCTCCCCCCTGCTTGTGTTCCCTCTCTCGCTGTCTCTCTCTCAAATAAATAAATAAAATCTTTAAAAAAAAAAAAGTAGTTTTGTCTGTAGAGTAGTTCCCACTTAGATGAGCAGTGTTTTAAACAATTAAATTGACTATCCTAATAAAAGTAATTAAGATACTGCTAAGAATATAATAAGCTCATTTTTAAAAATTCAGACATCACATTTTTACTGTAAATAAACAAAGGCAATGCCCAGGCTTCTGGTCTACTACTCCCTCAGAATCTCATGATTTCTATTGGTCTAGAAAAATAAGTATGCTCTAAGTTTATTGTATCTCATCTATAATATATAAGCAACAATAACCAGGGAAATCAACAAACCAAAGGAAATCCCAAGTAAGACCCTGAATCATTGTTTATTGGCTAAAAACTGTTGCTAGTTTTTGGACAAGGCTAGAGGAAGCGCTCCTGTATTCTAGGCTAATGGTTCTAGAAAGTATGGTCGCCGGAGAAGGAGCATCACCAGGGGACTGTTAGAAATGCAAATTCTCAGGCAGCATCCCAGACTGACTGCATCAGAAACTCAGAAGGTAGACCCAACAATTCACAGTCGGACAAACCCTCCGGGTGATGCTGATACAGGCTTGCATTTGAGAGCCACTGTGAAAGGCACGTAGCTACTTTCCTATTGTCCTAACTGAGCAGTGATGTGCAAAATCCAAAACAAAGATACTTTGGCCAGAATGTCAAAAACAACTATAGGTAACTTAATCAAAAATGGGATATATTAGAAGAGTTTCAGGTGCGGGGGGGGTGAGGGGGTAGGTCACAGAATCCTTGCTAGGTTTCATGATAGAATATGGGAAGTGATCAAAACATCCGGACAGCCAAGGAGATCTTTCTCTTAATGAGAAACAGTATGGCCAGGACGCCACCCCTGCTCCCCTAGGACTTAACGCCATCTGTCCGTACATCTCAAGATTGTAAGCACCAGAAGGATTCCCAACTGGCTGAGTCTAGACCAGGCCCCACGCCCTGGCTGCCAGGGGACAAGAGGGGAAGATAAAGCCACTTTGACTTTTGTAGTGGGAACTGGGCCACTGCCTCCTGCCCAAACTACACACAGTAGGGCTTTCTCCCTAATAGGAAGAGAACTGAACAACTCCCACATGGCTAATGTCTGCCCCAGGAATGTGATGGGGGAGGGAGAGCAGCAGACTAACATTTGCTGTGATGGGAATAAACTGATAACCAGGAATTTAGAGTTCAGTATTTGATTCCCCAAGCACGTGCTGATTCTCATGCGAAGACAGAGGAATCCTGACAAGAGGAAAGGCTGAAGGAATTCACTGGAAAATTTATGAATCACACACTCTTGCGCTAATTATAAAAAAAAAGACTTGTAGTAAGTGCCCATCTGTGACAAATATTAACCAGGGCTTGTGCTGGCAAGGAGGTGACCCAATTTCCCAGTCCTGCAGATGCACTGAACCAGTCACCAAATCATTGCTCTCTGCATTCTGCACAGTGTTTGAATCACTCATCTTTCTGCGGAGATCCAGCAAGGCTCTAATCTTACCCTGATTGTGCAAAAATAGAAACAAGTGCAGATGAATGTGATAAAGATTCTCCTAGTACCAAGAAAGGGGCGGGAGCTGCGTACCTCATTATTTAAAGGCATTCATATAAACAAATTAAGTTAATTTGGGGTTCTGTTGTGTGTGAGGGAAGGATGCTTATATAATTATTAGCTTCCACTCCTGCTAAGTGAACATGATAAAGATTTTCAGGGATAGCTATTTCCAATCCAAGTTCATCCTTTCTTCGGTGCCTGTCCATAGCACTGTCCATGTGCTGCAAGTAGACCCTTTGTCCATCTATCCATCTCTCTAGACTGCATCAATCCTCTGTCTGCCCAGGATCCCCCTGGAAGGATAGGGGAGGATGGGGCTTAGGCCACAGAATAGATGCCCATTTTTTCTTTCCAGGAATACGGTTTTGTCATTTGTATGCACCAATTTATAATATAAGTTCACTTTTCTTCTTTATTGTACAGTAGAAGATAAGCAAACATTTATTAGGAAACTTCAATGTGCCAGGCAACGTGCTAATGTGCAAGGAATTTTTTTTTTTTTGCTATTATAAACCTTTTTTGTTGTGAAATATAACACATGCAAGGAAAGGTGAAACTCCTATGGAGTCACCAGGAGGTAAAGAAATAGAACATCGCCAGACCCCAAAAGACCCCTACATTCATCCTCCCAATCACAATCTTTCCCAGCCTCCTCACGGGGTAACCACTCTCCTCTTATTGTAATCATTTCTTTGCTTTTATTCATAGTTTTATTAATGAAGTATGAATCCTTAAGTATACGGTTCTCTTTTGCCTGTTTTTGAACTTTAAGTGGAACTATACAGTATGTACTATTTTGCATCTGAGTTTTTCTAACTCAACATTACGTTTCTGAGATTTATCCACATTATTGTGTTGTGGCTATAGTTCATTTATTTTTATTGTTTGCGTAGTATTCTTTGTATGACTATACTTCAATTTATCCATTCATAGACATTTGAATGTTCCACTTTGGGGCTAATATAAACATTATGTTAAACTGCATTTTGACTAATATGAGCATTATATTAAACTGCATTTTCTGATTACTAATAGGGTATTACTTTGGCTATTTGGAATCCCTTTAGCGAAGTGCGTATGCAATGTTTTGGGTTTCTTTCTCCATTTTTCTATGGGATTTTCTGTCTTTCTTACTGATTTATAGGCATTCATTATGTAGTTTGGATATGAGCTGTCAGGTTTTTTTCCCAATTTTTTTATTGTGGCAAAATATGCATAATATAAAATTTACCGTCTTAACCACCGTTAAGTGTAAAGTCAGTGGTATTAAATACATTCATAATGTTATGCTTCACCACCATCATCCATCTCCAGAACTCATTTCATCATGTAAAACAAACTCTGTACCCATTCAACAACTCCCCATTGTCTCCTTCTCCCCCAGCCCCTGGCAATCACTGTTCTGCTTTCTGTCTCTGCGAATTTGACTATTCCAGAGACCTCATATAAGTGGAATCATACAATATTTGTCTTTTTGTAACTGGCCTGTTTCGCTTAACATAATATCCTTAAGATTAATCCACATTGCAGCAGGTATCAGAATTTTCTCCCCTTTTAAGGCTGAATGATATTCCATTGTATGGAGAGACCATACTTTGCTAATCCATTCCTCTGTTGATGGACATCTGGGTTGCTTCCATGTTTTAGCTATTGTAAATAATGCTGTTGTGAACACAGGTGTACAAATCTCTCTTTAAGACCCTGTTTTCGATTCTTTTGGGTAGATACCCAAAAGTGGAATTGCTGGATCATATGGTAATTCTATTTTTGTTTTTTGAGGAATCACCACTGGTTTCCATAATGGCCATACCATTTTACATTCCTACCAACAGTGTAAAAGGGTTCCAATTTCTCCACATCCTCACCATGACTTGCGTTTTCTGGTTTTTGGTAGTAGCCATCCGTGAAGTGGTATCTCATTGTGGCTTTGATAATGCATTTCCCTGATGACTGACGTTTATCATCTTTTCATGTGCGTGTTGGCCATTTGTAGGTCTCCGGAAAAATGTCTATTCAAGTCCTTTGTCCATTATTGAATCAGGCTGCTTGGCAAAGAATTTTAAAAGGTTGATGAGGTATGGTCCCTGCATTTTTGTGGCTCATGTCTGGTAGTGGAAACCATCACATAAGCAAATAACATATAAATAAGGCAGAAGAGCCACACTGAAGTCTTCCCTTTCTTGTGGACATCAATACGCTATTGGTGTCCATAGGCAAGGGGAAGGGTTTGGCCGCTTCACCTGGATGCATGTAGAAAAAAAAAAAAAGAACTTGCACGTGCCTTAAGCAGCAAGTTTCTAAAGAGTTTCAAAAATGAGCTGTGCTCCATTCAGAAACATCACCAATTTAAATTTGATACTCAGGATGTATGGTTGGTAACTTTATTTCTCATAAGGCAGCCCCAAAACCTTTGCTTTTTAAAAGATTTGAGCAGTTTTCTCAACAAGCCACATCTATTTCTGCTGTGAGTTTTTTTTTTTTTAAAGATTTTATTTATTTATTTGAGACAGAGAGAATGAGAGAGACATAGAGCACATGAGAGGGGGGAGGGTCAGAGGGAGAAGCAGGCTCCCTGCCGAGCAGAGAGCCCGATGCGGGACTCGATCCCGGGACTCCAAGATCATGACCTGAGCCGAAGGCAGTCACTTAACCAACTGAGCCACCCAGGTGCCCTATGCTGTGAGTTTTTATCTTAGGTTGTCACTTAGAGGTATAATCAATTTAGACATTGCAGTTTGCTCAGTAAGCAAAGTCTGTGATGTCTTAACTAAGCACAGGACAGGACTGCCATGCCTCTCTCTAATAAGTGAGAGTCTTTGAAATCAAATGGGAATACAGTTTTCTTCTGAGGAAAGTACTAGCTACAAAGGAGAAAAACCGTACTTTCTACAGTTGCATTTGTGGATTATGGTTGGATTCTCTACTCATTGATGAAAATTAAGAATCTTGAATATTGTTATCCCAAATAAACTATATTGCATCTGAATGGAATATTTTGATAATAAAGGGCTGGTCTTAGGAGAATGCCTTCCTTCGAAAAAGGGTAGAGCTAAGAATCATTAGAGATGTTTCATGGAACCCATCAGCTAATGCATCCTTCGCCTAAAGGAGTTTCCATACTCTGAATGCAATCCTTTGCAGAATAATTCCTATTTAAGCAGGAGAGGAAAGGGGGTGGGGGACTGGTATCAACAATGACTGACTTAGGCAAGCTATGAACTTGCCAGTGCCTGAAATACAGTATTGGGGTAGCAGTAGGGTCTTTTTTGACAAAGAGCTATTTCTCTTCTTATTGGGAAGAATTGGACTGCAGGTTCAAAAGAAAGAGTTGCCAACTTGACCCTCAGTCACTCAGCTTAGAACATTCCTGGGGTTTTGGGGGCGCCTGGGTGGCTCAGTTGGTTAAGCGACTGCCTTCGGCTCAGGTCGTGATCCTGGAGTCCCAGGATCGAATCCCGCATCGGGCTCCCTGCACAGCAGGGGGTCTGCTTCTCCCTCTGACCCTCTTCCCTCTCGTGCTCTCTGTCTCTCATTCTCTCTGTCTCAAATAAACAAATAAAATCTTAAAAAAAAAAAAAAAAAAAGAACATTCCTGGGGTTTTGAGAGAAGAGTACCTATAGTTAGGAAGCTAGATTTATGGCCGCAGGCAAAGAGAAAGCAAGCCCGTGTCTACAGCATACCTGGTTATTATGGTAGGTATACTCCTTGGAAATCCTTAGAGAAGTCCTATAAAAATCACTTTGAAGCCTCCCACATCTGCACCTGTGTCTTCACCTTCCCAACAGTGATGGTGGAGGGTCCCCCCCATCAAAAAAATCACTTTCAAACCTCCTTTGGATCCCGATATCTTGATGACCCAGACGTTACCTTCCCTACCTTTCCTTAAGACTAGAGACATGTCACAAACTCTTTAACAATCACCAGAGTTTCCTTTCCTTAAAATGCACACAGAACTAAGAACCCAAGGCATATAAGAGCCAGGGTAAACCCAGAACAATTAATTCCCTAGCAATCCTCCCATTAGGGAGACAACTGGGGGTGGATTTGGCATCAGCAGAGTGAGCTTAAATACTCTATGTGCTGGCTATGTGATCATGGGAGATTCCCTTACATCTCTGAGCTTCAATTTCTTCTTCTATAAAATAGATATAATACCAACATCATGCCACTTTTATAAGAATTACTGGTATGGAAGATGTTATCTGTGAAAACCCTTTGTAAAAGTGTCATTTAAATAATTGTTCTTAATCTAGGGGTGCTTGTATCTAAACCTGCAGCCTTCCAGAGAAGACTTTCCTTTATAAATTTACTCAGCTGAATGTGTAGGTAGGAACCAGAACTTTATAAGTAATACAAGTTCCCATAAGTTTTAATAATTGTTAAGTGTTCTGATTCTCCCACTCCCCCCTCTGACCCTGCAAAAAAAAAAAAAAAAAAAAAACACTTTAAAAGCTTTCTAAACAATCACATTTCTCAAAAGCAAGCAAATCAGAGATATGGAATCTTTTCCCATTTATGATTCACCCAAACCGAGTGAAAGGGTGTTTATTTTAGAGAAGAGAAACTCACACACTGAAACACCTTTTTATTACCGGTAACTCCCGAGTCATTCACCAGACTTTCATTGTGTGGAGTTATGCTTCAGGAATTTAGGACTCAAATTCATATTCGTGCAATACACCATGAGATTACAAAATTCTAATGTCTTTGAGGTTTTCTATTTTTAATCATTATTAAAACACTACCAATGACAGAATTGGGACTCCCCCTCTCTTCTAGCCAGAAGTTATCAACTTGGTGAATAGTCTCCCAGAATGTTTTTTCTATACATATATTACCAGATATATAATATTCTCACAAATAATAATATATATACACTGGCATTTCTTCATTTAAGACATTATCTGGCTCCCCATTATGGAAGATAAGGAGTTCCCTCCTCCTGACTCCATTTTGGTACTTGCTTTGTATTTTTGCTTCTTCTATTTGTACTTTAAAATTTTTTTGAGCTAGTGTTTGCTCTTCCATCAGCGCATAACTCATGATGCCCTCCACATTAGATGAAGATATCAATACCCTTACCTTCTCTTATAGTTGTCCTCTATACTCCCACCTCCATATTTGCCAGCTGAACCCTGACAATGTCAAGGATGACAACATTCACATTCTCTTCTGCAAGCAGAGTTGACTTCCCTGTTTTGTCTACTGGTTCCATGAGTTGATTGTTGCAGGATCAAAATTAAAATCACACCACATTTTGGTTTGCTTCCTGTTTGGCCATGAGTTTCTTACATAATTTTTTACCTGTTATTTCTAATTGCCTCACTTTCTTCTTATTGATGGAAGAGATTTATGTTTTCTTCATCAAGTCATTAACATAATCTGGCTTCTTAGTCATTCTGTTACTTTGGTCTATTTCATTTCTCTCATTGAAAACACTCTATCTGGAGCTGCCTTTCTGTTCTAATAAGGAGCAAACAGCTTTCCAGCTTCACTGTACAACTGTTATCCTGGGATTGCATTTCAATGGACTTCTGAGTTGATTCCACTATTTCTTGTATATTATGTTTTTCTTTTTGGTGATGATGGCGGGGTGTGGGTAAGATTGTTTCCACCCTTTTTTGATGGTGTACATTCTCAAGTAGCTTACTTAGAATGTACTTGAAAGGTAACCCTCCTGAGTTTATATCTGAAAATACCATTGTACTTTATATGACTATAGAATTCTCAGTTGTAAGTAATTTTCCCTCAGAACTTTCAAGGCTTTGGGGCGCCAGGGTGGCTCAATCAGTTAAGCATTTGCCTTTGGCTCAGGTCATGATCCCAGGGTTCTGGGATCGAGCCCCACATTGGGCTCCCTGCTTAGCAGGGATCCTGCTTCTCCCAGCTCTTGCTCTCTCTCTCAAATAAATAAAATTATAAAAAAAAAATAACTTTCCGGGTTTTGTCCCATTATATTCTACCATTCAGTGCCCCCAGAGAGAAATCTGATGTTAATCTCATTCTTTTGTACATAACATTGTTTCTCTCTGGAAATTTTTTGGATCTTCTATTTATTCTTGGTCATCTGAAATTTTACAACATTGAATGTAGATATTCATCTTTTTCTCATTTATTCAGCTTTGCATTCCAAGTGAGTCTTCAACTTAGAGATTCCTTCAACCTAGAGATTCCTTCAATTCTGATAAATTTTCTTTTATGATTTCTTTGATAATATCTTTCCCTGTGTTTTCTCAATTTTTTGCATTTTTTTTTTTTTGGAACTCCAGTTATTCAGATGGGGGGCCTCCCAAATTGATCCTCTCTCATTTTTCTCCCAACTTTTTCATCTCTGTTCCTTTCTATAGTCTGATCTTTCCTTCTGTTTATCTTCAAACCCTTCCCTTGAATTTTGTCCTGATATTTATTTAATCTCTGAGATGGTTCCTGTTTCATAGCATCTTCCTTTTTAATGCCTGCAGTCCCTATCTTCTCAAATCTGTTGAAAATATAGAGAGTAATTTCCCTAGTTTCTCTGAGTTATGTCTGTTTCTCCTGGGAACAGTTGTTTCATTCACCTTGGCCTTCCTCTTTTATCAGGTTGGTTTTCTTCTTGTGCCTGATCATGCATACTTAAGAATGGGAGCCTAGGTTATTTTTTCTGGACAAATGGTTCAGATTTCTTATATATACACATCTATGTGTTCCCATTAGGATTCTCCCATGAATAGATTACCTGACTGGGTGCCCTACAGAGTGCTAAAAGATTTAACTAGGTGGGTGAGAAGAAATGCATTCTGATTCTTGACCTTTTGTACATGACTTCTTTTTACTCTCTGGAAATTTGTAAGATCTTTTCTTTTCCCAGAGTTTTGAAATTTTACAATGATGTGCTTTGGCAAAGGTTAATTTTAATCCATTTTTCTGGGCTACTCACTGGAACCTTTAAATTCGGAAATGTCTACTGCTTTGGAAAATACTCGAATTATTTCTCTGATAATTTTCTATCCTTTTTTTTCTTTTTTCATTCTCTACTTCTGGAATGCCTCTATTCAGATTTTGGATCTCCTAGACTTCCAGATTTATATAACCTCATCTTTTCTATATTTTTATCTTTGTCATCTTGCTCTACTGTATGGGAGATTTCCTCAACTTCATCATTCAACCCTGTTGAATTGTTCATTTCTACTATCATTTTTAATTTCCAAAAGTCCTTTTTGATCTTGGACTTTTAAAAATAGCATCTTATTTTTGCTTCGTGGAAGCAATATCTTATCTCTTGAGTATGCTAGTATTGTTTTTTGTTTAATTCTCTTTCCTTTGCTTGGCTTTTCTTTCAAATCCCCTACCAGCACTATTTGTTTTTGTCTCTATTATGTCAGAAGTCTTCCTCAAATGTCTGGTGGTTCTTGATCTATTTATTTAAGTGAGGTACTAAAAAGCTGATCAGAAGGGGGCACCTTGGGGTAATCTAGTTGGGTTGTTTCCTTGTGGAACTCACAATGTCAGTGTCTTTAGGTCTTTCCTCTTGGGAAGGTCATATTTCCCACAGAAAGATCTTCTAGGCTCCTGTGTAGAAGATATATACCTGTCTGGTAGCATTCCATTTACCCAGTATGGTGTGGGGTAAGTGGGGGCTCACCATTCCCAGGCAATTTACTTAATCCCCCCTCAGCATGAATCTGCTTTTAACCTTGCCCAGTGTATTCTAGTACAGAGACTTTTTTACCCAATTGAGGAAACAAACTTCCAGTTTACTATCAGGGGAGGGAAGGGTCAGATAATCAGCTTTGTGGAGTAAAAGGATATAATGGCTTTAAAAATTTTTTTTCAATTATTGGGAAATTCCTATGTTCACAGGAAAAAAAATCCAGAAAGGTGTAATACCCGCCCCCCATGGTCCCATCACCAGATCCACCAGCCATTATCACAGTGCAGGTTCTACCCTATGTATCTCTCCCTCTTCCACTTCCCTTACCCCATATTACTTTGAAACAAATTTCAAACATCATTCCATCTGAAATCATCCAGTACATACTGCTGAAAGAACTTTTTAATGAACATAACCTTAACATGATTATTCAACCTTAAAAAATTAACTTCTTGAATATCAAACCTCCACTCAATGTTCAAACTTCTAGTTGTCTCATAAATGTCATGTGTTTATTTTACATTTGTTTGTTACAATCAGGATAGAATAATCCACACATTCTGGCTGGTTAAGTCTCTAAGTTTCCCTCATGTGCAATTTTTTTCACAGAATTTATTCAATGAGGAAACAGAATAGTCTTGCAGAGTTTCTTAGGGTTTGGATTTTGCTGATTGCATCTCTGAGGTGTAGTTTAACATTTTTCTCTGTCTTCTGTATTTCCTGTAGGTTGGTAGTTGGATCTAGAGGTTTAATTGCTTCTATTGGTCTATCTTCAAGTTCATTAATTCTTTCCTATCTGCTCCATTCTGCTGTTGAGCCCATCTAGTATTAATTTCCATTATTATATTTTTTAGTTTTAAAATTTCCATTTGGTTCTTCAACTCTTCTTTTTCTTTGCTGAGACTTCACTGACCCTAGGCTCTCATCTGAATGATGTCTTTTAAAATGTGAACACTTGGTAGAGTGGCAGAGTGGGGTAGTCAGCCTCCAAGGTGGCTCCCAATGATCCCTGTTTCCTAGTCTTCATATTCTTGTGTAGCCCCTCCCACATTCTAGCAGGGTTAATCTGTATAACTAATAGCATATGGTGGATATGATAGTATATTAACTTCTGAGATTAGATTATAAAGGATGGTGGCTTCTGTCTTGAGCACTCTTTCTTTCCCATGTACACACTCTTAGATCATTTGCTCTGGGAGAAGCTAGCCCTCCTATGGTCAGGAGATTCAGGTAGTCTATGGAGAGACCCATGTAATGGAGAACTGAAGTCTCCAGCCAACAGCCATGGACAAACTGAAACCTACCACCTACCACGTAAGTGAATTTTGAGGCACATCTTCCCCCAGTTAAGCCTTCAGATGAAAATGCAGTTCTAGCAGAAGCTTGAATGTAATCTCATAAGACTTTGAACCAGACCCACCAGCCAAGCTGTCTCCAGATCCTTGACCCACAAAAAATGTGTGCATTAATAGGGTTTGTTTTTTTTTAAGCTGTTAAGTTTTAGGGAAATTTGTTATATAGCAGATAATACATCAGGGTTTGTACCTGAGTCTCTGCTCTACCACTTATTAAAAGATGCAGGACATATTGAGTAACCTTCTACGCTCCACTTTCTTTCATTGGAGACTGATGACCATTTTTGCCACACTTAACTTTTCAAGGTTATGAGTTGCACATAATATATGAAAACATTATACAACTAGTAATTTACCAAACACAACCTCCCTATTTTGCAGATAAAAACTGAAAGCCCAAAGAAATGAGAATTGACAGATGAAGCATTAAGGAACAGAGAAATTATAGGACTTGTCCAGGCTTCAACTATTTAGAAAAAGAGCCGGGACCAGAACCCACAGCCCACAACTCCACGTCTGGTTATTTTTGCTACTATGCCTAAAATATCATGTGCTATTATCATTAAACATGGTCACTCCATGTTTCAGGAAAACAGAGAGCAGGTAAATTATGGATTGTAGGGTAGACGGGAGAACTGCATTTCTTCCATGGTACATGACAAACTTGGGGTAAATGCAAGAGAGTCAGTTGTTCCAATTCAGCCTTTACATCATAAAGCTGACCTAGGGACAGCTACTCCTTCCTTCTTTCTGTTGCTCTGTCGGTCATCCCAACACACTGCATCCAAGCACATGGGCACCCAGCCAGAAGGTGACCAACACCACCTCTTTGCACCTAAGCCATGGGGGGGAAAGGTGGCATTTTAAAATGTTGAAAAAGATAAAAGAAAAAAAAAGGTATATGTGGACTCAAACTGGAAGGGAAAACACAAACATAAAAACAGTTGTGTTGATGGGAACACCTGGCTGGCTCAGTCTGTAGGACATGTGACTCTTGATCTCAGGGTCATGAGTTCAAACTCCACATTGGGCATTGCGATTACTTAAAAATAATCAATCCAGAATAGTTGTGTTGAAGTGGTAGGATCATTTTTTTTCCATTCTTAGTTTTGTTTTTAATTTTAAAAAACATTTATATAGAATATATAATAACTATTATATATACTATATAGCAATATATACAATTTGTTATATGTGTTACTTGTGTTTTTAAACTTAAAGTTCAAACTTGATACAATGTCTATCTTGACAAAATGGGATTTAATAGATCTTTTGGATTTAAATAACTAGTTACAGTTTAGTTTTTCCACCCCATGTGTGTCAGTTAAGATTCTTCAGTTGCAAGCAACAGAAACTAATTCTGGCCACTTAAAAAGAGAATCTGTTGTAAGAGTATGGGAGAGCAGGGGCACCTGGGTGGCTCAGTCAGTTGAGTGACCAGCTTTGGATTTTCATTCGTGTTGTGATCTCAGGGTCATGGGATTGAGCCCTACATCAGGCTCTGCACTCAGCAGAGTCTGCTTGTCCCTCTGCCTCTCCTCCTCCTGCTGCACTCATGCTCGTGCTAATAAGTGGATAAATAAAATATTTTTAAAAAATGAGTATGGGGGAGCAGACAGGACCAAAGGAAAGCCTTGGAGAAGCAAAGGCAGGTAACCACTGAGAAGGTCTACTCCACTGAGTGTAAGGTCCTGCTGCTGGAGTAAATGAACACTTGCCAATTATTTGTTTCTTCTGCACTCAGTCCCTGGGTCTAAGATGCAAAGTCCTTGTTGAGTGGGATTCCGCTTGGTCAGGGATGTACCAAGCTAGGATGTCCTGAGCTGATGAATGAAAGAGGGAGTTGAAAAGGATTTCCATGTGGAGAGCAAAACACTGAGGATCCCATCCCACCAACACAGCTCTCAGCAGCGAGCATGGTCACTCCAGAAGTTGATGAGGATACTTATTGGAATATCTAGTGTCCACTAAATCGCAGATTTGTTCTCACCACTCAATGAGATGTTTGTGAGAATGTGAATGGTCTTCCAGCAGTATTTTAGATGGACTCCCACACAGTTTTCCTCCTCACTTGTCAAGGACCAGCGAAGACCTGCTTTGGGCATGACCTTTTGGTGTGATGCTTTAGAACCCAGTAGAACTTGATCCACCTCTACACTCAAATAATACAAATCAAGTCCAGTCCTCCTTAGAGTGTATCCCACATCCATCACAACGCTGCCTAGTATCATGTTCCTAGGTCCTTCCCATCCTACTCTCACTCTCCTTTTAACTATCGTCCACACACCTTTCCCTGAAGAATGTTCTCTATTAACAGGCATTCCATGACAATGAAAAGGAAAGGGGAAAGAACTGTAAGAATTGCTGGTTAAACCAAGTCTACAAGGGCGCCAGGGTGGCTCAGTTGGTTAAGCGACTGCCTTCGGCTCAGGTCATGATCCTGGAGTCCCGGGATCGAGTCCCGCATTGGGCTCCCTGCTCAGCGGGGAGTCTGCTTCTCTCTCTCCCACTCCCCATTTGTGTTCCCTCTCTCGCTGTGTCTTTCTCTGTCAAATAAATAAATAAAATCTTTAAAAAAAAAAGAAACCCAAGTCTACAAGTCAAAATTTGTCTAGATAGCTATAGACCATTCTACTCTGTTCTCAGGGTCTTCAAAATACTTAAAGGTAACCACTAAACCACACATTCTTAGGAGATGACTTCCACAGGACTTCAAGACATAAGCAGTTTAACGGCATTTTTGATAGATGGAGGTGAAGGTGTCGAAAATTTTATTAACATTTAGTTTAAAAAGCTTTACACCTGTGCCATGCCAAGACATAGAAGGTTCTTAAAGAAGTTACCCATTAGGGTTTGCTCCTTGGTTTAGGAGTCGTGGGGCCTTGGTATTGCTTTGTTAAGCGGTTTAAGAATTCATGATCTTGGTCCAGGGCTGGTAATACTGTGCCACTTTCTTCTCCCTTCAGGGAAGAAGAGACACTATTATACCTGGAGGCTCTCAGCACATTATTGCCGCACAGCTGACTCCTTAACATCTTCTGTGGATTAGCAATTTGCTCTAAAATCGGCCTCAAGTCTCCCCCAGAGAAGAGGAGCATGGAAATATTTCTCAGGCTGGATCTTAAATGCAGTTTGTGTGTGTGGTAAAACATACATACCATAAAATTTGCCATTTTTAACCATTTGCTCAGAGGCATTATGTTCACATTTCTGTGCAACTACTACCATCCATCTGCAGAACTTTGTCATTTCAAACTGAAGCTCTGTACCTACTAAACATTAGCTCCCTATTTCCTTCTCTCCCCCAGCTCCTGGCACTCACCATTCTACTACATGTCTGAGTTTGACTCTTCTAGGTCCCTGATGTAAGTGAAAGCACACAGTATTTGTGTTCTTATGTCTAGCTTATTTTTAAGTGCAGTTTTGATGCACAGAACAGTGCCCTTACGGTGAGTAAGGACACAGCATATGTAGCTGTTACTTCCAAATCAGAAGTCTTTAGCCTGGAGCCCTTGGATGAGTCCTAGAGATCTGAACCTCCTTTAAGAGATGGGTTTCCTAAATTACAAGGTGTTCGTAGGAGCCTTAACCCAGAAGATGCTGATTGCTGTTCTGGGTCCTCTCTGCTTTGAGAGCATCCTCTTGGTCCCAAACCAGTATTGGCTACCCTCAGGTAGCAAGACACCACCAACCTGGTCATATTTATTGTACAGCTCTGGATTTTGCTGATTCAAGTTTGATGCCTAACGGGGTGTCACTCACTCTATAAACCCCTAGCCTCCTGGCCACTTAAGAACTTTGAGCTCACCTTCTTCCTATGAAAAATATCTAATGCAAATGCCACACAAAACCACAATGAGATACCACTTCACTCCCATTAGGATGGCTGTGATCAAAAAAACAGACAAGTATTGGCAAGGATGTTGAAAAATGGGAACCCTCATGCATTGCTGGTGAGAATGTAAAATGGCGCATTCACTATGGATAACAGTATAGTGGTTCCTCAAAAATTAAAAATAGAACTACTGTATGACCCAACAATTCCACTTCTGTATATACACTCAGAAGAACTGAAAGCAGGAATTTGAACAGATATTTGTACTTCCATTTTCATAGCAACATTATTCACAAGAGTCAAAAGAACAGTCCAAGTGAATATCTATGATTAATGGATAAACAAAACATCTATCCACACAGTGGAATATTACTCAACCTAAAATATAAAGGAAATTCTGGCACCTGCTGCAACATGGATGAACCTTGTGGGCATTATGCTGAGTAAAATGAACCAGTCATAAAAGAAAAAATACTGTAGGATTCTACTTATATGAGGTACTTAGGGTAGTCAAATTCACAGAGATGAAAAGTTAAATGGTGGTTGCCAGGGTTGGGGGTGGTGTAGGGAAGAAGGATGGGGAGTTAATGTTTAATAGGGACAGAGCTTCATTTTGCAAAGATGGGAAAGTTCTAGAGAGGATGCTGGTGATGGCTACATAGCAATGTGAAGGTACTTGAGGACCCTGATCTGTACACTCAAAAGTGGTTAAAACGGTAAACTTTTATGTTACACATTAGAATAAAAAATGGTTTAAAGAAGTGTCTAATGCTGTCTGATCACTATTCCCTGCTCCCACAGAGAAGTTAAAAGCCCTGTGTACAGTTTATCCCAAACCCCATCTTCTGGGAAGAGACAAAATGTGTTAAGTACCAAAATGTTGGGGTGCCTGGGTGGCTCAGTCATTAAGCATCTGCCTTCGGCTCAGGTCATGATCCCAGGGTCCTGGGATCGAGCCCTGCATCAGGCTCCCTGCTCCGCGGGAAGCCTGCTTCTCCCTCTCCCGCTCCCCCTGCTTGTGTTCCCTCTCTCGCTGTGTCTCTCTCTGTCAAATAAATAAATAAAATCTTTAAAAAAAAAAAAAAGTACCAAAATGTTTTTCAAAAGCTGGGCCTGCCTTAGTTGTTTGTATTTCTCGGTAAAAAAAAAAGAAAAGAAAAGAAAAAAGAAAAAAATAATCACTTCAGCATCATATCCTGTCCATCCATCCATCCATCTGTCCATCCCCATCAAAAGAAGTGGGAGGGGGGGACAAAAAAACAAAACAAAACAAAAAAATTCTAAACCAGAGGTAGCAGGACAAGCTTTTATGGGACTAGAATGGTCTCCAGGAGCCAGGAAGCTGCCACTCAAAGGCGGCCCAGTCAGCATGGATGGGGGAGAAACTCAGAGCTAAGTCATAGAGAGAAGCCCAGCTCACAGGAGAAGCATGGGCACCTGCCCAATGATCACCTGCTAAGGTAGCACACCAGGAGGTGTGGGCACTCCTTTCCACTCTGAAGTCACTTACCTCAGAAAAATGGTTCTCGATAATGTTCAAAGCAGTCAGGGCAACCTGAGGGTTCTCATGAAGTTGCAAAGCCTCAATTTTATCAATGCCACCCATTTCCTCTATCAGAAGACACAGGTTTTCCTTCTCTGAAAGCTTCTCTGCTGCCTGTGGGCATAAAGGAAAAGCAAGACTCTGGGCAAAAGCCCTTCGGAGGTAGAGCTTCACCACCGTGGAGTCAGACCAAAGGCTCCTGTTCCAGAATGGCAGCCACAGTTCTTCCCTCATTAAGACTGCAGGATCAGGGACACCTGGGTGGCTCAGTCAGTTAAAGGTCCAACTCCGGATTTTAGCTCAGGTCATGATCTCAGGGTTGTGAGATCGAGCCCGTGTTGGGCTCCATGCTGGGATCCTGCTTGAGATTCTTTCTCTCCCTCTCCCCACCCCCTCTTCTCGCTCTCCTTTAAAAAAAAAAAAAAAAAAAAAGATTTCAGGATCTTCCTCCCCTTTAGATATTTATAGTACATATATTTAGGTTTATATCAATTGCACAAAATACAATTTTTGCCAAGTATGCTGCCCTCCATAAATACATTGCTATTACTGTTTAATAGTTATCTCCCTTATAATTAATGGAAATTGTTTAAAATACAGTTTGAAAGAATGTTCAAGTAATGCTATTTAAATGCAGGTGTTCTGGCCCTGCCCTCACTGGAAAAGCCTTAAGAGGTAAGACTAAGGGGACCCTTAGTAACACCACGGCAAATAACCAGGTCCCTGGAAACAAGTAACATGAGTGGATTTAATCCAATGCGGATCGTTGGATTTATCATCTAGGGCTATTCCTTCACTCAAACCTTTGTACATATACCGTGGCAAGGCCTACAAAACTAGAGATCAAGATAGGATTTAGAAAAGGCCTTTTTGTAACTCATGTTCTTAGGGCAGACGGGTAAATAATTTACGAAAGCAGAATGTAGATGATCGGTGGTTTAAGTTATAGAAGATGTGCATAAAAGACTTGGAAACTAGCACGTGTTCTTGATGAACAATGCTGTGCCAGGGTCAACCATAGGGTAATCATGGCATTCCCAAAACGAGGAGGGGCAAGGACAAAGATGTGAAGGAATACATATTGCATATCAGGAGAAGAGGGAGTAATTCAGCTAAACAGTCTATCTGGGGGAAGTGAAGAGAAATAAAGAAAAGGCTTTGGTGTCAACTCCTGAAGGGCTCTGCTCTCTGTTTCGTGAGCAGTAATAAGAAAACCTCCTGTGGTTCAAATTAAGCATGATTTAGGCCACACTGTCTACCTGATCAGAGTGTGCACTGTGTGTCTAAACCCTGACACACTCTAGTCCTATCCGCAAGTCCAAAATGAGTTTTTTGGCTTTGAGCAAAGAAACCGAGGCGGGACCAATGTGCTAGGTTAGCCTCAGAAAGAACACTGGGGAGTGTGGGATGACCAAGGGCAGTCAGAGCTCTGGAGGATTCTGGATGTCGACACCACAGCAAATGGCTCCAAAGTCACTTCAAAGAACCTCAGCTCCACTCTGCTGCCCATTTGAGGCTCTCTCCTGCCTCGTCCTCCTAACCTGCTATTCCAGTGCTTCTCTCTAGTCTATCAGATGTGGTTTTCCCAGACTCTCGCCAAGGAAAAAAAAAATCCCAAATGTTTAGTTCAAATGAAACAGATGAAGTTAAATTTCTAATGCCCACAAGTGTACTTTCACAAAAGTGTTATGTCATTTTATGCAACCTTGTCTACGGGTGGCCAAGTCTCTATTCTTCATCTGTGTGATTTGCTCAATCTTAGTGTCTAATTGGGTGCTCTTTCAGATCTGTTCCTGGCTCAGGTCAGTTCTTTCCAAGACAGTTACATGAAAAGGATGCTTAAAGTGAGCTTTTAAAAGGAGTCCCCTGGTGCTACTTTGAAATTTTTCAAACAGCTTAGTTGCATATAAAAGGACCTGAACCAAATGAATATAGCCAGCCTTCAAGATGGCCTCAGATGATCCCTACCTCCTGGTATTCAACACCCTTGTATAGTTTCCTCCCGTTTTGAGTGGGGTTGATCTGTGTAACCAATTGAATGTTGTTGAAATGACTTCCAAGGCTAGATTATAAAAGCCATCGGGGCTCCCATCTTGCTTTCCTAGATCACTTGTTCCAGAGGAAGCCAGTCGCCATGATGTGAAGACACACATATGGTCCTATGAAGAGGTCCATGTAGTGAGAATAACTTTCCAGGCATGTGAGTGAGCCTTCTTGGAAGCTGATCCTCCAACCTCCATCAAGCCTTCAGATGAGACCAGCCCCAGTTGACACCTCAAACCTCCTAAGAAACCCTGAGCCAGAACCACCCAGCTAAGCTGCCCCCAGATTCCTAACCCCAGAAACTAGGTGACATAATAAATGTTTGTTCTAGACCACTAGGCAGTAACCAATTATGCAGCAATGCAGAACTGACACAAATGGTTTATGAACACTGGCTTTCTTCCAGAAATAAGGCTTTCTAGATCTCTAATTCAAGTCTCTGGAGTCAGTTTCAAGATCTATTCCTGCTGCTGCTCTTTCGAGTGTATCCTATGTTTTAGCCTTCTGGAAGAGCCAGCCATGTGGTTCATGGACTTTTTCCCCTGCTTTGAACCTTTGATTGGTTTCTCCGTCTCACTCAGAGTAAGCTGAAGTTCTCCCACACCTCATGTGATCTGGATGCTCTGAGCCTGACTACCACCTTCTATCCATTCGCGCCCACTCATCCTGAGTGCTCTTCCCCAGATATCCACAAGACTCATTCACTTCACTCCTCTCAGGGCTTTGCATAAATGTTCTTCCTGAGACAAGTTTCTCCTGATGACTACATACAAGGGATCACCACGCTCTCCCCACTCTGAGCCACCAGTGACGGTCCTTTTAGCAGGTAAACTCTCAGCTGTTGTGTCTGTTTCCCTCTCCATTAATACATAAGTATTATGTATCAGAGCAAGGACGTTGTTCTGTTGTATCCTGAGCATCTGAAACAAGGCTGGGCACACAGTCACTCATTTGAAAAATGAAGAGGGACCTTCTTTGAAAGCCCTCTTGTTTTTGTTACCCATAGGATACCAGGAGGAGTGGTGAAGGAGTGGAAAGAGAATCACATGTGAGTTTTAAGAACCAAATTAAATGCCTCAAATTTGGAGACTGCTGTTTAAAAACCAACCTGCTTAGAACAGCTCACCTGGAGGATAAAAGAGATAACATCAAGGATGATGATAACAATTTTGGTGTCTTGGATGGTAAGCAGATTCACCAGTGGCTCCAGGACGCCAGAGTGGACAAGCTCGATCAACTGGTCTATGGTGCCTCCAGTTGTGAAGTTAGCCACGGTCCAAACGGCCTCTTTCTGGACTTTAAATTCTCCCTGCAGAAAGAGAACATTTACATTCTTTATAGATCCTGAGGAACTTAAATACACTGATGCTTAGTTCAATTTCTTTTTTTTTTTTTAAGATTTTATTTATTTATTAATTTGACAGAGAGAGACACAGTGAGAGAAGGAACACAAGCAGGGGGAGGGGAAGAGGGCGAAGTAGGCTTCCCACTGAGTAGGGAGCCCGATGCGGGGCTCGATCCCAGGACCCTGGGATCATGACCTGAGCCGAAGGCAGACGCTTAACGACTGAGCCACCCAGGTGCCCCTTAGTTCAATTTCTAGGTAGGCTAGGGACAGCCAGGATGGTCTGTGCAATTTACATGGAACACCTTGGCATCCTGCCTCTAGTTCTTGAGCAGAAGACAGCATCTTTGAGAAGCCCAGACGTAGGCAGACAGACTTCTGTGGGGCCTTAGAGGGAGGTTTTAAGTTTGAAGTAGACTCATTTCCTTAGGTCAGGTTATGGGAAAAATAGGCATTATGCTTGGAATTTTAGGTTATAGTGACCTAGGTCAACATTTCTGGTCTTTCTGTCACAGGAAAACTATGGACAAGAAGCTCCCCAGCTGGGCGCCTGGGTGGCTCAGTTGGTTAAGCAACTGCCTTCGGCTAAGGTCATGATCCTGGAGTCCGGGGATCGAGTCCCGCATCGGGCTCCCTGCTCAGCGAGGAGCCTGCTTCTCCCTCTGACCCTCTCCCCTCTCATGTACTCTCTCTCATTCTCGCTCTCTCAAATAAATAAATAAATCTTTAAAAAAAAAAAAAAAAAAGAAGAAGCTCCCCAGCTACAAAGCTGAGCACACAGAAGTGATCTCAGGGACTGAGCCAGCCCGGAGGTGACGGAGGAAGGCCACTGAAACCTCACTCAATGTATCCCTTGCATTTATAAGAAACACTTCGCCCAGAGATATGGGAGTCATTTATTGTAGATCCTTCTATCCCCGGGCAGAAGGAATTATTCCCATTTTATGGCTGGGGAAGAACTGTGACCTCAACTTAAAAAAAAAACAAAAACATACCGATAACCAAAACAACATATGGCTCCAAGCCAGTTGTAGTTCAAAAGGCAGCTTGAAATAAGATTACTCCTTGACTCATGACTGGATGTTCTGCTTAGAATATGTACAGACTCATGGACGCACACAGGATAGGAAGTATCTGATGGATTGGGTTGAACCTTGATTTGGGTGGCACACCTGGGAACCCACCATCTAACCTGAGGGCAGGCACCCCACCAGCAGCTTCTTTTTCCCATCCTACTCCACTTGCCTCCCCGTGCCCAGGAAGACTGCCCCACTCCTGGCTTGTGTCACATGTAAATGATTTAAACAGAGCTCATCCATTCAAAGGTGACAAAAAGAAATGCCGACAGATAGTAGTTGTCCCAGGCAAGGGAAGTGGGAATCAGGAGGAAGAAGGAAGCTTTATTGTATTTCCACTTTTACATCTGGATTTTCAGTGTATATTACCACTCTAATTGATGTGATTTTTACACTGAAAAGGCCACTTTCTTCAGTGTATAATATCACCATAACCTGTTATGTTTTTCCTCCTACAACAAAACAAACCCCTCCCCCTTTTAGCACGTAGAGTGGATGGCACATTCTTTTAACACTAAAGATAAGCCAGTATTTACCAGCTCAATATTTTTGCTGAATATTGGAGCTGTGGGGGATCACCTTTTCACTGAACAATGCCTGTTAAGTCTCCCAAATCTTTAATGGTTTGTCCCAAACGGGATGCCTCTTCCTGTTTCCAGGGCGAATGAGGAAACCACGGTTTCACAGCTCTGTTGTGATCTCAATTAATTTGCTTCTTAGCCTGTCTCTGAATTACTGAAGGAGTTCAACACAGGGCCAATCGGAAAATAGCCTCTTGTCACGGACATGGAGCGCACCACTTACGTTTTTCAGCAGAGCCACCAAAGGAGGCAGCATGCCGCAAGCTATCAGCCGCTGGATGTGCTGGCGAGGCCCTGCAGCCACGTTGCTCAAGGCCCAAGCTGCTTCCTTCTGGATGGAGGACTTGGGGTGCATCAGGAGCTGGGGCAACACGTGCAGCATGCCCGCATCGATGGCCACCTGGGTCTGGTGATCCGTTCCCGTGACAATGTTCCCCACGGTGCGGAGGGAGGGGGTCTGGAAGAGCAAGGCTATACATGTAACCAAGCATTGCAAACTTATGGTAACAGAAGGGGACCATCACCAAGCTCTGCGCATTCCCCCATGTTCGTCACGCTATGTTGATGGCACTCAGGAAACCCGTGAATAACGACTAAATCCATGATCCCTATTAATTCAGCACATCCATGGCCATTTGCATAGTTTAAAGGTACTTGCTAGCCTCTCAGTAGTTTCGGCTCACGTAAGATAGAGGTCCAGGGATGCCTTTATTAAGAAATAATGCTGTCCTTTTTGTATCCTTACACTGGGAATATCCCTAAATTGATTATAGGGTTTATAATGTAATAACTTCTACTGAATTTGTATTTAGCACCAGTGTCAAGTTTCTGTTGTATATTTAATTGGAGCTAATGAGAGCCCAACGGCATTTTTTGTTGTTGTTGTATTCACAAACTCCCTCTCAACTCTGAAGGTCCCCAGGATGGATCTGCAATTGGGCTCAAGACAACCATCCTCTGAGGGCTGACTGTGCATTTATTTTGGTTTCTCTGCACCGCAGTGACCACCCCCCCACAGACCATCAACGGTTCGAGAGTTTTCCTAGCCTTTTATGCTGGGTTTATTTGTTACTCAAGCGAGAGGTGAAGCAGTGCTGTAGGCCCATCACAGCCTTGGCAGGATGACTCCAAATGGGCCCTAGACCCCTCAGGACAAGCAGCTTCTTATATTCTTCTTGTACCCTCCCTCTCCCCAATTCTATCCCCAAACTAACCTTGACGTCTGAGGAATACTATGCTAATCTAGGCATAGATGATCCCTAAGGCTGCATAAATATACAACATTAGCCACAGAAATCAAAAGGGCCACCCACGTTTCAAGGCATATCTTCAAGAAGCGTATTATGTAAGGGACACGTTTCATATCATAGCAAAGTATTTGATGTTTTGTTTTTGTTTTTGTTTTCATTTTACCTATGCTGAAGTGGTCTAATAACAAACTGGGGAGAGGATAAGAGGGATTTTTTTTAATCCTTGAGTAAGAAATTCAAATGTTACAACAAGCTTTATGTTTATACACAAATGTGCGCACACACACACACACACACACACACACACACACTGTATTAGCCAACTTGTTAACATCCACATGCACAGACCCCTAGAAGGAAAGGCCATAAAAGAATAGTTTACTGAGTGGAGGGATTATTTTAATTTGGTGCTTGTCTAGTTTTTCTGGTTATCAGATTAAGACAAGTGAGTTATTTAACATCCACTAGGACTTCAGATCAAAATAGATTCAAGTCTTTAGCTAGAGAGTAGCAGAGACCAGGGAAATGTAGATGACAAGCTTTGTTCTAGATAAAGTATGAGACCCAACTGTGGAAGACCGGGACTGGGAGAGTTCTTGTTCAAGGAATTATGACTCACACATTCTCGTCTGAAGGCCCAGACAGAGACAGACAGGACCAGGGACGTTTACCAAGACATTGAGCTCCGAGCTGCTCATGAGCTGGACCAGCCTGGGCAGGACCCCTGTGTTGACCACTTGGCCGATGCGTTCGTTGGAGCCATCAGTGAGGTAGGACAGGGCCCAGCAGGTGTCCGAGAGAACCTCGCTGTCTTGGTGCTGCAGGAGGTGGGATAGGACGGGCAACATCTGCTTCACGGCTTTCACAGAAGGGTAAGGGTTCTTGTTTCGGCACAAGTTGGACAAGGTCCACGTGATGTTCCGCAGAAACGTGATCTGTAACAAGGAGACTGCTTCCAGGACCGGTGCAAAGGAGGAAAAATGCCAATGGCCTGTGTCTTTGCCATCCCTGATCAATATTATTAACCAGCATGAAGCAAAGCGTTTGAGCTTCATGCAGAATCTGTTCTCGATAGTGATGCATACTAGGGAGACCAAATGTTAGGTGGAGGTTTCCTTGTATTCTTCAAAAATCCACCCCCGCCCCTTGACTCAGCTGATGACCAATTCATTTTTCATTGACAAAACAAATGTCAAGCAGGAGTTACTTGGTCTGCCCATCAGCCAGTCACCCTACCAACATGTGGTAACCACATTCCTGATCTTTGTTGCAGGGTCAGTCCTCCTACCCCGCATCTGGATCCCATTTTTGCCTTTGAAGATTCTATCCCCACGATCACCTCTCCCCCCGATCCCTCCCACACTCTGGGACCCTCCACCTCTCTAGCCATCATCCTGCTTCTATTTTTCCAGAGTCCACCCTCAAGGATGCATCTCTATTCACTGTCTACTTTGCAGCTTCGCATTTGTTCTTCCACTCCTTCTAGTCTGATTTTTGCCCCTACTTCTTTGCATTGAGTGATGAAATCGGCTTCTTCCAAGCCACCAAATCCAACAGCTGCCTTTTCAGTCCTAAAGTTACTGCCCCTCTTGGCAGTCTTTAGTACCCCCCTTGGAAAAGCTCTTCTTGGCACCTATGACACCAAACCTGCATTTCTCTTGCCAAACGGGCTGTTTCTTCTCAGTCTTTTGGGCAGACTCTGCCTGAGTTCTGATTGTCAGAGCCCTCGAGACTTGGTCCCAGGCTCTACTCTAGGTCAGGGGTTGGCAGACTTTTTCTGCAGAAGGCCAGAGAATAAACACATCCAGCTTTATGGGCCATAGGGTCTCTGTTGCAACTAGTCCTCTCTGCCCTTGTAACATTACAAAAGCCACAGACAGCATGGGTATAAAGAAATGGTGATGGCTGTGCTCCAATAATACTTTATTTACAAAAGCAAGCAGCTGGCCCCTGCTCTAGTTGATCCTGCCTAGCTGGATGACGAATGCACGCACAATCATCTGGACTGCATTATCCATCCACCTGACGTTGCTGCAATGGTGCCTCTTACTTGCTTCAACTTAACATGTATAACTAACGCTCAGATTCCTTCTTCCCTCCATCTTCCCCATTTCTCTAGGAGGACAGTCATCTAAACAACCTAACCTGAAACCAAGGGCATTCTTGCTTCTTCCACTCCCCCGTGTCCAGCATGGCAGCATCCCAGCTCGCTCCGCTCTCACTTTACAAGCAGCCAGAAGGGTCTTCCCAAAAGATCAGATCACTTCACTTCCTGCTTGCCTCTGCCAGCAGGTGGATGTCTAAGTCCTTCATCCTACTTGTCATCTCGTTCTGCTCTCTCCTTGCAAACTCCTTAATCATGCCAGCCTCTTACTGGTCCCACCATGTCGGGTTTTCTCCCACCTTGAGGGATGGGTATTCCCAGGGCTTTTTGAAGCTACCTTCCCTTCATTTTTGCTTGGGGCAAATATAGAACCAACATTTTCCCAAGGGGGTTCCCTGTTGTTGCCACATCAATCAACTTTGACTCTAAGCTTCGAACCTAGACCTGGTACCTAGGAACAGAACTGGTGACCCATTAACTGTCTGTGCCCCATCTACTTTTGCAGGATTGTAAGCTTAGAAAAACTTTAATGGACCTCTTCCAATGCCCCCTGAAGAAAAACTAGCACTATTGCCCTTGGGGCCAAATGAGGATCCATCTCTGCCCAATGTGATATTCAGTCCTAGGCCTTGCTTATAATTGCTGTCCTAAGGGGCAAGGCAGCAACTGTATGACCTAGCAGTAACTTGAAAGTACTCCCCCAATTTCAGAAACTTGTTACCTAGCCAGTTGTTCTACTTTAAAAATACTTACTGGTATGGTTGATGAAACGAGGGCCACCAGATGTGGAATGGCATTGCTTGAGATAACGAGGTCTCTGAATTCTGGGCCATCACCTACAAATAGTTAAGAATGTGACATTCGGGGGACACCTGGGTGGCTCAGTCAGTTAAGTGTCTGCCTTCGGCTCAGGTCATGATCCCAGAGTCCTGGGATGGAGCCCCGCATTGGGCTCCCAGATCAGCAGGGAGTCTGCTTCTCCCTCTGCCCTTCACCCCACTCATGTTCTCTCGCTCACTCTCTTTCTCTCAAATAAATAAAGTCTTTAAAAATTAAAAAAAAAAAAAAGAATGTGAGATTCGAACAGGGAGCAAAGAGAATCCTGGACTGAGTGACTAATTTTTTAAAACCCTGTGCAAGGGGTGAGAAGCCAAAACACATTCCTGGGCTGGACAAGTACATAGTATAGCCATGAACTAGATCCTGGGTCTCCATCATGTCAGGTGGGTAGATAGGTCAAACATGAAAGGCAGACACCACATAGCAGAGACCATTATAAGCAATCTGTGGACACCTAAAGAAGCAGAGACCATTATAAGCAATCTGTGGACACCTAAAGGAGCAGGGACCATTATAAGCAATCTGTGGACACCTAAAGGAGCTAGCCGATGGGCCCGGAAAGTGCCCTCAAGACTCGAGATGCTGGTGGCACTTCACAACACAGTTCTCGGGAAGATGAATTTGGCTATTGCAGGCCAAATGGTCTTTCCAGGAGACTCTGGCATGGGGTGGAAACTTCCAAATGCAACTCAGAATCTAGCCTGGGAGATGAGTCAATGCTAGCCACCTGCTATCTGCTTCTCAGGCGAGAATACCGATTTGAGACCTTAGAAGTCTACGTTTATAGTTCTTCAACCATGAAGGCAAGGCGTAGGTTACTTTATACCACCCAATTTTGCCTGTTCCTTACTGAACCAAGCAAAATGAGAGACAAAGTCTATATAATAGGCGCTTCCTTTACTGGAAGCATTTAACAAGCAGACTTATTTTATATTCTGTGTTTGCTAATCCCAGTATCTGAAGTCCTTGGAGGCCTAATCATACTGTTTGTTTCTGCTGACTCAGTCATGGTGGGTTGTTGATTCTCTGAACTTGAAACTGCTAATATTTGGCTGATCTTACTTTGTCAAAATCCTGAGGGGCCCAATTGAGTTCATATCCCCCCAAGAGCATCGTATTTATATTCAGCCAGGAATCCTGGAGCTTCCAACCCTGCAGCATTAACTCATTTTATGCTTTCCTGGACCATGCAGGGAATACAGCATCAAGCCCCAAATTCACAAGGCCATTTTGGGACTGTTTACAGGGGAGACCTTTCCCCCACACTGAGCACACACTTTTCTGGTATGTTCCCTTGGCGACTTTCACTGGAGGTAGAATTCTTTCAGGCTCCTGGGTGATGCAAGGGTCTGTCCTAAATACTGCACGAGTCAAAGACTTGTCTTTTGTTCCCAAAGCCATTAAGACCTGAGGCTGCAGGACCCTGGTATTGACAGATGTCACCAGGCAGCCTGTAGCTTCGGGACACACTGCATCATCTGGCCGCCACTTTAATTGTTGGCCTCTGAAATTGACTCTGGATTTTGGAAAAGCCTGGCGTACTCTTCCCAGTGTTTCTAGATATTTATACTGAGAATATTGAATCTTTATCTACCCAAAGAACTCGCATAGCATGCCAGACACCTGACCCACTGGTTTCAGCGCCCCCGCCACCGCCACCCCAGGGGAGAGTCTCACCTGCTATATTACCAAGAGCCCACACTGCCTGTTCACACACAGTCATGTGGGGGGAAGACAGGAGCTCAACCAAAGGTGGGATGGCCCCACCTTCCACAACGGCTTGAGTCTGCTCTGAAGTCCCGGAAGCAATGTTGGTCAGAGCCCAAGCTGCCTCGAACTGCAAGCAGGGATGAGGTGACAACTTCAGGAACTCCACCAGCCTGGGAATGAGCCCTGCTTCAACAATCAGTTTTAGAGGAGGGTTCCTTTCCTGGGACAGCATTTTCCTTTGCAATGAAAGAGGGAAAAAAATTATAGATAAACACACACACACACACACACACACACATACACAAGTCATGTGAAGCTGATATTAAGAACCTTCTTTATAAATGTTCTTGGCATTCCTAGCTATCAGATGAGACTAACATGTGGGCCAGAGCTACTTAATATCCTAAAATCCAGTCTATAGCACTTTGCAGTGACAAAGCAACATTTTTCCCTTTAGGTATTATCTATGAGTTGAGATTCCTATAGAGGCCAATTTAAATTAAGCAATTCATCTCTGACAACACTTGCATATCTTAAGTTGTTCTCAAGGATGATGTAGAGGAACGATTTAGTCTCGCTTTTGAATGGACTTGCCTCTTCTTATATTGTGTGGGCATTTTGCCATTGCCACAAAACCAAATAGGCCACTGGAGCTCATTTCTAGCTAGGAACCTATAAACCGCAGAAGTCTGTTTGGCGGTACCTGGCTTCCTGGGTGGCCTGGAAACATAGGTCTGGATCGGAGGCATTCACGCCATTGATTATTTCTTGCAGGGTGAGGCTGACCTGCAAAGAGAGACACATTTAAGTCAGAGTCTCTGCCCACAGGAACCATGAAGGTCATCTAGTCCAGCCATCTATCTGATTAGAACAGGCTGGCTTGGACAATATGTTCCAATCTGCACATTGGTCTACCTTAGGGGAGAGAAGAATACTTGGTGGTCTTATAGGTCTCATGAATCTGTGGGACACTCCCCATGCTCTGGGGAAGGGGTAATTCCTATCATCACTTGGATCCCCACCACCTTTTCAACCCCTGCAGTAAGAACATGTTAGTGATGACCAGCAAAAATGGCAGAGTAAGGACCTCCAAAAATTCTCTCCTCCATAAAAACAAGAAAACCAACACAAGTAGATCAACCTTCCGAACTCTAGAAATTGACCAAAGGCTTGTAGCAATTTGTTTTCTTTGAGCCAAAAAGAGATTGTTCAGGAAAAACACCTAATCTCAGGAAGAAGAATTCTAGGAAACAAAATGCATCAGTGTATGAACAGGATTATACATCATGACCAACTGGGATTTAATCCAGGAAGGCAAGGGCAGTTCAACATATGAACATCAGCATAGTAGGTCATATTAATAGGATACAGGGGGAAAAGCAGACAATCATCTCAGAAAATGCAGGATAAGCATTTGACAAAATTCAGGCACACTTCCTTGATAATAAACATTCAGCAATCTGGAAATAAAAGCCACCTTCCTCAACCTGATAAAGCCATCTAATAAAACCCCACACAGCTAGCACCATATTTAACAGTAAAAGATGGAAAATTTCCCCCCTAAGGTCAGGAACAAGACAAGGACGTCCACTCTTGTTGCTTTTATTCAACATTGTATTGGAAGTTCTAGACAGACTAATTAGGTAAGAAGAAAAAAAAGTCATCCAGATTGGAAAAAGAAAATTATTTCTATTTGCAAAATTCAAGAACTTGTATATGGGAGATCCTAAGGAATCCCCCCCCACACACAAATAGAGGCTCAGCTAGGCTTCAGGATTAACATATGAAAATCACTTGTATTTCTATATACTAGCAATAAACAATCCAAAGTTGAAATTAAGAAAACAATTTTATTTTCAATGACATCAAAAAGAATAAAATACTTGGGAATAAATTTAACAAAAGTACATGACTTATATGCTGAAACTATAAAAAAAATTAGAGGGGATCTAATAAATTTAAAAAATTCCCATGATCATGAATTGGAAGACTTAACATTGTCAAGATGGCAATACTCTTATAAATTGATCTATAGATACAGTGTAATCTCCATTAAAATCTGAGCTGTCTTTATAGAAGAAACTGACAAGTTGGTTCTAAAATTCATATGGAAATGTAAGAGATCCCAAATAGCCAAAATAATCTTTTTTTTTTTTTTAAAGATTTTATTTATTTATTTGAAGAGAGAGACACAGCGAGAGAGGAAACACAAGCAGGCGGAGTGGGAGAGGGACAAGCAGGCTTCCCGCAGAGCAGGGAGCCCGATGCGGGGCTCGATCCCAGGACCCTGGGATCATGACCTGAGCCGAAGGCAGACGCCTAACGACTGAGCCACCCAGGCGCCCCTAGCCAAAATAATCTTGAAAAAAAAAAAAAAAAGAACTAAGTTGGAAGACACTTCCCAATTTCAAAACCTACTACAAAGCTACAGCAATCAAGTCTGTGTTGTGCTAACATAGGATACACATATTGATCAATGGAAGAGAATCCAGAGTCCACAAATAAACTCTCACATTTACGATCAATTGATGTTAGACAAGGGTTTTAAGGCTATTCAAGAGGGGAGAGGATGGCCTTATGATGCTGGGACAACAAGGTATCCACATGCAGGACAATGAAGTTGTCACACCCTATTCACACCATTTACAAAAATTTACTTAAAATAGATCAAAGGTCTAGACATAAGAGCTAAAACCATAAAACTCTTAGAAGGAAACAGACATAAATCTTTGTGACCTTGGAGCAGTCAATGGATTCTTAAATATGATGTCTAAATCACAAGCAACCAAAGACAAATTGGACAAATTGAGCAGTTTCAAAATTTAAAACTTCTGTGCTCCAAGGATTCTACCAAGAAAGTAAGAAGACAATCCACAGAAGAAGAAGAAATATCTGCAAATCCTATCTGGTAAGGGTCTAGTCTCCAGAATAGACAGAATAAAGAACTCTTACAACTCAATGATAGAAGGACAAATTACTCAAGTTTAAAAATGAGCAAAGGGTTTGAATAGACACTTCTCCAAAAAGATCTACAAATAGCCAATAAGCACATCAAAAAATGATCATCATCAGTCGTTAGGAAAACATGTCAAAATTGTAACAATATGGCCCTTTGTACCCACTAGATAGCTACAATCCGAAAACAGACAAGTGTTGGCAAGAATGTCAGAATGTACAATGGTGCAGCTACTTTGGGAAATAGTTTGGCTACCTATTTGTTTCCTATTGTTACTGTAAAAATCACCACAAATTTAGTGGCTTCAAACAACACATTCTTTCACAGTTCTGGAGGTCAGAAATTCATCACCAGCTTCACTGGACTAAAGGCAGGGCTGGCTCCTCCTGGAGGCTCTTAAGGAAGAATCGGTCTCCTTCCCTTGTTCAGCTTCTAGTGGGGCCACCTGCCTTCCTTGGTTTGTGATCCCCTCCCTCCATCTTCAAAGCACAACATGCTAATCTCTGCTTCTGTGGTCCTATCACCTTCTGCTCTAACTTGTCCTTCATCCTTATTATAAGGACCGATGTGATTACACTGGACCCATCCAGCTAATCCAGAATAATCTCCCCATCTCAAGATCCTTAACTTAATCACACCTACAAAGTCCCCTTTGTCATACAAGGTAACATTTACAGGCTCTGGGGGTTGGGAGATGGAGATATTTGGGGGGGAGGGGCACTATTCAGTTTACCACAAGCAGTTCCTCAAAGAGTTAAATGGGATAATCATAGGACCCAGCAATTCTACTCCTAGGTATGCTCAAGAGAATTGAAAATATGTCCACACAAATACCTGGGCACAAAGCAGCATTATTCATAATAGCCAAAAAGTGGAAACACAAGTCCACCAATTAATGAATGGATAAACAAAATGTGGTATATCCATACAATGAAGTATTTTTTTTAAGATTTTATTTATTTATTTGAGAGAGAGAGAGAGAGAGCACTAGAGGGGGAGGGTCAGAGGGAGAAGCAGACTCCCCAGTGAGCAGGGAGCCCGATGTGAGACTCGATCTTGGGATTCCAGGATCACGACCTGAGCCGAAGGCAGTTGTTTAACCAACTGAGCCACTCGGGCGCCCCCATACAATGAAGTATTAATCAGCTATAAAAGGAATGAAGTACCAACACATGTTACAACATGGACAAACCTTGAAAACATTATACTGAGAAAAAAAATAAACCACACAAGGCAACTTGGAGAACGTGTACAGCTATTCTGTTTGAGGACCCCTACTGTGTCATCAGGCCCACTTGCCCAGATTGAACTCCTCTCTGCCCCATAAGAGTCCTAATCCCAGCAGGGTGGAATGATGCACGTGGATGGCTAAGGTGGGACATAGATGGTGACAGATCATAAAAGGCATGTAGATACAAGTCTATTGGAGTCAAAGAAGAGAAACTCCCCCATCAGGTCATTCCAGAAAGGATTTGCAAAAACAGTGTTGGCCTGCAAATCAACCCAGAACTTGCACTGAGGGAAGTTGGGGTGGATGGGGAATGGAAGATAGAGGACAGCATTCGGGTCCCAGGCAAGACTTTGTATGTTGAGTGACTGGATGCTTCTAACAGAGAGAGAACATTCGTAACCCCTCATTTCCTGTTTCTGGCCAAGTGGTGGCAAGTGAATTTCCATTAGAAGCAGCATCTTGTGTACCCCACCCTGCTCAGAAAACAGATCCCAAACTCACAGCCACAAACCTAATGCCCTTTAGCTTTCCGAAACCACCAGCTCAGCTCTAACCATGATCTCTCCGCCCCTTTCCTCAAAGACTCTCAATTAGAACTTGCAAGTTCTGAATCTATTAAACATTTTCAAGCCAGAGAAACTTGCTAAGGACGTGTTTCGCACACACACAACTCTCCTGAACACCACATTGCCAATGTACCCCTTTGGTTAGTTGTCCAGAAGCTGGGTCAGGGGAGAAATTGGTGATATTTCTTCTCTTTAAGGCCTGCTCATCTTTCTTGGCCTTCCGGAGCTCCAGGCTGACTGCCATCCGCTGTTGCCGCCTCATCTAGTGAGGAAAAGAAAGAATTGGAGCCCTTAGAGCAGGGAAGTCAGGTTTTCACCACATTTAGCTTTTAGAACACTCATCAAAGCGTCAGATTTCACTCTTACAGATGCAACAGGCTGGAAGAGTTAAGATCACACAGCAAATAGTCTCAGCATGGTTTACTTCTTCTGCTTTCTCCTACTATACCACATCCACAAAAATAGTCAAACTTCTTCCCAAAGTGAAGGAAGCCTATCTACAGTCTTGGCAGGCCAGGAGTCTCTCAGCTGCAGAGCCATCTGAGCAAAGCATCCCATTGCCCCGAGTCTGAGCCCATCTTCCTCAGTGCTGATTGGTCCCTGAAGAGCAGGCCAGGGCTTCCCAACTTTGGGGATCCAGGCACGGCTGGGGACTATGAAGTCCATGAAGACATGCTCCACATGACCCTGACCATTTCCACCATTAGGGATCAGTCTACAGGTCATTCAAGCCTTGATCCCGTCCCAGGAGTCTTACTTGGATGCCAGACTGAGGGAGATTAAAATTAAAAACAAAACAAAACATACCCTTTTTTTCTTGGATCAGAAGAAACTCATAGACTTTAGTAGCATCAAGAATCCTGGGGGAAATGATCTATTCTTTAGATTAGATCTCTATTTTGCCATATTTGCTTTGTCATCCCCATCTTCTGATCCTCCACTCCATTTTTTTTTTTTTTTTAGACAAGGAGTGCTCATGTGCGTGAGCATGCATGCACGTGAGCAGGGGAAGGGCAGAAGGGTAGGGAGAGAGAGAATCTTAAGCAGGCCCCACCCCCAGTGTGGAGCCACCAGGGCTCAATCTCACCACCCTGAGATCACGTCCTGAGCCGAAATCAAGAGTTGGATGCTAAACCAACTGCACCACCCAGCCACCCCTGCTCCACCCCATTTTTGATGCATTTCAACCATGAGATTTTCACTACACTGCTCCTCCATAGAGTGAAATGGTGGCTGGGTACTCACAGACGCATCTTTGCCTCGGTACTTAAATTTTCTCAGCCTCTCTTCGGGAGCATCTAAAGTCGGCATATTGACTGGAAGCAGTAAACCACCTGCCGGTAAGACAGTTATCAAGAGAGTCAGTGCCCAGTGTGCGGGTTCCTATGCCACAGCCATCCTTGCTCTAAGCCCTGGAAGGGCTCACAGTGGATGGGAGAGCAGCTTCCATAGGCATTCCCATGCTGGCTCAACAGGGAACGAGCACCATGGGAACCAGAGGCTAGCCCTGGGCTCCAGGAGGGAGGGATACCTCTTGGAGTCAGTTCCGCTTGAACTGGGCCTTTAATGGCTAGGGTAGGTTGGAAGGAAAGCCCAGAACCCTCTCATGTGGCTGTATCCTAGGAGTTCTGTACAGAGCGTATGCACAGGATGGTGGCGCCCAACCAGGACAGGAAGATGGCCTCTTCTCCCACACCCAGTCCACCAACCCTTGGGTCACGATGGTCTCAAGCATGATACGCTCCTTCTAATTCTTTGGTTGATTACCTCGATCCCGGACCAGGCCACCATCATCTTCCAGCTACTCTATGGCAACCGCCTTCCACCTGTTCTCCCCGCTTCTACCATTGCTGTATTCCAATCTGTTCTCCACACAGAGGCCACGTGATCTCTTAAAGATAATTTTCTCTGCTTCAAAACTCTTTGTGGCTGCCTGCTGAGTTCAGAAGAAAACTCAGACTCTCTATGATGCCCACCCTGTGTGAGCTGGCCCCAGCCTGCTTCACCAAGAGCAACACTTTGAATTTCCATCTAAGAATCTAAGTATCATCCCAGTCGGTTTTTATATTCTCCAGAGCTTTTACCACCACCTAAAATCTTGTTTGTGCATCTTCCTTCCCCTTGCCCCGATGACAATGGGGTCATGTGTGTCTTATGTACAATTCCTCAGCCCTTTCACGATGCATGACATAGAGTAAGTAGGTACTCAAGTATTTGTTGGATGAGGATGGTAGGTAATAGGTCACAAAAGGAGCTGGTCCCTAATTAGAGGAGGTTATTCAAATCAGGCCACATTTTAACTTTCTACAAGGCAGCGGGGAATGACATTTCTTACAAGGGTGCAATGAGTATCCATCTGTTTCCAAGTACACAGGATGAGCCAAACTACACTGCAGAGAAAAGAAAACTGGATAAAGATGACCAGAGTCTATTGACTCTATTCTTGAATGTAGAACAGCTGGGATTAATTTCGGGAGGAAAGACTAATTTAGACACATCAATTTGGATGGGACAGTGTAGACAAGCAGGAGAATTCCAGAAGCAGAGAGCCAAGACTGAGGTCTTGAGAAGAGAGATGAACTCTGTGAGATGACCGAACAAGAACTCAATCTTGGTGATGTTCCCTACTAGGGCCCAAAAGAACAAAGAACCAGCAAGGGACAAGGAAAAAGAAGGGAATTTGAGTCAGAACAAAAGGATAGTGTCCAAGGCACTGGTGGTAACAACAGCTACCGGGCCGGGCACAAGTCCCTAAACAAAGTGCCACCAGCCACCCACAGCTGGATAGAGCCAATGGGCTGAGCCTCAGAGCAGAGGCATAAGCAGCTCAGGACAGAGAGTAACCATGTCCTATACTTTCATCTACCTTTAAGTAACCTCAAAATCTGCTCTATAAGGAAGAAGAGTTGCTTTTGGGGACCAAAAAGTAAATCAGAACACTCCTTTAAATTTTTTTTTTTTAATTTTAAGTAAGCTCCGCACCGCACCCAACATCAGGCTTGAACTCACAACCCTGAGATCAAGGGTCACACGCTCTACTGAGTAAGCCAGCCAGCTGTCCCCAGGACATCCTTTAAAACACCAGCTCAAAAGAGTTTTCTAGTTGCTATAATAACCAGGGTCAAGAGAGTTATCAGCTGGAAACGGAGATTTAGTTTGGAGCGAGGAGCTATACCCTACATCTCCAAGGGATAAGGCTCATGGCATTTTCTAAATCTGGAGTAGAGTAGTATTAAGGGCCTGGTTCAGAGAGTAATGGGCAAAACACATTTATCACATGCCAAGAATGTTGCATACTTGGGATTAAATGAAGCAATGTTAATAGTAAGGTAGAGATGGGCGCCTGGGTGGTTCAGTCGGTTAAGCATCTGACTCTTGATTTCAGCTCAGGTCATGATATCAAGCCCTGCTTTGGGCTTCGTGCTCAGTGGGGAGTCTGTTTAGGATTCTCTCCCTCCCCCACTTGCACACACTCTCAGGCGTGCGCTCTCCAAAATAAATAAAATCTTTTAAAAAAAAAAAAAAAAGTAAGGTAGAGATAGCCCCATTTTACAGATGGGGAAACCATCTCAGAGGTCACTTCCCTCGGAAGCCCAGAGTGCCCACAGCTGTCAGGCATCAGCATCAGGACTACAGCCTAGAACTGACTCCTGCGTCCATGCTTTGGATCACTAAGCTTTGCAGCCAACAATCTGTAAGTAGTTCTGATGAAGAAAACAAGTCACCCCCATGGGTGGCACTTAACACATGGAGGAGATGTTGGAAATAGGAAAGCACAGGTCTCCAGCAAGGGAGGCCACTTCTGAAATACTCTGCTAATGCATTGCCACTTCACTGCTGTCTCACTCACTGTTCACGGCCCGACCAGCTCGGTCCACAAGACCCTCTGAATGTGCCTCAGAACGAGGCCAGTTTGGTACAAGGGGATGAAATGCTTTGGTTTCTGGCGAGACCCAAGACAGTGCCTGGTTCCAGGACTATTCCATGAGAACCAATCATCTTTCAGCCACAGCCCAGAACAAATGGCCATTAAGGAACCTTGGAAGTAGGTCCAGAGGTTCAGATGAGCGCTACCTTCCTTCAAATATCAAGGGGAAGGCCAGTATGGCACAAGCAGAAAAAGCTCAACTTCAGAGGGAACAGTGTACTCCTCTCCCCACCCACCCCCCCGGGGGCATCTTGAAGGAACAGTTTGAAAGTCACAGATGTAGCCAAACCATTCATTTGGGGACAATCTGAAGAACGAATTCTTCTGGCTTTCACAGGTTTCTCTAGTCACAGCTCAGAGTGTGCTTCCTTCCCTCACATTGCTGTTTGCAGCATCCAGGAGAACCACCACCCTGCCACCCTTCACCAGTGGCATCAAGAGCCAAGCTGGAGGCTTTGAGTTAGGTACAAGATCAAAGTCAGAACCTTTCGTCATCAGTTCCCAGAGTCTGAGATCCAAAGAAAGCCAAACTGGTTATTTGGGCAAAGAGCACCAACTTAGGGGCATTATTTACACACACCCCCGGCTCAGGCAGCTCTGCAGCTCCTCGCACACTAAGAGACTCTACCCTGGGAGAGTCAGGTGGCAGAGGCCCCACCAAGGGTCCCTGGCCATGCTCATGGTCTTCCAGGCTCCCAAGCGGCTCTTGACCTTTCATTCTTTTTGACTGAAGAGAAACTAGGGATTCCTAAGTCTTGTTCATGGCACTGAGTCACTTTCTCTGGTTGGAGCATTACAGGCCATTTTTAAAATACTTTTTCTAGATCTAGCCAAGCTTTGAGTGTTAGCATCTTTCAAGAACTGAGAACTATTTTAAATTAAGATCGAGATCATCCAAGAGTTGGCTTCTAGAAAGGCGCATTTCTCTGATTTTACATTAACACTCATGGTATAGACAATTTAATACCTCAGAAATGTATTGAGCATTAACTCCCATAACCTACCCTCCTCCAAGTTAGCCTTTAAAAACTCACACCCACCCTGGGGGGCTAATTCTGGAAGAGGAGTTTCATAGACACGGTTTGGCCACACATTTCTCCACTTGCCTGTACTGTGGATTTTTTTTTTTTTTAAGATTTATTTAAGTAATCTCTACGCCCAATATGGGGCTCAAACTCACGATCACGAGATCAGAGTCACATGCTCTACCCACTGAGCTAGCGAGGTGCCCCAACTAGGGACATCTTTTGATGTCAGAATGCTCAGATCTGGGGTACCTAGGTAGCTCAGTCATTAAGCATCTGCCTTTCGGCTCAGGTAATGATCCCAGGGTCCTGGGATCGAGCCCCACGTCGGGCTCCCTACTCAGCGGGAAGCCTGCTTCTCCCTCTGCCTCTCCCCCTGCTTGTGTTCCCTTTCTTGCTGTGTCTGTCAAATAAATAAAATCTTAAAAAAAAAAAGAATGCTCAGATCTACAGCACTAACAGCCACTTCTTCAAACCAAGTGGGATTTAAGCTAAAACTACACATGGGGTTGGAGTGAGGGTCATTCCCTGGGAAGACCCACTGACCTCAGCCCCAGTGACGGGTCAGCAAGCAGGCATGAGTACAGGGATGAAGCAACAGTCATGGGAGTGTGCAGGCCTGGGGGGGCGGGGGTGCCATGAGGGCAGGGACCCCACCTTGGTATTCAAGGGGCTTTACCAACATGGACAAGACATGTCCAGACCCGAAGTTTGATGGAGGGAGACACACAGTCAGGCGTCCCTCCAAGGCTCACATTGGCCCAGAGGGGAGGCAGAGGTCACAGCAAGAAAGGACGCAGGACCCCAGGCCCTCTTCCCAGGGATCCTACCTCAGGGCTTGGGAATGCTCTGGGAGGGGGCAGAATCAGCCGGGATGATTCCCACGGGTGAACATGTCCCGGGGGATATTTCAGGGAAAGGAAAGACAGGTAAAGGCGCAGACACACAGATTTATAGGCTGTTGTATGGTCAGGCTCCCCATACCCTGCCAGCCCCCATCTGGGCTCTGCTGAGTAAACAGACATGCAGCAATTGCCACATCCTCCTTACCCACCCAGAAAACAAGCCAAGTGCCACTTCGCGCAATTTCGTTAAACTGAGACTGAGTTCAACAAGGAGAGACCCAGCCTGGGCTGGAAGCCGTCCCTCTGAGGAGGCCACTGGCTTTTGCCGGGGGCGGGGGGGTGTTGCCAAGACTGCAGCAGCCTCACCCAATCCCCAGGCAAGAGCTAGGTGTCTCGTCTATACCCAGACAGAGGAATCCGGGAGGGCACGGCCACATTGGGAGCTCCCGGCACCCACCCTCTCACCACTCACCTGGAAGACAGCCACAGCCTCCGGCCCCCTGGCCGGCCTTAAATGCCCTCAGAAGGCAGCAGGTGTTTTGGGCATTTGACCCCTCCCCCCAGGGTTGGTCTCTGACCGAAGTCAATGGATCTTAGCTCTGGGTGCACATTGGAAGCACCTGGGGAGCTCTGAGCAGCCGGCCACCTGGGCCCCGGCCCTGAGGCTGATTGACTTGGTCTAGGGGGAAGCCCTGATCCCCAGGTGCTTCTCATGTCCGGATGAGGCAGAGACAGCCTCAGAGCTGCCATGGACCTTCAGCCTCTGCAGTTGCAGCCTCCCTCCGGGAAGGGGTTTGCATGCTGGGAGTTTAAGGTTTCTGGGATCTGGCTAGATTGGCCTCCTCCTAAAATTGGAGTATTGGGGTTGATGCTGCCGTGGAACAGTTAGCAAGCGTTTATTCCCAAGGCAGGCAGGGAGATTGGGTCCTGGTGAGAATGGGTTGGCTTCGTATCAAATTGGAAATTGGAACAAGATTTCACATGTTATTCAACTGGGGTGCCTCGGTGGCTCAGGCGGCCGAGCATCCAACTCTTGATCTCAGGGTTGTGAGTTCAAGTCCTACATTGGGTATGGAGCCTAGTTTAAAAAAATGTTAAAGGGCATATGCTTCTAGAAATTTTGGGGTGCGTGGCTGGCTCAGTCAGTGGAGCATGTGACTCTTGATCTCAGGCTTGCAGGTTTGAGCTCCACATTAAATGTAGAGATTATTTTAAAATAAAATCTTTAAAAAAAAATCCAAATATTTACCGAGTCCTCACTGTGTGCCAGGCCCTGACATGCAACAGTGAATATGATGAGTGGGAGCAGGACCACAATTGGGACAACACAAGGCAAGGGAGGTCAGGGAGGGCTTCCGGGAGGAGGTGATGTCAGAACCAAGTCCTCAGGAAAAGCAGAAATTAGCAGGTGAAAAACTGTGAGAAAAAGTGCTCCAGGCTGAAGGAACAGCATAGGGAAAGGCACTGAAGCGAGAAAAATGGCCATGGTTCTCCTGGGAACAAAGGTCGTTCAGGATTGCCAGAGGATTGGGCACCTAGGTGGCTCAGTTGGTTAAGCGTCTGCCTTCGGCTCAGGTTATGATCTCTGGGTCTTGGGATCGAGTCCCACATTGGGCTCCTTGCTCAGTGGGGAACGAGCTTCTCCCTGTCATGCTCCCCCTGCTTGTGCTCTATCAAATAAATAAATAAAATCCTAAAAAAAGAGATTGTCAGAGGGATGACAGTGTCAGGTGAAGAGCAAAGGTGACCTGATATACAGGGGAGGGGGCAGTGGGAGCTGTCCACCCTGGTCCAGGCACTGAGGGGTTCCACTGTCTGTAGGGGATTTGAAACCAATGATAAAACCTAACTACAAGTCTGGTGCTTTTTATCGTCATGAGCCTGGAATTCTGCACAGTGTCAGTGAGTTGCACCCCACCTGTTACTCACTCTGAAAGTGTTTGGAGTTGGTCCAGAGAACAGGAGAGACCCCACCCCAAGGTCTCTATTTGCATTGTATTTGCTTTTTTATTATGGAAAGTTCCAAATCTGTAAAAGTTGAGAGAAAAATACAAATCCTCAAGTACCGGTCACCCAGGTTCCATAATTACCAACACCATCTTAATTCTTCTTCCACCACCTTTTAAACTTTGAATTTATTGGTATTTGTTGGGGGGTGTGTGTGTGTATTTTAAGATTTTATTTATTTATTTGAGAGAGAGTGTGTGCAGGAGCAGGGGGGAAGGCAGAGGCAGGGGGATGGGCAGAGGGGGAGGGAGAAGCAGACTCCCTGCTGAGCAGGGAGCCTGATGTGGGGCTCCATCCCAGGACCCTGGGATCATGACCTGAGCGAAGTCACCCACTTAACCGACTGAGCCACCCAGGCGTCCCTATTCGTTGTGGGTTTTAAAGGAAATAGAATTATATTACTTCACCCATAAATATTCAGAATGAATCTCTCACACATAAAGATGAAAAACGAAAACCAAAATACCATGATTCCTCCTCAGGATATCCACCACCCTTCTTACTGTGTCACTTTAGAATGTCTAGGCTAGCCTTGGGGAGGTGAGAGGCAGATTCTTTCCAGGGCAGGGCCAGAGGGAGGAGGGGCAGACAGGGGGTGGGGGTGGTCGGTGGTGGTGGCAGTGGGAGAGGAGAGAGGAGGGTCGGACCCCAAGACAGCCTGGTTCCTGGAGGGGAGGGATGGGGAGAAGCCGGGCTCTGAGTGAGTAAAGCATGGAGCTTCAGGGTTGGACCCTCACACCCAGATGCCTGGAGGACACCAAGGTGGGGATGCAGCAAAGGCCAGTCGGTTCAGTGCTGGGCAGGACTCGGTGACCCACTGGACATGGTGGTGGGTAACAATGACAGAGACCACATAAGCTGGTGGGTAGTTTCAAACCGAGGTGGCTGGTGTGGTGTCAGAAGAGAGGGCATTCAGGATGACATACAGGAGGCCTGAACTTGTGGGATCCAAGGCTATCAGAAGGACTGGCCCAGGCCCCCTGCTCTGCACAAGGCATTTGAGACCACCCACCGGTCCCCCTGCACCTGAGTCCCCCTCCCCTCATCATCCCTATCCCTGCTTTGGCTGTGTCCCTTCCCCCTCAGGCTTTTCCACACACACACAGCTAGAGGGATCCCTTGAAGATGGAGCTCTGGTTATACCACTTTGCCCCTCAAACATTTCAGTGCTCCCCAACATACCTACAATCGTGTATGAGGCCCTCTGTGCACTTCCTTGCCCCCCATGTTGTTCCTTTTGGCCTCACTCCCACCACGGTCCCGCTCCAGCCACCCCAGTCTCCTCTCTGCCCCTCAAATTCATCAGGCCCGTGCTGGCCTCAGGGCCTTTGCACCCGCTGTTCCCTATGCCTCCCTCACTCCCTTCAGGTCTTAGTTTTTGGAGACCATTCCTGATCACCCTGTCTAAAATCAAACCTCAAATTCCTGTCCAACTCCCTAGCAGCACTTGTTAATATCTGAAATGCAGAAGTTACTTGCTTGCTTGTTTTCCATCTCCTGCTTTGCCACCAACCCCCACGGAACTTGGTAAGCTCTGAGGGTAGGGGTGTTATCTGTTTTACTCGCTGCTTTATCCCCAATGCCAGAAAGAGTCATTGCTCATTATATTTTTTGAATGCATAAGTGGGCACCCCGCCCCAAAGCCAGGCTCTCCCCTCTACCCCCACTGTGTTATAGATGTCCCTCCCCCATCACCCAGAATGTACCCAGGGTGTACACGGGGCATGCTCAGTAACCTTCCCAAGCCAAGCATCGAGCTGAGCCAGCATTCTTTGAATAAACCTAATCAGTGCACACAGCAGGGCCCACAGGTGCTAAAGGACTCAGAGAAGTGGGAGGAAAAGTGCTTTGGATGGAACCTGAGTCCTCAGATGGAAGTCACTTCATCCTCCCCTATGCCTAAGCCCCAATCATGAGTATCAGCCACACCATCTGACCGCAAGGAGCCCCCACATCGGCCTCCCACTCCCCGCCTCCTTCCATCAGCCCCACCCTCTGCTGAGCCCTGCTCCTTGGCCCTCCCAACCTCTGTTCTGCTGACCGTGGCAGGCCATCTGCCCACTGGTCTGGCGACACTGTCCTAGAACACCCATCCAGCAAACTCTTATATTAAATTTTCAAGAATGAATTACCAGGATGGGTTTATTTCCCTGGTTTGTTTGACCTGCCTTGACTCCTCTGATGTAGTAGGAATTACCAATCCTGTTTCACAGAGCGGGAAACTGAGGCTGCTGACATTGACATGACTTGCCCGAGCTTACATGATAGGGGAAGGCCAGGTCTGTGTGCCCCATCTTTGCCTCGGTGCTTGGACCTGTGCTGGGATGGTGCCTGACTCCCTTCCTCCCTTCCTCCCTTCCTTCCTTCCTCCCTTCTCTCTTTTATGGTGGTAACATACACGTAACATAAAACTGACCATTTTAACCACTTTTGAGTATACAGTTCAGTGCATGAAGTACATTCACACTGCTGGGCAGCTGTCGCCACCATCCATCTCCAGAATCTTTTCCACTTCCCAAACTGAAAGTCTGTCCCCATCAGACACTAATTCCACAAGGCCCTCTCCCAGCCCTGGACACCCAACCTTCTACTTTGGGTCTCTGCGAGTTTGACTCCTCTAAGGACCTCATGTAAGTGGAATCATACAATGCCTGTCATTTTGTGACTGGCTTAATTCCACTGAGCGTAAAGTCCTCAAGGCCCATCTGTGTTGCAGCAGGTGTCAGGATGTCCTTCCTTCTGACTTCTTTCTTTGAAACAGGAACACATTTTTTTTATGTTGTTGTAGTTAATATTGTTGTTTACGGTGACATCCCAAGTGCAGGGTGCAGGGCAGACGTCTTCCCAGGCAGGGAGGAGTACTTATCATTGACTTCGCTTATAATGGCCAGCGCAGGGTGGTAATAAAAGCAGGCTGATTTCTAGTCAGTTTTCATTCTTGTTTCAAATCCTCTACAGTCAATGCACCCCCTTGTTCCCCATATTCCTGGCCAACTGCTCTCACAACCCTCCCAACTTGGTACATCACTGATTATTTATAGATGTCTATTCATCATATTATGATATAAAAGGAGTTTAAGAAAAAGAACCCCAGAATTAGAAAGCTGATGTAACAATTCCTTGGGGGGGGTTTAGGAAAAGTTCCGTGATTGAGGTCAGTCTCTGGGAATCCACTGGCTCCTGACAAATGCAGCCGTCAAGATGCTTGGCCTCTGCATGTGAGAGCTTGTGTGTGAGTGTGTGTGTGTGCACACACAAATGTGTCAGAGAGTCCCTGGGGTCTAGGGAGACTTTAACTTCCCAGGATGATGACCCTTAAGGAGCTAATTTTAGATTCTTGGTAGATGCTATTTGGCCCAGAAGTAGGAGATGAGAAAAGGGGATATTAAGGAAAGGAAAAGGCAGGGTGGGAAGACAGCAAAAGAAAACCAAAGACCAATTATTCATCAGGTCTGAGGGCTTTCTGATAAAATCAGAACCTGAATTCCTCAGTACTGTAGTTATTTCCTAAAAGCGTGTTCTGTTTAATGGCCTGACCCAGCCCCACTGCTCCCAAGTCTCCTCATCTGCCTGATTACCCTAAGCATTTTCTTTTCCAGGAGTGTGGGGGCAGTCTACAGACGTTTCTCCCCTCTGGGGCCTCTGAATATCAGAGGCACAGATCACACCCAGAGCCCTGGGTCCTGTGTGGCTTTCATCTGATGCTATGTGACCCAGGAGCTGGGCCGTGGACAAGGCTCTGTAGGGACCAGGGACTGGGCACCCACTCTGCTGGTTCTGCAAGGTGCAGGAGTGAATCAGACAGGGTCCCTACCACCAAGGAACTTAGAACTCACCTGTCAGCACTTGAGCACCTGGGCTCTAATAATCACACAAGGTCTTTCTGCCATTCGCACCTCACCTTGTAACAACTTGGTGAGATGGATATTATTATAATCCCAGATAGGGAAGTGAGTTAGGTATTCAAAGACAGCACTGTGTGTCTAGCACAATGTTCTCACTCCCTGTAATTGCTCCATGGAGAACATGTTCTCCTCAGAGAGTGCAGGAAAATAAGGCAAAGGTTCACTCCAACCCAGTCCCTGACTCCAGAGGGAGGACCTGCTGAATGGACAGATGGATGCGTGAATGGATAGATAGATGGAGGAGTGATGGATGATGGATGATGGGTGGATGGATGATGGATTATGGAGGAATGATGGATGGATGATGCAAGATGGATGAGTGGATGATGGATGACAGATGGATAAATGGATGATGGACAGATGGATGGATGAATGAGTGGATGATGGGTGGATGATGGATGGGTGATGGATGGATGGATGATGAACGGATGGATGAATGGATAATGATGGATGGTTGCTGGATGGATGGATGATGGATAGATGAATGAGTGGATGATGGATGGATGGATGGATGGATGGATGAGAGATTACCCAGCTGAGTTAGGGTTTGAGTCCACCTGGGTTTTTCAGACACTGGGCTTGATTCAACCTTGGGAGACTCACAGAAAATAAAGAGACTCTCTCCTTTGGAAAAATAAGAATAAATACTTCTTGGCAAAAAGGCATGATGCCAAGAAGATGAAAAGTTGGAAAGATTTTTAGATATTTTTGAAATAATAAAATAAAAATGGTACTTCAGTGCCAAATAAAATCAAATTGAGATATAAGTCTAAGTGCAGTATGAAAAAGAAAGAAACACAGCTGGAGAAATTTATCTCCAGCAGCCTTGACCACCATATTTCTGGGATCCCATAAAATTCACCATGAATGAGGAAATCTCCAGCTGACTTGGAATCAGAGACTTTTCAAGCTGAGCTGACTTCGGAGAACTCCTTGTCCAGGTCCTAGGTTCTTTCTGTCCCAGCTGCAGAGCACTGTGTTCAGAAGAGCCTGTCTTAAGCCCTCTCATTTCAGAGCCTGTGAGGAAGATTCCAGCAGTGGCCTGCTGGGGCTCACCCTTCCCTGAGATGACCCTACAGGATTCCAAGGGTCTCTGGGGCAAGAGGCTATTTCTGGGCCTCAGGCTCTGTGTCCATGTTTGGTCTTCAAGGACCGCACTGTGAACTTTCCTCCACCTGCCAAGGCTTCTTCCTGCAGCCCTCCTGGGAAGACACTGATCCCCTTTCCTCCAAGATGGCAAACAACAGCTGGGAATGTAGCTTCTGGACCTTATCAGGAAGGACCCTGCAACCACCACCCTGGGGCACAGAAATGAAGGGAGCCTCTTGAGACACATTGATTGACGTTTGTTTCCTTTTTTTCCCCCTAAAAAATAATTTCAGATCCTAAAAACAGTCCTCATTGAAAAAACTTCAGGCAACACTGATAACATTTAAAGAAGGTTTAACTTGGGACGCCTAGGTGGCTCAGTTGGTTAAGCGTCTGCCTTCGGCTCAGGTCATGATTCCAGGGTCCTGGGATGGAGCCCTGCATCGGGCTCCCTGCTCAGCGGGGAGTCTGTTTCTCCCTCTCCCTCTGCCCACCCCCCACTTGTGTTCTCTCTCTCTCTCTCTCTCTCTCTCATTTTCAAATAAATAAATAAAATCTTTAAAGAAGGTTTAACAAAAAATCACCTGAAATTCTACCACCCAGAGCTAATGGGTGTGATCATCTGGCTGAGCATCCTTTCAGACAAGCTCTTGGCACATCTGTTCATACAGGTGCCATTTTGCAAAAATGGCTTCAAGCTATTCCATAAACTTTCTTTAAAAAAAAAACAACCCAACATTATGCAGTGGGCTTTGTTGAATGCCAGTGAATATGAATTTACGTTGTCGGTTTAAAAAATATTCATCGTACTTTATTTAACTTTACATTTATATTATTTATATTATTTGTTATTCTTTATATTCATTTTATTAACTAATCCCCTATAGATGGACATTTAAGTTGTTTCCAACATTTTGTGGAAAGCCAGCTCAGAGCTGCCTGAGAAAGGGGGGAGGAAAGTAGGAAGGATGACCCTTGGGCTTCTAAAGAGGTCATCCAAGGGGCTGAGGCAGGAGCCTGGGGCTGGGCAGTGCCTGGTCAGGGGCAGCTCTGGGCCCAAGGCTGGAAGTAGGTGCCAGAAGCCTCAGGCTTGTCTCAGTGGCTTTTCCAGATCAGAGGGTTCTGGAGCCTGAACTACCCTAGGGCTGTGGGTCTGGGCGGACCCTGCCCCACCAGCCTAACAATAACCCACACACTGAAACTGCGTGGAATGTGGAGCTGGGACAGAGAGGTGGCAATGAGATGCCCCCCTTGGGGGCAGGGATCAGGCTGCTAAGGACATAACCCTGCAGACCTGCAGACACCTGCAGAAACCGGCTGAGGAACATGGAGGCATATTAAATACATTCCAATTCTGTTCCCTCCCCTCCCACCTCCAGCCCCAAACCAATTTATCAGAACTCCCAGCTCCAACTCTTGACCTTGCACAGAGGAGCCCAACGTGCTCCATGGAAGCACCCTAGGAGATAAGCATCTGTAGATGGAGGTGGAATTTCTTGGGGTCTCCATTCTGTGTCATTTGGGGAGACCCTTAACAGGTAGGCAGCATATTCCTGCTTAAAAGCATTTTCAAGACAAGCCACAGACTAAGAGAAAATATTTACAAAATACATATCCAACAGTGGTTTTGTATCTAGGACATATGAACAACTCTTAAAATTCAATATAAAAGGGTGCCTGGGTGGCTCAGTTGGTTAAGTGTCTGCCTTCGGCTCAGGTCATGATCCTGGGGTCCCGGGATCGAGTCCTGCATCAGGCTCCCTGCTCAGCGGGGAGCCTGCTTCTCCCTCTGTCCCTTCCCCTGCCTGTTTTCTCTCTCTCTCTCTCAAAAATAAATAAAATCTTTTAAAAAATTCAATCTAAAAACACACAACTACCTGATGACAAAACACAGGCAAAAGATCTGAATGGACACCTCACCAAGGAAGACACGTGGGTGGCAAATAAGCAAGTGAAAAGATGCTCGACATCATGAGTTGGTGGTGGTTAGTGAAAAGTTTAAGAAAGCATTTTCAAGTCCATAATCCCACTTGATCTATCAATTCTGGGAGGTCAGTAGTCATTTATCATTATTATTATTATTATTATTATTATTATTATTATTATTATTCCCATTTCACAGGGAAGAAATGGAGGCTCATGGAGGTTAAATCACTTGCCCAAGGGCAGAACTGAGACTCAAAGCCATGGAACTCCTTCCACTTGGGAGGTTTCTGTGTTCTAAGAATGTTCTAGAAGCAAGCACTTAGTATCCGATCGGACAAGGCCACACTTCTCATTTCAAGCAAGGAGAGAAGGCCATGCCCTACCCACATTACCTGCCCACCCCCCAGCCACCATCACGGATGGACAGGCCTGTCTCGTAAGCAGTTGGACCTCCAGTAGGGCCTGTCCTTCTGGGTGCCAGGAAAAGCACTGAGCGAGTGACTGTTGAATGTCCAATAGCAGGGTCTCTCACAGGCTGGAAACCACCCCCTGTGGACCTTCCACAGCTGGCCCTTTGCTTCATAGAGAGGAGAGCTGTTCCAGGAGGCACTAGTTCCCAGCCCAAGGGCTGGCACACACAGCCTGAAAGCTGTAACTTTGGCTTCCTGGCCCTGGATCTGGACAGAAGTCTGATTTTCTTCAATACCCCATGACTGAGAACTCTGTTGTAACTGAGGTTCTGGGCCCTGGTCCTGGCAGTGGGGGGCCCTCCTGGGGTACTGAGTGTGGGGCTCTCAGGCTGGCACAGGATTGACCAGGTGCCACTCCTCCACTTTTATCTGCTGTATCTCCTCTGCCCTCCCCAGTTTTCCCCCCAGAGGCCCTCCAAGGCAGAGAAGTGTCTAGTTGATTGTCTATCATTGCTAGGGTCTAGCAAAGAACTTAGCGCAGAGCTCACAGAACTGGGAGAAGGAAGGAAGGCACATGAGGGCCAGCAGCCCTATTTCCTAAGCCAGCCATTTGGGGGCAGGGCCCAGCTCCCCGTGTATCTAAGTCCAAGGGTTTCTGGATGTAGATGCCAAGAATAATCCCCATCTCGAGTACCACCCGAACAGAGTATCATGCTTAGAGTACTGTTCCCACCATACAGTTCCAGCTTTCATTCATTCAACACATATTTATTGATCATCTAATAGATGCCGGGCACTTTATATACATGAACTCCCTTCATTCTTAGAACAAACCTATTTGGAAAGTACCTCTACCATCCCCATTTTACAGACAAGAAAACTGAGGCATGGCAAGGTCACAGAGCTAGTAAAGAGCAAACTCAGAAAATTTGGTTTCAGAGTCCAGTTTTTGATCAACACACTCTACTGCCTCCCAGGCCAACCCCTGTCCTCGCCATGCTTACATTCGACGAGGGAAAGAGCCCAGAAACCATCTAATAGATCCATAATGTATCGTTGAGAGTGATAAGCACTAGAAAGAAAAATAGAGCCACATCTCAGATGCTGACTCCCTGTGTGTCTTTGGGCAAATTACTTCACCTCTCTGAGCCTCTTTTCTCATCCGCTAAAAGCAGGTCATTACTCATCTGCCCCACCCACCTGCCCAGGTCGCTGGAAAGATCCAAATGAGCTAATGGACACAGGAGCGCTTTGTTTTTATTGTTGTATCACTACCAAGCCATGACTCCAGGGAATTTTTTTCCCCTGGGGGATCTAAGTCATCCTGCTTTCTATAGAGAGGCATAACTAAACTTCCCCCAGATATCTTTATGAGCCAGATAATTCCAAGCCCAGTGCTATTCTTACCGCATTTTTAAAAGCAGAGAGCATTGCGTGTACCCACCTACTCTTGGGAGGTAGTACTCACCTGACAGTTTGAGGGCCTTCTCCCGACCAAGCACTCTTACTGAAATGGAACTTTCTGGAACACTGGCCACTAAAAACTCCCTGGTGAGAAGCTTAGGAGAGACAGAGGGGCAGGTTCTAGATATCTTGTTTGCTCCACGTCCATATCTTATGTTTCCTCCACTTGTCCTGCGTCCCAGGAGGCTGACCTCCACCGGCTGCCTCCCCAGGTCCCTGCTCTCCAGCTTCTGGTTGGGTGTGGCCAGAGGAGATGAGGGGAAGAGATGGGTGAGCAGGTGGGGAGATTTGAGCAAGCCCCTGGCCCTGCTGGGTCTGGTTGGGCAGTAGCCGGGCCATCCCCCTGAGGACTACACTTTTCCCCCTTTTCCTACACTTTTCCGGGGTGTGGTGGCCTTCCCATTGCTTCTCCACCCCCTGCCGTTTCCCCTAAACCCTGTCCCACCTTATTCAGTAGTCTCTCCCTTAAACTCCAGGCTGTGACCCCATTGGAGTGTGCTCTCTCCTGCTGGGTCCCGGACTGAAAACCTCCTGCCAGGGAACATTCCTTCCCAGAATCACTGTGAGTGGGGCCCCATTTCTTCTCTCTGACCCCTGCTCTCATCAGCCAGAAGATGAAGATCATGTGGGAATAAGCTGGAAGCAAGCGGGCTTTGGGTGGGGCATTCTGAGGATGGACTCCAAGCCCCAGCGCCCCCTGCAGCCTCTCCTGGATAACTGTCTTCAAAGGCCCCCTGGGAGGGTGCTGGGGTGTGGTGAGACCTCCCCTGCTCTCCCCAGAGAAGCTCCACCTATCTCTGTTGATTCTCTCTCTCTCTCTGCCCCTTCCCCTTCTGCACAAAGCTCTGCCTGCTAAAAGTTCTGTTGCTAAAGAAATTGAAAACGACCCTATCAGGTGACCAGAATTTGGGGAGAAGCTGATTGGCGGGAATGGCACCACAGCAGCATTAACAACAGCCATGCTTGGGGGCATCTCAGCCAAACTCTCATTTTACCTTTGGGGAAACTGAGGCCCAGCACGGAAGAAGTGTGGTCCATCCTCAGGCGTGAAGTATTCAGGCAGAGCAGGTGCTAGGAAAGATTCCGTGTCGTAATTGCTTATTAATCCAATTCTTCATTGACAGATCCCAGTTTTCAGAATACAATAATAATGCTGCAGGGATCAGTTGATAAAAGGAAGCGTCTGCAAAACATTAATGTATATTAAAAGTTCTTTGGTTACCTCGGTAAAGTAGCTGCTTCCCAGGCCCAAACCCAGAGGGGCAAAAAAGGAAATCAGCTCTGTGCTCAGGTGGGTTCCTTTTTCCTTTAAGAGTGAATTAAGGCAGGGCGCCTGGGTGGCTCAGTTGGTTGAGCGACTGCCTTCGGCTCAGGTCATGATCCTGGAGTCCCGGGATTGAGTCCCGCATTGGGCTCCCTGCTTGGCGGGGAGTCTGCTTCTCCCTCTGACCCTCCTCCCTCTCATGCTCCCTGTCTCTCATTCTCTCTGTCTCAAATAAATAAATAAAATCTTCAAAAAAAAAAAAAAAAGAGTGAATTAAGGCATCTATACCCTAAATACAAAATCTAAAACCGTACAACTCTTAGAAGAAAATGCAGGGGCAGATCTTCATAACCTTGAATTTGGCAGTAGTTTCTTAAATATGATGCCGAAAGCACAGGCAACAGAAGAAAGAAATAGACTGGACTTTGTTAAAATAAACTTTTGTGGGGGCGCCTGGGTGGCTCAGTCAGTTAAGCGTCTGCCTTCAGCTCAGGTTATGATCTCAGGGTCCTGGGATCGAGCCCCGCATCGGGCTCTCACTTTCACTTTGGGGTCCCCCCAAATAAAAAAACAAAATCTTTTTAAAAAATTAACTTTTGTGCATTAGCATTATCAAGAAATTGAAAAAGCCTACAGAATGGGAGAAAATATCAAATATCATATATTTGATAAAGATCTAGTATGTAGGGGCGCCTGGGTGGCTCAATCGGTTAAGCGTCTGACTCTTGATTTCGGCTCAGGTCATGATCTCAGGGTCATGAGATCGAGCCCCCCCATCAGGCTCTGGGCCAAGTGTGGAGCCTGCTTAATATTCTCCCTCTACCTTTCCCTCTGCCCCTCCCTTCCTCCCCCCACCCCCGCAAACACGTTCTCTCACTCGCTCTCTCTAAAAAAAAAGGATCTAGTATCTAAAATATATAAAGAACTCTTATGACTCCACAACAGAAAGACAAACAACCCAATTAAAATATGGGCAAAGGACTTGGATAGACATTTTTTTTTAGATTATATTTATTTATTTGACAGAGACAGCGAGAGAGGGAACACAAGCAGGGGGAGTGAGAGAGGGAGAAGCAGGCTTCCTGCTGAGCAGGGAGCCCGATGCGGGGCTCGATCCCAGGACCCTGGGATCATGACCTGAGCCGAAGGCAGACACTTAATGACTGAGCCACCCAGGTGCCCTGTGGATAGACATTTTCCCAAAGATATACAAATGACCAACAAGCACATGAAAAGATGCTCCACATCATCAGTCATTAGGGAAATATAGATAAAAACCACAATGAGATACCATTTCACACCCACTAGGATGACCATAATTTAAAAAACAACAACAAAACAAAACAAAAAGGAAAGTAACAAGTGCTGGTGAGGATCTGGAGATATTGTGAATCACTGGCAGGAAGGTAAAATGATTCAGTCACTGTGAAAACAGGTGGTTCCTCAAAAACCTGAACATAGGGGCGCCTGGGTGACTCCTTCAGTTAAGCATCTGACTCTTGGTTTCGGCTCAGGTTGTGTTCTCAGGGCTGTGGAATCAAGCCCCGCTCTGGCTCTGCACTCAGCAGGGAGTCTGCTTGAGAATCTCTCTCTCCCTCTGCCCCTCCCCCACTCCCATGCACGCAGGCGTACTCTCTCGCTCTCTCTCAAAATAAATAAAATCTCAAAAAAAAAAAAAAAAAGAACATAGAATTACCAACTGACCCAGCAATTCTATTCCTAGGTAAGTATAAAAAAAAAAAAAATTGAAAACCGGAACTCAAGTAAATGTAACCATATGTCCATAGCAGCACAACTCACAGTAGCCAAAAGGTGGGAACAACCCAAATGTCCATCAGTGGGTGAGTGGATAAAATGCTGCAGATTCATACAATGGAATACTGTTCAGCCATAAACAGAATGAAGTCCTGACACCTGCTAGAACTTGAATGAACTTTGAAAACATGATGCTAAATGAAAGAAGCTAGGCACAAAAAGGTGACATGTCATACAATTCCATTCATACGAAATACTTAGAATAGATAAAACCATAAAGATAGAAAGCAGATTGGTGGTTGCCCGGGCTCAGGAGAAGCTGTTTAAACGGTACTAGGTTGGGCGCCTGGGTGTCTCACTCAGTTAAGCGTCTGCCTTGGGCTCAGGTCATGATCACAGGGTCCTGGAATCGAGTCCCGTGTTTGGCTCCCTGCTCAGCGGGGAGGCTGCTTTTCCCTCTGTCCCTCCCCCGCCCACTCGTGAGCATGCTTGCTCTCTCTCACGTGCTCTCTCTCTCAAAAATAAATAAAATCTTAAAAAAAAAATAAAGGGTACCAGGTTTCCTTTTGGGCTGATGACGTTTTGAAACTAGGTAGGGATGGTGGTTGCACAACACTGTGAACGTATTAAATGCCATTGAGTCACTCACACAGTGGTTAATTTTATGTTAATTTGTCTCAATTAAAAAAAACAAAACAGTGGGTGGGGTGGAGATAAGGGTGAAGGCAGAGCTAGGAAGAAGGTCCCCCTGGCAGTTTGTCCTTTCAGACCCAGAGGACATCTCTGAGCTCAAGAAGGGTACAGATGGGAAAGGCATGCCCAGCAAGGGCAAGGACTTGCGCAAGGTCACAGAATGTGTGGGAATCCGTAAAGGAATTGGAGGCAGGGCTTTAGGACTCAAAGCTGGCACTGCATCATGATGCCTCCACTGGCCATGGTGGTCTGGAGGGGGCCTGTGGCCGTGATCAAATGAGTGAAGACCAAGCTCACACTGGCCTTCCAGACTGACGAAGTCATCGACCAGTTGGTTATCTGGGCTCATCCATGCCAAAGGCTTTGGATGAGTCAACTCGGGTCTTCCTCCTTGACAGTCGGCCCCCTCCATGGGCAGAGTCCTAGCTTTAAGCAGAAAACTCATTAGCCTGCTGTTCTATTTCTGCCCACAGCTTGCACCCCTGGGCTGAGGTCATCAGTTTCCCCACAAGGGCAATGGGAGGAAGGAGAATGTCCTAAAATTACAGCATTCACTGATCCCCCCTGAGGGACCTGGGAGCATCCAAACTCTGGAAGGTGAAGCCAGCTGAGCCACCAGAGCCCTGAGGGGTTCTTTTCTTTTTTAAGGTTTTGCTGGCTCAGACCTGTTGGGCAGGTATAAAAGGGAATGGCCAGCCTCGGCTGGGCACCCAGTCTCTTCCAGTGTGGTCTCAGGTGGGTACCACAGGGGCTGCCGGGGGAGATGGGAAACAGGGAGGTGGGTGCTCTGGAGGAGCCACCTGAGGAAAGTGGGTGTAATGATGGGAGATTAGCAAGGTGGAGCAGGAGGTGAGCATTTCTTGAGCACCTGCCTGCCCCAGGAGCTGCAGAGGGAGCATATCATTCAGTGTTCCAAGGGACCTGGACCTGCAGGTGAGGAGATAGCTGGTGAGGCTCGTGCTGCATTCCACAGTGAGACAGGAGCAGTTGGGATTCGAACCCGGATCAGCCCCACTTCACTGCACCACTTGCCTTCCCTGGTTGGGGGTTGGGGGGGGACGTGCTGAGTTCACCCAGGGCTCAATCCCAGCCCTGTCCTTCCCACACCGTAATGCATCTCTGCTCCCCCGCCCCGCCTCACCCCCAGGACCCTTGCAGCTTTTGCATCCCTTGAGCTGAATGTTTTCTATGTTTTGTGGTTTATGATTTTAAAAATGGGGTCTGAGTGGTATCTGGCTAGCTTAGTTGGAAGAGCACCTAACTCTTGATCTCAAGGTTGGGAGTTCGAGCCCCATGTTGGGTGTAGAAATTCCTAAAAACAATAAACTTAAAAAAATTTTTTAATAAAAAAAAGAAAGAAAAAGTGGGTCTTAGTTATCAAAGATGCCTGGAGAGAGCTGTTGTCTGGAGGGACAGGAGTAGCTTGAATATGTAGGGGGGCCTGGAAGGAGGGCTCACTACTGAGCAAGGGGCTGTGGCCACTGAGAGGGGTGGGACCTGGTGTCAGAGGCCTGTACAGCCCTGGGGTGCAGGCCTGGTCCCAGGGGTCTGCGCCCCAGGCCCCCAGGCCAGGACAATAGCAATAACACCTTAGCTTATGGGTCCTGGCAAAACCATCATAAAAATGAAACAAAACAAAACACAGAAGCAGCCTAATTGGACTAAACAAAGGAGAATTTCTGGCCTCTCCTACCACATTAGAACAATTTAAAAAGGTACCTAGCCCTCAGACACAAGCAGTTGCTTTGCATTAAAGACAAGTCTAATGCATTTTAATCTGACTTTGCTGATACTTGCATTTCTTTTTCATGTGGATTTTGGTCTCATTTCCCTGGTGACTTCCATCTGTGTTAAACAGAAGCAGGAAAATGAGGCAGCAAAAAGACAATGCAACTGAGCCACCGGGGACAACAAATGACAAAAGGAAGTTTATGTTGAGCAATTCTCTCTTCCAGGAAGGGGTAGGGGGGAGGCCCAATGCAGCCTCAGTGCTGCCCAAGGTGACCTTTGGCAGAGGCAAGGGAGAGCCAAGTCTCCTGGGTGCTGGACGGACTGCTGGAAGCTCTCGGGACACCGAGGACTCCTAGCCCAGTGCTCCCCGGGGACAGGACTCAGGATGAGTTAGGCAGGGTTCTCGCCCTAGGTTCCGGGGTCTTCAGCGGGGAAACAATTCCATCCTTTAACAGAAATGTATCATTCCCTCCCCTTTATATCACAGGCAACAAATCACAGTCCCCAACACCTGTGACTTTGTCCGCAATGGAAATCACCGCGATTTTCATATCACTGGACGATATGGCAGAGAGCTCGAAAGATTATCAGTTCCCATCATTGCTTCAGAACGATGTTGGGTTGTTAGACCTGAGGTCAGATCGTGTCATTTAATGCATTCGTGAGGAAGTACGCATATTACTGTATCACGCAGGCTTACTTACTATTTTGTTAATTATATTTTAATACCATTTGTTTCCTTGGTGATCCTATGCATTTTACTACCTGAATTTAAAACGTTCATTTTGTCCAATGGGAACACAGGCATCACCAGATGGCACAGGACGCCCACCCCTTTCCTCTCGTTCTTATTTCCTGTGAAATAGACCAGCTTTGGGGTTGGGGAACCCACAGAGAGATGGACCCCACAGAGAGAGAAGACCAGGAGAAAGTGTCTGGCTTTGCTGCCACATCTTGCCTGTCCTGGGTCAGCCTCTTCTGGAAACACCAGAGCCCTTGACAGGAAAAGCTGGAGCCCTCCTGAGGATAGCTTGGGGCAGCGGGAATCCTGGGAGGCACAGTCTGAGACCCTCCATCCCCAGCTGGCTTATTTAGAGCTGGAGGCTGTACTCGGTCTCCAGAACAGCACCGCTGACAAAAAGGCTCACAACCACACCCTCCCCAAACTTCTGAGAAGGTTCTTCACCCCTAAAACAAACTGGGATGCCCCTGACTTCTCTCTTTGCTACCATGAGTCCCCAGTTCTTCTTCCTGGTGGTTTGGTGAAATTGTCTGGGTTTGGAGACCAAGAGGCCCAGGCTTGACCCCAGGCTAACCTCATCCTAAGAGAGGTAATCATTGAATCCGAGCAATTATTCTGTACCAAGCACTTCCTTAGCATTTGGCAAAGCCCGTAGACCTCAGCTCAGATTAGCGTTTTTAAATGCATTAAAAAAACAAAACAAAACAAAAAACTACATAGGGTTACAAAGGAAACCAATTGTATTAAAATATATTATCAAAATATTTAAAAGTTAACCTGTGATATAGTAATTAAAAGTCTACTTCTTCGTGAGTAGATTTAAATAACAGCTAACTGAGCATCTAATAAGACCATGATTTCAAAGTTGAGATGAGGGTAAATAATATTTTGAGATTTCTGCAACCGTGCGAAAATGAAAGGAGACTAGCTGTGGTTTCTGTTGGGGACTGTGTTACTGGGGTGCTACTGGGTCTTGTGGCCTCTGTTCAAACCTTAAGGGAAAGCGAAAACCAAGTAGTAATTGTTTTGCTGTCCCAATTTCATGGTTAAAATCCTTGCTTTAACCGCCCCAGGCTCTTGTCTTCTCCTCCATAAAATGAGCTTCCTGATCCCCACCTCACAGCCTCAGTGTAGGGGCATATGAGAGGGCAGAAGCAAAAGTGTTTTGTGGTTGGTGGGAGTGGGTACACAACTCTGAGGAGCTATTACCTAGTTTCTAATTCCTGATTATTAAGACCTAATGGCACCAAGACACCCAAAGTGACATGAGAGAAGCAACCCCCTCTCTCTCGGGGCATTTGTTCCAGCCTACCCATCAGTCTTGGCAAACTGGCCTTGCTCTTCCCTACAGCACCCAGGGAAGCCCTGGTTCCCTCCCTTGGTTCCTTCCTGCTCCTCCCTCAGCCAAGCCACGATGCCTGGTGGATACAAAGGAGAATGTGGGGACAATGTGGACCCAATGCCCTTCCTGGCGCCTCCGGAAAAGGAGAGGATCGAAGCCATGAATAAGCCCTATGACATCAAGAAGTCCTGCTGGGTCAAAGACGAGAAAGAGGGCTTCATTGCTGGGGAGATCCAGTCTGAACAGGGCGAGCAGGTCACCGTGAAGACAATCAACAACCAGGTGAGTGGGGAATAATGTCCAGGATGAAACTGAGCATAGGGAGTGGCAGACACCCAGGCTCTGCTGTCCACACTCAAGAGGCAGGATGGTAAGAGGAGCTGATGCCTCTGAGTCCTGTGTGCTGGGTTCAAGTTCAGATTTGGCTACACTCAAACTGTGGCCCTAGGCAAGACACTTGCCCTCTCTGAGCTTTGACTACCTCCCAGTAGAGATTCCAACATGGTAGGACACACGGAAGTCCTTTGTATGCTCTGAAATAGCACACGTGTGCACGAGATTGTCGTGGGAGTTACTTATCTTTGAAGTCCCAAAGAGCTTTCATGTGGCGTGACAGTGAGCATCCCAGATGTCAGCAGTTGCACTGTGTGCCCACAACAGCACGAGGAACGTGAGGCAGGGCCCAGAACACCCTGGCGCACCTGGGGAGCTCTCCACCTGCATGCCCACAGATGGAGGCTCAGAGCCCCTTGCTGCACAGCGGCAGCGTGCTGGAGCTGGCTTGAACTGGCTTGCAAGGACCCAACACCCAACGCTAAACAACCAGGGGCTTTGCAGCCAAGTATTAAACTTCTGGCAGCTTGATGTCTTGGCAAATGTTATAAATCAGGGATTCCCCCCTCCCCCATATAGCTGGTTTACCAGCACACCACTCTCTCTACTGGTCTACACTGTGTCTGACTGTGAGGGTGACTTGAGAGAGGGGGTAGTAAGTTTGGCTCATTAAACCGCTACACCGCGGCAGACTCCTGGTGAGGCGCTGGATGTTTTGTTTAATCTTTCAATAATCTTATGTAGTAGGATTTTAGGAGTTCCTATTTTGTAAAGGATCAAGGAGGCACTACGTAACTTGCCTGTGGTCACAAAGACAGTAAATGATGAGCTCATATTCAAACCTAGCTGTATTGGGCTCAAACGCCCACGTGCCCCCACGTCACCACACCATCTCCCCGTGGTGGGCAGAGCAGCAGGAGTGTGAGGGCATCCTCGGTCAATGTCAGGAAGACAAGAGGCCAGAGGCCTTCTGGGATCAGAACCTGCAGCTGCTGAGCTGAGCTTTGTGCTTTGCTTCACTTCGAGGGGAGTGGCAGCAGGGAGATGAGGCTATCCCTGGGTTCCAGGGGGTTGGAACACAAAAGTCAAGTTTACTTCTCCAGAGAACCTACTTTTCAGAAGGGCAGAGCACTGCAGTGTTGTAAGGAGTGATGTATGAGATCGTGGAGCCCCAGGGCCCTGGTTTGGATACACGTTAAGGACAGCACGTAACTTCTGTGAGCACCGCCAGTTTGGGACAGAAAGACTGACTCACCTGACAGAATTCTAAGATAAAGGCAAAGGGCCCTGTCCTCTGCCTGAGCCAAGAGAGAAGGTTTGCCTGAGGGTGAGGTCCAGAGATCTGGGAACTCCCGGAAATGGACTCTGAATAAAACCCAGCTTGATTTACCAGGGGTGTGGTGACCATTAGTGGGTAGATTTTCCAGAACTGTCAAGGTTTCAAATTATCTGCCTAGTGAACTCATAAATTATTAAAAGTCCCAGAAATCCCAGCATGTGTTCAAGCCTCCCATCTCAGGTGCAGGCAGCTCAAAGATGTTTGTTTTCTGGATCACATGTCTTGAGCTTTGGTCCCAGATGCTGGAACTTAAGAGCTGGTGCTAGTTTTCATTTACAGATGAAGAAACTGGAGGGGGCACAGAGGGCGGATGGGGTTTACCTGCCGTGCACAGGTGCTCCAGACTCCTAACCCGGTGCTACTTTCACCCTGACACATTTACTGCTCAGTACTCATTATATTATTATTATTATTATTATTATTATTATTATTATTGTCTTGTTTGCTTGCTTGCTTTCAATTTTATTCTTCAAGATGGCTTGGGGGGAGCAGGGAAATGTCTTTTTTTTAAGATTTTATTTACTTTATTTTATTATTATTGTTATATTATTATATTATATATATATTATTATTGTTATACTGACAGCCACTCAGGCAACCCCTTATTTATTTTAGAGTTAGAGAAAGAGCAGGGGAAGGAGTAGAGGGAGAGACACAAGTAGACTCCATGCTGAGCATGGAACCCAACGAGGGACTTGATCCCACGACCCCAGGATCATGACCCGAGCTGAAATCAAGAGTCGGACGCTCAAGGGCGCCTCGGTGGTTCAGTTGGTTAAGTGTCTGCCTTCGGCTCAGGTCACAATCTCAGGGTCCTGGGATGGAGCCCCGTGTCAGGCTTGGCACCCAGTGGGGAGTCTGCTTCTCCCTCTCCCTCTGCCCCTCCTCCCACTCATGCTCTCTTTCTCTCAAATAAATACAATCTTAAAAAAAAAAAAGACTCTCAACCAACTGAGCCACCCAGGCGCCCCCCCCTTTTTTTTTCAATGAAAAAGTTCACTGCTATTTAGAAACCACCACCAATTCTCAAGGCAGAGAGCCAAGAGTCACATCTCTGCAAAGTGTCCCTAGGATTGAAGAGCAAGTTCTGCTCAGCTATCAGAATGGACTTGGCAGGAAGAGAAGCAGGGCCCAGAGGTGCTCTGAATGTAGGGATGGAATTTAATAGCTTATAAGGTATTTTATGGGATCCTGCTTAAGTTAATATAGTTCTCCCAGCAGCCAGCCAAGGAAGCTCCTGTCATCCCTACTTCAGAGGGGAGGCAGTCAGGACTCAGATGGCCTTGGAGTCCCTCCTCAGCCCAGGCTGCACAGTGGGACATGGCTGGACCAGGAGTTGGGCCGACTGGTCACCTGACTCCAGCTCCTTCCAAGATATCAGTGTGTGGTACCTTGTGCCAGAGGCTGATATGGCTGTTGACTGTACTATTTCCTAATTCCTGTTCTGTCTTGACACTCCCCCACCTAGACTGTCACTTTGAAGAAGGATGATGTCCAGCAGATGAACCCACCAAAATTCTATCAAGCCAGTGACATGGCGGACATGACTTTCTTGAATGAGGCCAGCGTCCTGAACAATCTGCGCCAACGCTACACCAACATGAGGATCTATGTGAGTGCCCAGGGCCGGCAGTGGGGATGAGGGATGGCTGCAGATCTTCTGAACCCCTCTCCTGATGGGAAGGGTACAGCTGCTACTCTACCTTCCCAGCAACCATCACATGGTATGGCTCAGGCAAGCACAGGGACCATGTTTCTGACACATTAGAACGTCCACTCCAGGGGCGCCTGGGTGGCTCAGTCGTTAAGCATCTGCCTTCAGCTCAGGTCATGATCCCAGCGTCCTGGGATCGAGCCCCGCATCGGGCTCTCTGCTCAGCAGGAAGCCTGCTTCTCCCTCTCCCACGCCCCCTGCTTGTGTTCCCTCTTTCGCTGTGTTTCTCTCTGTCAAATAAATAAAATCTTTAAAAAAAAAAAAAAAACTTCCACTCCAAGCCTTCAATGTCTCAGTGGTGATGCCACCTCCACGGGCAGCTGATAACACCTTTTGCTGAGGTTGTCATCTGGAAGTCTTCCTCCCCACCACACCCCTGGAAACTCTCCCATCAAGACATCATTTTCCCCCTGGTGACTTCATACGGCCTTGTTAGATGTCACCCCCTGTCCATCTAACCATCCATCCATCCATCCGTCCATCCATCTGCTGTCCACCCCACCCCCACCCTCAGATAGGACTGGTGGGAAAGAGTGACTCAGTGGCAGGAGTCCCAGGGTGATACACTGTGTGTCATACTCTCAACTCCTTAAGTGGGCTCTATCTCATCTTCGTTTCTCTTTCTTTGGATCACTTTCTATTTAATATGATTACTTTTAAAAACTCAATTTGTATATGGCAGCTATGCTGAGAAGAAGCTGGGGCAGGGTGGGGAGGCGTTTATTCCCATTTGGGCCAAAGGGGAAGGTTTTAAAGTTGAACTGAAAAGAGGCATGTGGTGGGGGGCAGGGGTATCAGGTGGGTGTGAACATCCAGCGAGGAGGAGGACAGTTTGGGACTCATGAATGGGGACCCACAGATGTGGCCATTTTCTGCCCTCCCTTATTCCCCCTCAGATAATTTCTTCTGCTACCTCATTGGCTTTTCCGATTTTTTTTTCTTTTTAATGGGACAATTTCCTTACAAAATTGCCTTGTGATGAAAAGAGAAATCGGTGTCCCTTCTTAAAAGTAGATCAAACCCAGCTGCCCACCAGGAGGGGTTGTGCCCACACAGGGAGGGTCTGCAGCTGTTAAAACACCCCAGAAGTCTCTCTGTGAACTCATGGAAAATCTCCCAGATAGATTAAACGGAAAAGGCAAGATATAGAACAGTATTATAGAAAGCTATCTTTTGCTTTAAAAACAAGAAGGGGGGTGGATAAGAATGCATGCCTGGATTTGTATGTATATGTATCAAAAACCATGGAAGGGGGTCGGGGGGAGGAGGAGGCGGGCACCGAGCAGCTGGGGGGGACTTTTTCCCCCGAGTATTTGCCCATACAGTGACTGTGTTATCTATGCAAATAATTAAGCCAAAGGAAAATGAGACAAATATATAGATGAAAGTGAAGGATTGTTTTGCTCGCTGACTAGATGCTCGGATACAGATTTTGCCTCCCGGAGGGGAGGCCACTGTATGTCTCCAGGCTGGCAGTGCCCTCCAGCCAGGCCCCTCTAGGGCAGGCTAGCGCTTGGAGGGAAGAGGACACTAGGAGGAAAGGCCAGCTAACTGTCTTCCTCGCCTCCCACCAGACCTACTCGGGCTTGTTCTGTGTGACAGTCAACCCCTACAAGTGGCTGCCCATCTACGGAGCCCGTGTGGCCAACATGTACAAAGGCAAAAAGCGTACGGAGATGCCACCACACCTCTTCTCCATCTCTGACAACGCCTACCACGACATGCTCATGAGTGAGTGCGGTGGGGTCTGCTGGGGCTCTCGAGGTGGGCCACAAAAACTCTTTTTGCCATTGACTCCAAACGCTTTAGAACCACACGCTACCCAATCCCAACCCTGACTCCATACCACTCATTGAAGTTCTCTGCTACATGCTAAGAAGCAGCAGCATGTGATGATAACGCCGGGTACCAGGGCTCAGGGAGGGCGCAGGGCACTTGCTAAGTACCAGCCCTACCTCACGCCGCATTTCATCCGAGCTTCACAGAAACACGGGATACCAGGCTAAGTAACTTGCCCAGGATTCAAGTCAACACTTAACCGTTCCCTGTATGATCTCTGCTGTATGGCATGGTGGCCCATGAAATGATTTTTATCGTGTTGCTTATGACTGGGTAGCTATATAGGATGGGGATGGTAAACTCTGGGCCCTTCTGCAAAGGTGCACGCTGCAGCAGCAGGCATGTGGCCGTGGACCCCCCAGGACCCAGGGGTTTGGGCCTCCGCTGGTTGCTGCAGCCCACCTCCAAGCTGGGTGGGATGCAGGGAGATGCAAACTGATTCACCAGGGCGATGTCAAATGTCTAGTTTCTAAGTGTTTCCTAATTACATCTTCCTGTTGCTGTTTTCTTCCCTGCAGATCGTGAAAATCAGTCTATGCTAATCACGTGAGTGTCCCTTCTGTCTCTGTCTATATACATATAATTAGGTTTGTGTCTTACACATGTAATTAAGCCTTCTTAGAATTAATTGGTGGGACTTTGTATGGAAATCTGCAGGCTGTGAATGGGCTTAGCAGGACATCGAGGCTGCACCTGTGAAACTGAGGGGGGGGGGGCTTCTGTGTCCCCAACCCCACCCCCCAACTGTCTGTCCCTGTCCTGGCTGAGGGATGAATCATGGCAACACTCAGCCTGCACCTTTTATTGCTTTGCTTCTCTGTGGCCAATCCCCTCTTCGTGTTTCACTAGTCTGCTCCTATTTTCCACTTGCAGTGGAGAATCTGGTGCTGGCAAGACTGAGAACACGAAGAAGGTCATCCAGTACTTTGCCAACGTCGGAGGAACTGGCAAACAGTCCTCAGATGGAAAGGTAGGGCTGATGGGCACACTCAGTCTGTCACCCCAGCCCACCCTGTCTTCAGGCACACACGGGAGGGCACACACAGGTGGGCACACACGGGAAGGCACATACAGGGGGGCACACACAGGTGGGCACACACAGGAGGGCACACACGGGAAGGCACACACAGCAGAGCCCATGAGACCCTCGCAGCTGTCCTGTGGGTTTGGGCCATTTTACAGAGGAGTAGACAGGCTTGGAGAGAAAGGTGAAACCACATAAGGAGAAGGGGGCCACAGACCTGGGGCTCCTCCTACAGTATGTATTCTACTGCCCCAGGTCACGTCCGTCCCCAGAAGGGCAGATGGCAGAGCCCTGGTGCTTGGCAGGGGAGAAAGGGGAACACCAGCTCCTCCTTCAGCTGCTTCTGCAGACCCTGGCAGCCCGGGGGCACAAGGAGCGATAGCTGGGCCAGTGGCATCTATAAAAGCCCACAAAGCAGAGAAGAGTTTGTGAGGAAGATCAGGGATGCCCGAGAAAGGGTTTTCAGCTCACTCAGGAGTCTCTCTAGCAATAGCAAAGTACGGAACAATAGCTAAGAAGCAAGGCCTGTCATCTGCCAGGTGCCCCTCCCATGTCAGGGCCGCAGAGGGACAGTTATCAGGTGGTGGCCCTCTTCCCAGGTTCCTTCCTGCCCTGATTTCCAGGCTTCCCAGGGCCCTTCCCCTCGTGGCTCCTGGCTCAAAAGCCACAGTCCTTTGAAAGCCCTGAATCCCCAGGCAGCACCCAACCCTGTGTTTCTCTCTGGATTAGGGGTCCCTGGAGGATCAAATCATCCAGGCAAACCCTGTGCTGGAGGCTTTCGGGAATGCCAAGACCATCAGAAACAACAACTCCTCTCGCTTTGTAAGTATGAGCAGTGGCAACGACAGCCCGGGGGTGAGGGGTAGGGGTGCGGGGGGAGGGGGAAGTGTCATCACCTCGTTCCAGGTAAGGAAATTGGGGCTGATTTAAACTTGCAAATGGAATGAGGTGGCATCTCCTTCCCAGAGATTTTTAAGGTCTTACCTGTCGGGGTCTATATCAAACAGAGCCCACGTCAATATTTAAATCCAGGAGCTTGAAAGCAGAGACTTGGTAACAGGGTGATGGAGAGGCTGAGAAGTCAGACGGGGGAGCCAGAGATTCACATCTGCTGGAAGCTGCAGACAACTCCCCTCATGCCTCCCCTCCACCTCCTCCCTGTTGGAGGGATGCAGGAAATGTGCTGTCCCCAAGGGCCCTGGTGGATTCTGGAGCTAGCTCAGCCCTCTCGTGGGAGCTCCACCTTCCCATACCTGAAGGCTGTCCAGAGAGGAGAAATGCCCTCCTGATTCCCAGTCTTCTGCTCAGGTCCCTCATTGTCTGAGCCAGTGGGCTGGCAGGGAGCCTAGGTAAACAGAGCTGGGCAGGGAGGAAGTGAAGGCAGGTGAGAAAGAGAGGGGAGGGGCAGAGGGGCCAGGAGCAGCAGAGATGGAGACACAGAGACACCTATTGCCAGGAGAATTTACCGATGGTTCTACCAAAGGTCAGGGAGAGGCATGCGGTGTCTCAGTAGGGAGACTCAGTAATGTGCCCCCTACACTCTCTGGCCAAATTCCCACCATGTCTGCCTCTAAGCAGACTTCCCAGTGGTCCCAGCCCCTCCTGACGGTGCTCCTCTCCCCACAAATGTCCTGTGGAGCTACCCCACAGAACCTAAATTTTGCTCTAAGCCCTGTTCATCTTCTCTACCCCTCTGCGTGGGTAATCCGCAGCTCCACGTACAGTGACATCTGGCCCAGTTACGGTCCAAACAACGAGCGCCCTTGGAATTCAGGGGGGCTGCCAACAAGGGACTGTGTTGGTCTAGAACTACCTGCATCCTCCCTCACGACCCTCTCCTCCCTGCTCAGGGCAAGTTCATCCGAATCCACTTCGGAACAACAGGCAAGCTGGCTGGAGCTGACATTGAGAGCTGTGAGTCTGGCCCCCTTTGGAGGGTTCTTCTGGGGCGGGACCAGCTACACAGGGTGTGGGGTCCAGTGTTGTCTCATGCCCAGGGGGCTGGCCCTGCTCCAGGGCTCCCCTCCGTGGGCAGTCAGTCCCCCAGAAGCTGTGTCCAGGGCAAAAGGTATGGCCCCCAGACTGGCTATTGCGTGGGGCTGTATGGAGAGGGGAGCCCATTGGCCATGGCACGCTGCACTCCAGACAGAATGGGACTATATTTATGGACATGTTTGCATCTTCCTTTCCAGATCTCTTAGAGAAATCTCGTGTTATCTCACAGCAAGCCACTGAGAGGGGCTACCACATTTTCTACCAGATTCTCTCTAACAAGAAGCCTGAACTTATTGGTAAAGATCTTATTGTCTGTCTGCCTGCCCCTTAACTTGCTTTGCCTCTTGTTTCAGTAACAAAAAGTTTCCTGAGGACAGAAGGTCCAGTGACCTCTCCCCACCCCCAGTGGTTCTGCAGGAATCCCTTTGAGTTACATGCATAGGTTACAAGGAACTTTCTCAAAGTTCTACTCACATCCCACCTTCACAATGGCCTCATGAGACTTAACACCACTGTTGGCCCATACCACAGATGGGGCTTTGGAATGCCTGCAACTCATGGCTGAGACACAGTCCTGGAGTATGGGGCTTGGACCTGCTGCCTCTGGGCCCAATTCTCAGACAGGAGCAGAGAGGTCAGCCCAGGACCATCACATGTGTGATAACAAGAGATTCCCCTCTGGGTGGACACAGCCCACACTGAGCACATACTCTAATGAGCAGAGTATACTCACTCACTCACCTGGATGTTCTCGTGCAGGCACCAACCTGCTCAACTGTTCATGGCAGACCTGCTCAGGGTATAAAGTCAGTGGGGGAGGTGAAGACTCAATCTTCCACATACACACCTCCTAACCCTACCAGAGACTAGGTACCGTTCCCCACTCACAACTGGGCTTTATTTGCATCAGACACACTGTCCTTTTTGATTAATGGATGGCATTTTGAAATTGGAAGACTTCACATAAAAAGCAAAGCAAAACACCATCAACTTCTTGGTTTCTCTGGAGTAGCAAAAGATCTGGTAGCCATGGGCCTGCCCTCCCACATGGCACTAATCAAGGCAGCTGGGTGGTGGTGTCCCCTTTGGATGGAGCACAAGCTCTCTTGTCTACCACACTCCCCACCAGGCCTTATTACCTCCCTGACCCTAGAACAGGGTGACAGCCAACATTTATCTTCCTTCTTGGGCTCTAGTTTTTCTCAACAGTAGAGATGAAGGAACATGAACATATTTCTTGCACCCATGTCTCTTCCCAAAGTAGAAAAACAAAGATAGACCAAGAGAGGCACATGAAGAAAAATAGAAGTGAGTACATCTCTTTGTAAAAGCAACAATATCAATGCATATTATGTGCAAGTGATTGTTACTGCCCATTGCAGACATTGTATTACCTCCTGACTTAGAGTATAAACTGCTCTTTATAGGACAGAGGAAGGAGAAAGATATGAATTGATTTATTCCAAAAGTATCTACAGGGGGCCCAGTAGGCTCCAGGTACTGGGCCAAGTACTGAAGGACACAACCAAGTTGCTGAGACCCTCTTGCCACCCCAAAGCTCATTGTGTGTCCCATTCAAGTCCCTCCATGACTCTGGGTAATCCCAGAGGGACCCTGTCTTATCCAGCTTTGTAACCCCACGATGCCCACCATCATGCCGGGCACAGGGGAGGCATTTAGGGATCCAGCTTAAAATGGAAAGAGAAGAAAACCACATGTCACTCAGCTGCCAACCTGCTTTCCTGCTCCTGGCAGAGACTTTGCTGCTGGTCCCCAACCCTAAGGAGTACCACTGGGTGAACCAGGGCGTCACGGTGGTGGAGAACATGGACGACGGGGAGGAGCTGCAGATCACAGATGTGAGTGGAGCGGTGTGGCTGGCACATGGCAGGGAGAGCCAAGACAGAGACTGTGGGGGCCCTGCATGCACTGCCACCAGAATTGGGGTGGGGGCCACTCCGAGTGGCCGGGCAACAGCCCAGATCCTCCCCTGGAGATCTCTGATGCTGCAGCTGGAACTTCTCTCCAGCCTGTCATAGCAAGCGGAACCGAACTAGGATTCCATGGAACCAAAGGGGCCATGTACTCCAGCCTGGCTAGAAGCGACCCTCTTGTCTCCTCAGTTTCCACTACACCCCCTCTCTCCTCTTACGACACTGAGCACCTGTAACTTCCGTTAGCGTCTGACAATAGAATTGATTCCTGATACGCCTTTGCCTTTCCCTCTCCTGGTACCTAGCATGAAGCCTTAGCAGTAATAATGATGGTGATGATAACGCGACTTCCCATTTGTTATTATGTATCAAGTGCTATGTGTCAAGCATTGGACTAAACATTGACACATCATTCTGGTTTATTCTTATGACCACCTATGATCCCCCTTTTGCAGATGACTAAACAGAGACCAGGGAGGGTAAATAAATACAATGACTACATTGCAGAGCATCTGGTCTGAGCTCCTTGGAGGAAAACTGACCTGACTCCGGGCCAGGGTGTGTCTGATCTCCAGAGCCCACGCCCGTACCACCGTGGCCACCGTGGCCCACAGGTGCCACCCCCACAACTGCAGGGCCACGGTTCTATTCTGTGGAATGAGAAGCCAGGGGTGTCTTGCCTTTCTCTTCCCTGCAGGTTGCCTTTGATGTGCTGGGCTTCAGCCCAGAGGAGAAGGTCGGTGTTTATAAGCTGACAGGGGGCATCATGCATTTTGGGAACATGAAGTTCAAGCAGAAGCCCAGAGAGGAGCAAGCTGAAGTGGACACCACGGAGGGTAGGTGTTTGGCTGGGGCTGTTGACGGAGGCGGCAGCCAGTGGCAGGGGCTCACGGCTCTCTGAGGCTTCATGTGCATCTCAGAGACATGCTGTAAACCAAGAATGTTCCTTGGACATCCAGACATTGATAATCTCAGAGAGATGTGACAGAGCCATGATTTTGGTTTCTATGCTCTGCTTTGCCACGTGACCTTGAGCGAGTGTGGAAACCATCTCAGATGTCTCTTTTCTTTTCTTCTTTTTTTTTAAAGATTTTTATTTATTTATTTGAGACAGAATGAGAGAGACATAGAGCACATGAGAGGGGGGAGGGTCAGAGGGAGAAGCAGACTCCCCGCCGAGCAGGGAGCCCGATGCGGGACTCAATCCCGGAACTCCAGGATCATGACCTGAGCCGAAGGCAGTCGCTTAACCAACTGAGCCACTCAGGCACCCTCAGATGTCTCTTTTCTCATGGGCAACACGGCGTCTCTGCTACCTTCTCCTCCCTCCCTTCCCTAACCACAATAGATGGTGCTGGGTTTCTCTGGGGCAAGGCGTCATGTTTCTCTCATTCACCTGCTTTTTCTGTCCCTACTCAGTGGCCGACAAAGTCGCCCATCTCATGGGTCTCAATTCCGGGGAGCTCCAGAAGGGCATCACCAGGCCCCGGGTCAAAGTAGGCAATGAGTTTGTGCAAAAGGGCCAGAACATGGAACAGTGCAACAACTCCATTGGGGCTCTGGGCAAGGCCGTCTATGACAAGATGTTCAAGTGGCTGGTGGTCAGGATCAACAAGACCTTGGACACCAAGATGCAGAGGCAATTCTTCATCGGGGTGTTGGACATCGCTGGCTTCGAGATCTTTGAGGTGTGCCTGCCCTGGCATTCTGTTTCTGCTTTGGGGTGACCATTTTCCTTTTAAAAGCTACTTTTCACCGTGGTTCTCTTGTTTCTCATCTTGGACCTGGGATGGGCCAATCTCAGTTGTTTGCTCTTGGGTCTCTGATTTTTGGCATCCAGAAAGTTCCATCTTCATTTGTATGGCACCAAATCATAAAGAACGGGGTGAACATACTGGGTAGAATGGTTGGCGTGCTAGAGCCAGCCTGTACTGGCTCACGAGGGCCAATTGTTGAGTTTTCAGGAATTTTGTGATTCAGTTGACATCATGTTGATACATGACATCATGTTGATTCATTTACACCATGGAAATCGGCCAACACGTCAAATCAGGCTCTTCCTTCCTTCCTTCCTTTCTTTCCTTCTTTCTTTCGTTTTTGAGAGAGAGAGCAAGCTGATTTACCAGCACAACACTGGTAGCCTCCCATTTCTTTCCTACACAAGAGCGACTCAAGGCTCCTCACAGACTGGTGTTGTGGGTCAGGAATATTTTACCTTTGTAATTGGAGGCAGCATGACTAGGAGTCAGTAGATCTGGTTCTGGACTCAGGTTGGCCCTCAACTAGCTGTATGGCCTTAGGAAAGTAGCTACTCCTTTCAGAGCCTCAGTTTTCTCAACTCTAAAATGAACAGGCTGGAAGAGATGATCTATAAAGTTCATTTCACTCCACTATCCTATTATTTTAAGATGTCTACTGGCCACAGATGGATTTTAAAAAAAAAAAAAAAAAAAAAACAGCTTGGCCCAGAGGCACCTGGGTGGCTCACTTGGTTGAGCATCTGACTCTTGATCTTGGCTCAGGTCTTGATCTCAGAGTTGTGAGTTCAGGCCCCAAGGGCTCCATGCTGGACATGGAGCCTACTTTAAACACACACACACACACACACACACACACACACACACACACAAAACTTAGCCCAATTTCTTTCAGGCTCTAAAAGGCTAATTTGACTGCTGTCTACAATAGGATCATTTAATTTCATAGGCAGAAGGAGGCTTAGAGTTTCCAAACTGTGCTCCCTGGCATCCTGGGAAGCCACTGATGGCCAGCAGTGGAGGGACTAGGGGGAAGGAGGATGCTCTGCGCCAACAACAGAGTGTGTGCAATAAACAAACAGGGTTCGAATCCCAGCTTGGCCACTTCCAAGCTGTGTGCCTCTCTTTCTCCACCTGTTAATGGGGACACTACTCATTCTTGCCTTGTAAGGTTTTGAGCAGGTACAGCTCACTCAGGGTCTGACACAGGGGCGGGCTCTGTGATTACAATGGCACCTCTGCTTTAACCTATTTTTCATGCGGCTGTAGCATGGGATTTCATTAAGAGAAAGCACTCTCTGATTTTTTTTTTTTTAAAGGCTTGTAAACTCCTCAAACCCTTTCATCCTACAGATGAGGATAAAAAAACTGCACACAGAGAGAGAACTGTCCAAAGGCACACAGGGGGTCAGAAGCATAAAGCCTCTCAAATGATTTCTATCCTGGAAAGAAAATGATTCTTTCCACAATGATTGTCATTAGCCACACAAGGTGGGATTTGAGGTTTGGGCCCCGCTCCCCAACAACCCTGCTCTGCAGGTGCTAAGCTGCTCTGGGCCTTTGCAGGGGAGGGTAACCAAGAAGGGCTTCTTGCAGGGCTGATGGAGGACTGCCTGGTGGTCAGCATTCAGGCCTCTGGGGCAGCACCTGACAAGAGTTGGCCCTCAGCAAATTTGAGCTCGGCTTGTGCCTCAACCCTCAGTCCTGGTCCCAGGGAGGCTCCGTCTGGGTCCTGGCTGACGCCCCGCTCTCTGCCCTCCCACTCCAGTTCAACAGCTTCGAACAGCTGTGCATCAACTTCACCAACGAGAAGCTGCAACAGTTCTTCAACCACCACATGTTCGTGCTGGAGCAGGAGGAGTACAAGAGGGAGGGCATCGAATGGGTCTTCATCGACTTTGGCCTTGACCTACAGGCCTGCATTGACCTCCTGGAAAAGGTAACCTGCTGCTCAAAGGTGGGGCTGAGAGAGAGGCCAGGGCTCTGTCCAGGCTGTGCCTCAGATGGGGATTTCACTGGGGCCTGTGGGGAGGTGGCACTAGCAACATTGCTAATGACTTTGGTTGGTCTGGCCTCTAGCTTCCTCTCTGCAAAATGGGTATGATAGTGTTGCCATGACCACTGTTAGTTGGGCTATTGGATGCCTCAAGTCACTGGCTCATCCTAAGCTACCATATGTGCATGTGGGGGGGGGGGGGATGTATTACACCCATTTCACAGATGGGAACATTGAGGCACAGAGAAGGGAAGTAACTTGTCCAAGGTCACACAACCTGTAAATGGCAGAGTCAGGTTCTAACCCAGGCAGTCTACTGGCCACCCCTGTAATCACACCATAGGGAGCGTTTTAGCAAAGGGCCTACTTCAAGAATATATATGGTTTGATCAAATGCAGAAAATGATAGAAAAAGGACATTAACAGGACAGATGACAGAATCTGAAAAGTCTGCTCATAGTATTGTAACAATGTTAATTTCCTGGTTTTCATTATTGTTACCAAAGTTGAGTTAACATTTCCAGAAGTCCGATGAAAGACACGTAGGAATGCTTTGCACTCTTTTGCAAGTCTAAAATTACTGTGAAGTAAAAACTTAAAAAATAAAGGAAAGAAATAAAAATATGTTGTCTCTGAGGCTCAGCCTTGGGGCCGTCATAAAGAAGCTATCAGCAAGGCGGCCAGGGGTTTCTGATGTGAGACCAGCCTTAACTTCTCAGGAAAAAAAGTCTCCAAAAACAGGCTGCGTATGCAATCCACCTGTCCCCTAACACCTACAAACACCTCCCTGTCCAGCTGTCACAGAACCTGAAATGTCCTCATGTTTGAACTTTGGGGTTAAGCACTGCCCTCTTCCAGAAATCTTCCTTAGAAATCCAGACCCTCCATAGTTTGGGGTGGGGGGGACACAGCATTTATGAGCTCCCTTGTTCTGTGAGAAGAGACCTAGAACCATCTGTGGCCCCTGGTAGCCAGGAATGTCCTTGAGGGCAAGAGCGGATAAGAGAGTTAAGTGCAAAGAGAACAGGGGCCATTGACTTTACCATTTTCTGGAGGGCCAAGACTGCCTGGCACCACTGTTTGGGAGGGATTAGCATTTGGGGAGCTATGTAGCCCCTTCTGACCTCCATCTTCCGTTAGAGTCAATGAATTCTAGCCTCTTTTAAGTCTGAATGGCCTTGGCATTTGAAGACCAGACCGTGGAGCTACGGCGCCATTACCAGGGCTCCTTGCCCAGAGTTCTGCTTCCTGGCCAGCCACCTGGGTGTCTGGGGCACCCCTCCCACCGCCCCCAGGCCAACACCTGAGTGGCCCCCTTGGGGTCCTGTGGCCTCCTGTAACACCATCCACCGCTCTTCCCTTCTAGCCCATGGGTATCTTCTCCATCTTGGAGGAACAGTGCGTCTTCCCCAAGGCCACCGACGCCACCTTCAAGGCGGCCCTGTATGACAACCACCTGGGCAAGTCTAGCAACTTCCTCAAGCCCAAGGGGGGCAAAGGCAAGGGGCCTGAGGCCCACTTCGAGCTCATCCACTATGCAGGCACCGTGAGTACCCCCTCGGCGCCCCCTGTAGCCACCTTCCTGCTGCATTCGACTCTGGCTACTGTAGGTCCTTCCTGCCCTGCCCTTCCTGATGCTTCCTGCTTCCAACTAGCACGGCTGCCATATAACAGGGTGATCGGCTCAGTGAAATGACCTCTGACTCATACTTCCTCATCACTTCTCCCTCTGAGACTTCCAAAGCAATCCAGGGAGCAGACCGCAGTTGACGCCCTCAGACCCACCAGGGCCACACCATTGTCCACAGCCCTTGGTTTGACGGCTGAACTGAGATCTTGGACAGAATTTCCAACACTTGCAAAAAGAGAAAAGAAACGCCACGAGCCCACCAATTATCCCCCAATTGATTAACTTCTTGCTCTGGCAGCTCGTGGCCACCAAACCAAAAAAATGACATCTCTGGAGTGGCTTTTTCACTCATGACAAACTTAGTCCTTGGGGAAGAGGGAGTTAAGTGCTGCCAGGACTCGGGTTCTATATGAATAATGGATAGGGGAGACAAGGTTTGTTCAGCCAGCCTTTAAGAATGAGTTTGGTTTCCTTGGGATTGCAGTATTGCCGTAAATGCCAAGGCTCCTGTTACCACCGGCGTCTGTTGAGCCTCTGTGGGTTTAACTGCAGGCAAACAGCAGCCTTAGAACAGAGCTGTCAGGAAAGCTGCTGTTGGATTGGGCACTGGGGCCAGGAGTTGATGATCTCATCAACCATAACAATGCCAATCACTTGGAAAATGAATTGTGCCAATGCCTAGAGCAAACAGTGGTTTGGGAGCCTGATTGAAGTGCTCTACCTCACCTCCCTCAATGAAATGAGAAGAGCTCTGTATTTGTAGCAATGGAATATTCAAAGTCTAATGGGGCCTCTGCACCGCTAAGAAGCCTCTAAAGTAAGGCCCGGCAGTGATAAATGTCTATACGCTATATAAGAGAAGGAAAGCCCAAACCCAAAGGTTTTGGCTTCTTATCTGCTTCCCTCAGTTCCTTATGCTCAGTGGGAGAATCTGAAAAGCGGTTCCTCTTTGCCTCTCCAGCTCGGGTCATGTGGCAAAATGGGAAGCAGAAATTAATGGATATCCAATTACCTGAGCACAGGGAGCCCCCAGTTCTAGATGAATGGAGGCCCCCCCTTCCACTAGGCATTGGCCAGGGGATACGTGCCCTTGAGCAAGGAGAGATCAGACACCCTTGCAGGGCGCTCTTCATGTAGCTTGGGATTTTGCTGGTCAAGGCCAGTCACTCACAGCAAGGGCTGAGCCTGGAAGATCAATCCACCTGGGTAGAAAAAGAGCCAGAGGTTAGGCAGGCTCAGAGTAGCCAGCAGAGCAAGACATGCAAGAGGAGGTCACAGCCTGACAGAAAGTAGCTAGAGAGTCCTGGTTTGTCAGAAAAGCTCGGAGACAGGGTGGCCTAAACAGGCAAACTGCGAATGCCCAAGAAAGCAGATAATAGGGATTCTACCTCATACTGTGGTTCAGGGACATCCCAGGACTCCAGAAAAGGTCAAGAATGGAAGCCCCGGAGATGGGGTTGAAGGTTGCTCCTGGGAGCCCCGAGCAAGCTGAGCTGTAGATAGAGGTTCTGGCTGTGGGACCTGGAAGGCGAAGTCTGGACCTGAAGGTAACCACTGGCACTTGCCCCTCCAGGTGGGTTACAACATCACAGGATGGCTGGAGAAGAACAAAGACCCCCTGAATGAAACAGTGGTGGGCTTGTTCCAGAAATCATCCCTGGGACTCCTGGCCATTCTCTTCAAAGAAGAGGAGGCTCCAGGTACAGCTGACCCCTTGTTGTGTACAGTCTCCCTGGACTGATGCCTTTTAGTGACCAAAATGGAAATAAGGAAACAAAACTCTCTCATTCAACTCTTGCTAAATGGATGAATGAATGACAACTTGCTTGAGGTAGGCCATGGACGATGGTGCAATGGAGAGATGCAGATGCATTCTGGGAAATTCCATCAACTGAACTGATCACTGGGCCCGTATCCCCTGTAGGTGGAGCGATACTGCTTTGGAAGAGTTGAGGCCCAAATGCTGTGTCCTTATTTTCTGCTCCCTGTTCTCTGTCTGAGGCAAAGGCCAAGCCCAGCCCTGGGAAACACCCCAGGGTGGGAGCTGTCCAATGTGGCCGCCACTAAGAGGGGCAAGAACCACAAATTTCCTCAAATTCAGAGATGTTTTCACCATCAATATGCAATTCCTCCAGATGGTCTGTGGGCTCCTCTTCCTTCCGAGACAATGGGAACAGTGTGTCCTCTTGTGTAGCCCTAAATCACAAAAGAATACACACTCTTCCGAGAGCATAACACCCCTTTTGACAATTAGGCCACAGTCATCCGATTCACCCATTTCCTGGTAGATCTCCCTTTCCTGGTGTGAGGGCCCCACCTAAGCTTGTCCCAAGAAACGACTTTTTTTTTTTTTTTTTTTTTTTTGAGAGAGAGATTGAGAGTGCAGGGAGGGGCAGAGGGAAAGAGAATCTCAAGTAGACTCCCCACTGAGCATGGAGCCCAACACAGGGCTCGATCCCAGGACCCTGAGATCATGAACTGAGCCGAAACCAAGAGTCAGATGCCAACCAGGCGCCCCCCAAGAAAAGCCTTTTTAAACCAGAGAATGCATCTCCTTGACACAGAACACTTAATAGGGCTGACTGTCCCCATGTTGTGTTCTGACATGAAACATGCTTGTCTTTCTTCCTCAGCTGGAAGCAAGAAGCAGAAGAGAGGGTCTTCCTTCATGACAGTCTCCAACTTCTACAGGGTGAGTATGGGGCTGCCCCACAGGCCACTTTACATCCAGTGAACCCTCCCCTCCATCAAACCCTCCCTTCTAATGGTGTGGTGGTGTGCCTGCCACCTCCCAGCCCAGGACAGGATGACTTCATTTCTATGCCTATGGCTGCCTCTTTCATTCGAGGAGTTTGCTTCCTTCTGAAGGGGTCACAGAACCACAGGACCTCAGGGCAGAAAAGATCCATAGAGATGGTGCAGTCCAACCATGTTATTTCAGACTGAAATCCAGAGAGTGGTATCAATGGACATATCAGTGCCTAAGATCTTGAGCCCTAGAGTTGGCTGGCAGATCTTCTGGGCTGATCACAACTTCTACAGATTTGGGGCATGACTGGGGACACATTCCAAAGTGCAGAAGGGCAGCCAATAGGGAGATGTTGCACGAAGAAAGACTTCAGTATTTCCCAAGAATCTAGCTGCCCTAAGGCAGAGGGGGCTACCTCATTAGAGGTATCCAAGCAGAGGAGGAGGGACTATCCAGTGGGGAGGGTAACAATGGGTAGGGGTTTGTCCTCACAGGCATACGATTCCTTCTAGTACTGAGACTCTATGATGAGCCAGCACTGAGTCAGGAAGGGCCCTGCTTACTGAAAACTATGTCACCTTAGGCAAGTCCCTCTGAGAGGACAGCCACTGCCCAAGATGCTATCCATTACGATAGCCCATAGCCCTAGGTGGCGAGTGGGTACTGGAAAAGAGGCTGGTGTGGCAGAAGAACTCAATTTGAATTTAAAATTTAATTTAATTAATTGAACTCTAAATAAACACCTCTGCTGAGCATGGGTGTCCTGCAACACCAATACTGAGCTCTACTCAGTCCTTCTGTTTCTTTTTCCTCCATCCCAGGAGCAGTTGAATAAGCTGATGACCACCCTCCACAGCACCGCTCCCCATTTTGTCCGCTGTATTGTCCCCAACGAGTTCAAGCAATCAGGTACATCATGGGGCTCTGTGAAGTTAGTGTTTGCTCAAATGAAGTCCCCCCCCCCCGCTTTAAAGAAGTTTAATTACTTTTGAAGTATGAAGTACCGTCTCTCTTTTTTTGCCTCCTTCTCCTCCCACCAATTTTTTCAAACTTGGACAATTTTGACCCACCGAAACAGTAACAATTAATAAAAATAGCTAACATTTGTTGAGCGCAAACTGTGAGCCAGGTAAGAATTAAGTCTACTTTTAATTGCCAGGGATGATTGGGGCAAAGCAGGGCACCAAAGGATCCCCCCAAAAATGGATCATCCAGGGGTGCCTAGGCTGCTTGGTTGGTGGAGCATCTGACTCTTGGTTTTGGCTCAGGTCATGATCTTAGGGTCCTGGGATTGAGCCCTGCATCGGGCTCTGTATTCAGCACAGAGTCTGCTTGTCTCTCTTTCTCCCCCTCTGCTCCTTCCCTCGCTCACACACTCTCTCTCTCTCTCAAATAAATAAAATCTTTTAAAAAATGGATCATCCAAAAATCATGTTCTAGCTGCTTTGTAAAGCAAAAATCGTGTTCGGGCTGAGTGGGCACCAGGTGGAAGTCACATTCAGGGGCGCCTTTGGGTCTAGGCTGAATTGTGGGGCCCCCTGGCAGTGATGGCCGGAGACTGGGGTTGGCGACACAGATGCTCAGTTAGCTTTCTGCAGTGGCAAGGAGTCGCCTGCCCCACCAGAGAGTCCTGACGGCATCCTGTGCCCTCCCCCTTGGCAGGCATGGTGGACGCCCACCTGATCATGCACCAGCTGGCTTGTAATGGAGTCCTGGAAGGCATCCGTATTTGCAGGAAGGGCTTCCCAAACAGGATGCAGTACCCAGAGTTCAAACAGAGGTGAGTGGTGTCTCCCTGATACCGTGAGTCTACAGTTCTCAGTTTCCAGGGATTAATTGAGAAATATGGTCCTGTTGTTGCAGACGCTACACCTCACAGCAGATACCACCTCACTGCCATTACGTTAGTATGCTCTGGCCTGACTTACAACTGCTAGAACCTGCATTTCTTTGCCTGAGGGCCTTCTCTGGCTCTGGAGCCTGCTTTGCTACTTGGCAGGCTGAAAGTCTCAGGAAGTAATGCCTCCCCAGGGAGCAGCCCTCAACCAGTGACTGAGGACAACTGGCGTAGAAATACTTCAACTCCCTCACCCTTCTTGGTGGGCTAGCTATGAGGCATGTTCTATACTGGCTTCCAGATAAGGATCTAACAATACGCTCTCCAGGTTATATTTTTAAAAATAATAAAAATTTAAAAGCCCTGATTTGTAGTGTCTTTGGATTTCCATGGGATAAACACTCCCATGGCTGATTTCGAGCCATCAATGTGACGTCACTGAATGACTGCATGTGGGGTTGGGAAGAGATGCACACAGTTGGCTCTTGCAGGTTCCAGCACACCACTGTTCCCAGTGTCCCCCAGCAGCATTAAGCCCCAGCTGCCCATTGTGATAACTGATCTGATAACATGCCTCTTATTGACTTCCCTGACCCCCTTCCCAACCCTGCAGCCCCCCCCCCAATAAACTATTTGCACTTGGATCCTCGTCTCAAGGTCTGCTTCTGGTGGAACCCAAACTAAGACCTTACCTTAGGCATTGTTTTCCTTCTACCCCCTCCCCACCTGCTAGAACAAATGACCACAGATGGACGGAGCAGGACAAGTCACTAGAGGTCATCTTGTCCAAGCCCTCTGAAGGCTCTAAACAGGGAAGGACCTGCTGGCAGGTCAGGAAAAACAGTGCTTCTCCTATGCCTGGAAGGAAAGATTCTGGTGTCTTCATTTCTAGGAGCACCTGCCTCCTCCTGAACTCCTGACCCACACCAACGTTCGCTCTCCAAGGCCCCCTGTCAGTCCCACCCCACGGCCTGCTGTGGCCATCTGTAAAACAGGTCTAACCCTCGACTCCAAGGCCATCGCAAAGATCAGCTGCGTGGATGTGCTTCCTGAGCTACCAGCTTGGGCACGATGATGACTGTCATTGTCTCTCTCCCACCAGGTACCAAGTGCTCAACCCCAACGTGATTCCTCAGGGATTCGTAGACAACAAGAAGGCCTCAGAGCTGCTGCTCGGGTCCATCGACCTGGATGCGAATGAGTACAAAATCGGGCACACCAAGGTATGGTCTTCCGGTGGCACTCCCTCCCTATGCCACCCAGCCTTGTCCCCAGAAGGTGGGCTTCAGGGGGTGAATTCCAGCTCGGCCGCTGACCAGCTACCTGCCTTGGGGAAGCCCTCCCACAGCTGCTGAGAGCCTCAGTTTCCTCCTCTGAAAAAGGAGAGCTGATACAGCTGATCTCGTGGGATTTGGGAGGTGATTAGCAATAATGTGGGTGAGGACCCAGCTCAGACAGGTACTTAATAAATGGTAGATTATTTCCTAGACCTGTATGAGCCCCAGTCAGAATCAAGGTCCTGGGTTTGACTGGGGCATGAAGCTGTGTGTGGTGGGGGGTGAGGTCTGAGAGTGAAGCACCATAATCCCAGCCCACCCACACCGAAAGCTCCAGGCCTGAGCTGACAGGTGAGTCGGTGCTGACTCAGAGAGTCTGCCTGATCCTAACTCACAGGGCGTGGGCTGCCCTGTGTCTGTCCCACTTCCTGGCCCTGCAGAGTCCAGTTGGGATCAGCAGGGCCAGCCGGGTTAATGGTGCGAGGTGTCCATTTACAGCTGCCCAAGCAGACTGCACCCCAGCATGACAACCAGGGTGATCCAGGAGGGGTCCCAGCTTTGCATTCGGGAGCATCAGGCTCAAAGCCTGCCTCTGTGTAGCCCACAGGCCTGCTGGAGCACGTGGATGCTCCAGGCTGTGTGTGCATCCCACACATCTGGCCGCTTAGCAAAGCTCGCAGAGCACCTCCCGTGCCAGGTGCGGTTCAAGGCTCTAGGGATACACCCGTGAACAGAACAGAGTCCCCAGCTCCCTGGAGCTTGCTTCTGGTAGTCAGTGCTGGCAGAATTGTTCACGCTGCTGTAGAATCTGCCAGAACTATTAGCTTTGGCCTCCTTCACAATTAAGAGATGCTGTGTACAGCTAAACTGACTTAGAGGAACACTTCAGGTTTTGTCAGAATCACTGAATACCAGCTGCTTCCCCCACCCCCACCTTTGAAGGATGGGAAACTTGAGGAAGCGGGGACAGGGGCATGGAGCTGATGTGCCCAGTTCCACAGAACTAGGCGGGATGGAGCAGGCCTCGGGCCCCATGCCGCCGCTCGCAGGAAGGGGAGCTGGGGCTGCCGTTGCCAGCATGTGACACTGCTATTGGCTGGGCAAACGGACTGCAGTTCGTGGTTGTGCAAGGGTTGCACTGGGAACCTCGGGTCCAGATAAAGGCCTGGGGATGCTGGGGACAGCTTAGCTCCCCAAGGACCAGGCAGGTTCTGGTGGCAGAGGCAGAACAGAGAACAGGATGATTCTGCCTGTCAGCTGTGTCCCTTATCCCCATCGTTGGCGCGTGTGGGCCCCAGCCCCAGCCACATGCTCACCTCACTGCTCCTAAAAGGACACACCTCAATGAGCAGCCATTGTGAAATATCAAGAAACATTTCATGAAATCAAGCCCAATGTCTCAACCCCATGGTGGCTAGCTCTTTGGGGTTTTGTGGGGGAGGAAGGCAAGGAGAGGGAGCATTCTTTTCCATTCTTTTCCGGTTGGTATCCATAGCATCCACATAAAAGATTAGCTGGGGGCTCTGCTCCCTGCCCCAACGTGTGGAATCGCAGACTCTCGGGGCTGGGAGGACTCAGGGTCCTGCACTCCCACTGAACAGGAGGGGAGATCGAGGCCTCCCCAAGGAGAGTGGCTTGGCTAAAGTCACATAGCACATCCAAGGCAGGCTGACACCAGGTACAGGTCTCCTGGCTCCTTCTATCCTTCTAGAAGTTTCTATCATGTCCTACAAAAAGATGTTACATTATGAAACATACTAATAATAAAACCACCCATGAGCCCACTTAAAAATCCAGAACTTAATCTTTGCATCTCTTTCCTCTCTTCCCTCCCCACCCCCAGGAGTAACCTTTGTCCTGAATGTTAACCATCCTCCTGCCTTTTAAAAAATAGTTTTATCATATATGCATCTGGCCCCGGGTTTTGCCTGGTTTTGAGCTTCATGGAAGATTCATACTTAATATACCCTTCTGTAACATGCTTCTAACACTTCATTGTATGTCCAAGATTCATCCTTTTTGTTTGGAACATGACATTCATTCATCGTCATTGTCATATGAGGCTGCCTCAGACAGCCAAGCCACAATTACCCTTTCTTCTCTCCTTGGAAATTGATTTTTTTCAGTTTTTTTTTTTAGGATTTTATTTATTTATTTGAGAGAGAGAGAGAAAGCACCAGTCAGGGGAGGGGCAGAGAAGCAGACTCCCCGCTGAGCAGGGAGCCCGATGTGGGACTCGATCCCAGGACCCTGGGATCATGACCTGAGCGAAGGCAGATGCTTAACCAACTGAGCCACCCAGGTGCCCTGGAAATTGATTTTTCCCCCCCTGCAGTTATTAACAATGCTACTTTGAATATCTTTGCACATGGTCCTACATAGGGGTTTCTCTAGAATGAAATTCTCAGCCTTGGCTCTACATTAGAATCCTTTTGGAGAGAGGTAAAAATACCAATGCCAGAGCCTCACCCCAGAAATTGTTTGAAATCACCTATGTCCAGGTGTCAGCATCTTTCCAAGGCCCTCCAGGCAGAAACGATGTGCAGCCAGGGCAGAGATCGATATGTTAATGCTGAGGAGGCTAGCTGCCTGTTTCGGAGTGTGCAAACATCTAACTTGACAAGGGAATGCCAAACCACTTTCCAAAACTGTTGTACCAACTCACCTTGATCCACAACCTTGCCAACACTTGCCTTTTCGGAAGTCTTAAAAGTTACAGGTGGAGGGAAGAGGGATTGGTGCCTTGCGATCTTAATTTGCATTTCCCTGAGGTTGGGTCTTTCCTGCTCTTTCAAACACATTGCAAAGCTGGCCCTGTTTTCCTGGGGATGTGTCCCATTCACACATCAGAGCTGGGTGCCTGAAATTGTGCAGCATTGGTAAAACCCTGTATCCTTTCTACAAAGTCGACCCCACCCCCACCCTCACTAGCCCCTCTTCCCACTCCCAGGTCCCTGGGGGACCGGCACGGTGCAAAGGCTGTTTTGCATGGTGGTAAAAGAAGGCAGGCCCCTTGCCACCCTGGCTGCTGGGCAGTCACCATAGCAGCAAGGATCATGAATATCACCTTTCACTTACAGCTTCGCAGTTTATATAAGACTTTTCCACCAATATCTCTATCTAATTCTTATAGCAACCCTCAGGGAGGGATCAACATCCCCATTTCACAGATGAGGAACTGAGGCCCTGAGATGTGAGGAGACATGTCCAGGGTAACCCAGCTAGGAAGTGCAAGGCCCACAGGAGGAGCCAAGGGCAGGGGGAAACCGACGCTGGGGCCGGCAGTGGTCCTGCTATTGGCGGTGTCCAGGCTGGGGCCAGCTGTTCCCGAGGGGCCTCAAACCACCAGCACCAGAAGGGCCCTCTTAACTTTTAAGGACCTTTCCGAACCTCTGGTGCTTGAATTTAAAACTCCCCGCCAAGTGGCTGCCACCGGTGATAGCTGGGCTATTTTCAGGTGAGTGTGTCTTTCCCCTAGGTATTCTTCCGAGCTGGCATCCTGGCTAAGCTTGAGGACATGCGGGACGAGCGGCTGGCCAAGATCATGACAATGTTACAGTGTCGCCTCCGGGGTTTCCTTATGAGGATTGAGTTCAAGAAGATGCTGGAACGAAGGTAGCGCGCTCACAAGCACCAATGGGGCAGGACCACGGAGGCCACGCTCACCCACACGGGATGACCAGGGACCCCGCCACACACACACAGGCCTCAGCTCCATTAGTGACACTGGGCAGTGAGATGATGCCAGTGTCTTCGCTGGCCCAAAGAACCCTGTTGGGGGTCTGTATTAGTTTTCTAGGGTTGCCGTAACAAAGCACCACAGCCTGGCTGCCTTAAAACAGTGGAAATGTATTTTCTCACGGTTCTGGAGGTCGGCCATCTGAAATCAAGTTGTTGCAGGCCACACTCCCCCCGAAGCTCTAGAGGAGGATCCTTTCTTGCTTCTTCCAGTCCCAGTGGCCCCAGGTGTTTCTTGGCTCGTGGCCACATCATTCCGATCTCTGCCTCTGTTTTTGCAAGGCCTTCCCTCTGTGTCTGCGTCTCCACACCGGCTTCCTTCTTTTTATATGGACACCGGGCATCTTGGGTTAGGGGCCCCCCTTTCTCTAGTATGACCTCTTAACCTAAGTAATGACATCTGCAAAGACCCTATTTCCAAAACAAGGTCACACTCACAGGTACTAGGGGTTAGGACTTCAGCATTTCTTTTGGAAAGGGACACAATTCAACCCCTAACAGGGACCACCTAATATAAATCCTTCTCCTACAGCCTACCGGCCACTGCCCCTTATTTATCCGTGTGATGATACTATGACAGGGATGTGGTAGGGCCAGCACCCCCTGGAAACTGAGGCCAGAAGGGTGAAGGGCCTGGCCCCGGTTCATGTGGAAAGAGTCAAGACTAGAACCCAGAAGCCCTCACTCCAAGTCCTTGCCCCTGGAATCATGTTTCCCAGCGGTCTCTCTCAGAAAATAGCTCAGGCTCCCCTGGCTGGCCTCTGGTCGACTCTGGCTCTTTGTTGTAGTATTAGTCATAGCATTAGTAATAATAACAGTAATGAGCAAATAACAGCAATAATAAGCTCCTGATATCCACCAGGCCCTCTTCGACCCTGACTGAAGGCAGGGACTCCAGTTAGTGGCTGAGGGTAGGACAGCAGCCCAGCCCAACCCAGGGCCTCAGTAAATCACAGTCTGTTCAAGGTGCCAGGGACAAGGAGGTGGATTCCAGAGAGTGCAGATGGATAGGATGAAGAGAATAATGGGTGATTTCCTGCGAGGGAGCAGAGGGAAGGGAAGCGTAAGAAGAAATGAGTGGTCTGTCTCGGCCTTGTGCTGTCTGGGAGGAACCGTTCCATCAGGGAAGCCGAGCCCCAACACCTAAGCTTTAATCCATGAGACGCCGGCTTCCCTTTTGCAGAATCGGCCTGAAAGTCATCCAGCGGAACACACGCAAATTCCTGGAGCTGCGTTTCTGGGGCTGGTGGAAGCTCTACAATAAGGTAGGGCTCGGGGGCCAGGCCAGCCTGCTGCTGTGGGGGGACGGGGGGCCTTGGGCCTGGGTGGGAGGCCACAGGATGCTGCAGGCAAGGTCCAAAAATGAGTCGAAGGAGGAATCTAGCCTCCTTCCAGACAGGGGCGAATTCCTCCCTGAGGAACAATCACAGTGTGTCTTCCCGCCTCATCTCATCCCTCAAAATAACATCCTGTTAGGATGGAGAGCCTCCCCCCGACACACACTACAAAAAGTGGGCTTGGTTATCAGCACCTCTCCCTGGGCATGTTGAGGCATCTTCAACTTCTTTAGTGAAGTGCTCAGCTTTAGAGCTGGAGTGACCTCAGGAAATCATGGGGTCTGACCTCCCAGTTCTCAGGTTCTTCTGAGACAGCAGAGAAGGCAGTGAGTCAGCCAGGTGGTGGGGCTGCAGGACCCCCAAGCAACCAGCCTGTCCTTAACCAATGCAGGAGGCCGTGAACCATCCTCCTGATGCAGGTGGAATCATAGTGGGTGATGGCGTCCCCGCCTCAAGCCCCCGTTCAGGGGGCACACTCCTCGTGCCGTGGCTGGACGCAGGGCTGCCACATTCAGGACCCGGGTGGATGGAGGATGGTGATGTCTCAGGGGCCGTGTGCAGGGGTGGGTCCTCTCTCTGGCCCTGCGGCCCCCACGACTTGTGCAGAAGCTTCTTTCCCCTCCCCGTGGGAAAGCGCTTTCTAACACAGTGCTGGCCACAGGTTCAAAGGAGGGAGAGTAAGGTCTGCATCTCCAAAGGCACCCACACAGGCCAGCCCCCTCAAGGGCCTGAGATGGCAGAGGAGTCCAGATGAGCATTTCTCAGAGTTCAGTCATCCCCGCTCATTTCCCCACCTGTTCTATGACGGACCTTCTTTCCTTATGTCAACTCACTTTTTTATTTTGAAATTTTTATTTTAAAAGGAAACTTGTATCCTTATCTGCTTTAATCTCGTCCTAAGCAAGCGTTATCCACAAAATGGTGGGTTTGACGAGTTCTTTTCCGTTTTTAAAAATTATTTTAAAAAATGATTCATTCAGTTTCTTATTCTTAAAAGTTATTTTTAAAGTAACTATGTAATGATGAATATCAAAGGTTTCTATGCAATGCCAAATCTATCTCATCTGCCCTCTTGGTATTGGCGTTGCCCCCTGGGAAGCTCCAGACCAACAGCCTTTAAGATTCTTTCAGGCGGGACACCAGTGGTCACAGATGAGGAGACAAAGCCTGAAAACCTCCCGTTCTTTACTAGAAAGTAAAACCACTAATTAAACACGGTGGAGCAAGGTCCTGTTCCAATGAGTAGAAGAGTAAAATAAAATAAAAATCCTTTACTCTTAGTTTTTAATTAGGTTCTAATCTTATTTAAGCCAGATAGGATGAATGGGTGGGGGAAAAAAAAACACACTGTGGGAGGCTTTCACGGAATAAAAAGGATTACACAGTTGTGTGTTTACATGGACCTGCCACCGTGCCATCCCAGGTCCCTACAGCCCAGGCTGGCAATGAGGCGTCCCTGTCATCTTCCAAGAGAGGTGATGCCTTCTCCCAAATCCATCTCCACGGGGAGTTTGCCCTCTGGAGAAACGCAACCATTGGTCAGGAAATACCCTGAGCGCCTGTCCTGCCAGCTCCGCTCGGAGCTGTAGGGACACAGAGGGCACGAGGGAGATTTTTGAAGGGCTCAAGGTCTAGCAGGGCAGAGGAGTACGAGTGGAGCGAGCTGATGGACCCAGGCACTGATGCAGGGTAAGAAGGGCCAAATGCGAAGAGAGGTCCGGATGGGTGCAGTGGGTGCTGCCGAGGAGCAGGTGCTCCCAGCCGGCAGAGGGACAAAGCAGGCCCAGCCCTACAGAGCCGAGAGCAAGGGGGGCAGCGGCCACGAGGCAGGACGTACCAGCTGAGCTGGAGCAGGGTGAGCGAGGCTTGGTTGTGGGAGGCCTGGAAGATCACATAGGGGAACAGATGAAAGAAGTAAGTGAGACAGAGAGAGACACTAAGAATCTACACATGACAGAGAGATAGAGACAGAGACACTGAGAATATACATAAGCAGAGATAGAGAGACACAGAGAGGGAGGAATCAGTAAGGGAGAAAGGCAAGGGAAACCAGAGCTTGAATTCAGCCAGGGCTCCCAAGCACACACAATTTACAGAACAGATGTAAGCACTGGGCGTGGCTAGATGCCAAGGAACACCTCACTCGGTGTCTCGTAGGGTCAAAGAGCACCCTGAGGATTGGTCCTAAGCAAGGATGGGCCTTCTCTGTGGAGGCTAGGGATGCTTTTGGGGATCTGTGGAGGGGTTCCACCTCACGGCTGTAAGAGCTGCTTTCCACCCCAGTGGGGGTGTGAGGTCCCATCTGAGGCAGAGCCCCCACAGCCCACCACCGAGCCCCCGGCAAAGCCCATGCCCCTGACACAGTATGGTGTTGCTCACCACTCAGGTCAAGCCGCTCCTGAACGTGGCTCGGCAAGAGGAGGAGATGAAGGCCAAGGAGGAGGAGCTGAGGAATGCCATGTCCAAGACACAGGAGCTGATAAACAGGGTGAAGGAGCTGGAGGAGAAGATGGCCACGCTCAGCCAGGAGAAGAACGACCTCACCATCCAGCTACAGGCCGTATGTGGGGCCCTGGAGGGGAGTGGAGGGAGGGAGCAGGAGCTGGGGGCCCTGGCAACTACCAGGATCCCCAGGGTCACTGAGAGTCAGACCCAGGGAGGGAGGGAGGGCTGGAGAGCCTTCTGAGAAGCCGTGTACGAGTGAGATCACAGCGATAAAAAACCACCCACTGATAGAAGCACCTTCATGGGCTCTACCCCTTTATGCCTCACAGTGATGATTCCCTGCATTGTGCAGACAAAAAACTGAATTTCAATAATGTTATGCCGTGAACCATAAGTCACACAGCTGGTCTGGCTCGACTCTGTGGCCAGTTGTCGTCCTACACCACTGACCCCATCTCGGGGAGACCCCAGTGGACACCCAGGTTGTCCCTCTTCTGCCCCTTCCTGTCCACTTGACCTTTGACAACCCCACCCTCCTCTGAATATCAGTTCCCTCATCCCTAAACTGTAGCTTATGGTAACATCTGCCTGGCTTGCCCCTCAGGGTTGTTATAAGAAGGAACTGCGGATGGGAAATGGCTTGTTAACACAAAAGTGCTAACTCAGCGCTGGGAGCCATTTGGGCAGATGGCCCAGGCCCCACTGACAGATGGAGGCACAGGCACATCTGGGCTCAGCAGATGGGATGGCAGAGCCTGCACTACCAGTGTGGTGCAGCCTGAGTGTCCTCCCCTTCTCCTGGACCACCTCTGCTAACAACACCTTAACTGGGATCTCGTGGAAATGCAGATTTAAATGCAACAGGTGTGAGGCCTGAGACTTGGCATCCTAACCAGCTCACAGGTGATGCCGCTGGTGGTCTGGGGACGGCACTGCTAGACGATGTTTTGTCACACACATCGCGTGGGGCTCGGAGCTCATGCCTGGACCCCTTTGGGACCCCTTTGACGGGTGCTCGCTCTTCCCCCAGGAGCAAGAGAACCTGATAGATGCTGAGGAGCGCCTGACCCAGATGATGAAGACCAAAATGGAGCTGGAGAGCCAGATTTCCGACATGCGGGAGCGGCTGGAGGAAGAGGAAGGCACGACGGCCTCCCTGAGTGCCACCAAGCGCAAGCTGGAGGGGGAGATGAGCGACCTCAAGCGGGACCTGGAGGGCCTTGAGACCACACTGGCCAAGACAGAGAAGGAGAAGCAGGTGAGGAGGCCCTGGAGCCTGACCACACTCCTCACCAGAACTGGGAAGCCTACAGGGGTCACACCTAGAGTCCCCACTGTAGGACTGCCCAGGACCCTCGCCATCAGCCACATGGGGCTATTAACTTAGCTCGATGCAATTTAAAATGTGGTTCTGCTGTTGAGCTAGCTGCATTCTGAGTGCTCAGTAGCCACACGTAGCTGGCGCTACCACGTTGGATGGGCAAGTCTGGTGGGGCCCGAGGGTCTAGTCTCTTAAGACACCGCTGACATCTGAGGACTGGGCTTGAATAGCAAAGGCCTGAACTGGTAGCTCTCACTGCTGCCCTCACCCTAAGATTCTGACGTGGTTGGCTGGAGTGTGCCCTGGGCCTTGGCATTTCTCAGGCTCCCAGGTGACTCTGGACCATAGCCAAGCTGCAGGGCCCCTCTCTCACAGCAAGTGCCTCCCCCAAGGGTGTTCCCAGACTTAAGGGCCTGTCTCTCTCTCCCACCCCCATTTCCAGGCCCTGGATCACAAGGTCCGCACCCTGACTGGGGACCTCTCGCTGCGGGAAGACTCCATCGCCAAGCTCCAGAAGGAGAAGAGGGCCTTGGAGGAGCTACACCAGGTAGGCATCACCGGTTTGCCCTTGGCAGAGCAGGTGGAGCTCGGAGACTGAAGACCCGGGTTCAAATCTTGGCCTTGCTGCCCCTCAGCTGGGGCCCGTAGGGAAGGCACAGAGTCTCCCAAAATCTCAGTTTCCTCATCAGTGAAGTGGGTGTTGTCGTGTCTTGCTGCTGTCCTCCCAGGTTTGTTGTAAGTGGGGTGACCCTGTAATTTATCACCCAAACTAGGACAGTTTGAGAGTCCCGGGTGCACTGGAAGGCATGGTTCCCAGACTCACCAGGATGAAGTGAGGTGCACAGACGTGCCCTATGAGTGACACAACAGTGAACCCTGATACAGCTCGGCAACAAAGGGCATGAGCTCTTGTCATGGGGAGACCCGCTCAAGTGTTATGGGCTCAGGGTCCTGAATGCAGAGCCAGCTCCGACCAGCCACCAGTGCTGACTGTGGCACAGACCACTTCCTAGGTCTAGAGACACAGGTACAAAGAGCAAGCTGAGGCCCAGGGCCGGACAGTGGACCCCCATCGCCATGTTTGCTGACACCATGATTACACAACAAGTCCCCCAAGGACCTCTCTCTGTTGCCTCCAGAAATACTTCCCCCTAGGCTGTGACTCTCAACCACTTCAAACTCAGAGCCCCCTTTTACAATAAATACAGTCAATTCTCATTATTCGAGATAGTCATGGCCTATAAAGTCACCACAAACACTGAATTAGCAAACACTGAGCCTCAGTTTTAAGGGGAAATACAGGGTTAGGTTCCCGCAAGCCTCTGGTCACATTTTCATCGGCCACTCAATACATCATATGTATTGATTACAATCCATACATTGCCTTGTTTTATGTATGTTTCTGTTGAAAGACACTATTTGGTCCGTACTGTGGGTTCCTGAACATTGAGCTCACAGTCAACAGCCCTATATCTCATGCCTGAACAAAGCTTATCTGACACAGATTTCCTCTGTGAGGCACATCACAGCCTTATTGTGCTTGGGAACACTAGACAGGATGGCAGAATGTGAGTGGGGCCATTTTATAAAGCAAAATCACCAAAACAAAAGCACCAAACTGTAGAAACCATGGCACTGAACAGACTCTGAAAAAAGACACTTGTTTGCAGTATGAGCGAAACAAGAAGGCAGGGCACCATCTTATCTGACCACAGCTGGGAATGTGCACCCCAGGGGGCTCAAATTTTTCAATGCCCTGCGCATGTCTGTAAATGACCGTGAAAGCACCACAAGTATTGGTTTGGGATTACAAATAAATTTTAGCTAGTAGGTAAAAAGGCAAATAGATAATCTGCAAATAATGGGCACAGACTGTATTTTTGGAAGCCTCTTACTGTTCTAAAATAAAAATTATTATAACTCATACATAACTTCAAAAAAATCAGTAGTGTACCCCTTCTTTTTTAAGGAGGAAGTGAATGGAATGTAATTTATAATAAATTCTGGTGCTGTCAACGTGTCAAAGCTCAGGCAGATCCCCTAGAAGATGCCGTGAGCAGTAGGCCGTCCACCCGAGCCTGCCTAGGTGGCTGCAGATGGGCACAGACGGTGTGTTAGGGATGCAGATAGCGAAGTGCAGCTGCTGCCTGTGATGCGAGTTTACAACATGGTGAAGAACTCTCAGGGAGATTTTGACAATAACAAATCTCTCAGTTTTCATGGTAGATCATTCTTTTAAAAATGTAGTCTATGCTAAATGAAAAAAAAAATAGCTGCGTTATATGGAAAGTGGTGCTGGGTGGTCGGCTCAGAAGAGTCTGTTGTTTTGCTTATGTGAATGCCTGGGTGGGGCATCAGGTGTGTGGACTGCAGGATTCTTCAAGGTGCTGGATTGTCCAGAGCAAGGCAAGATGCCCAGCATCCCTGGAAACACCCACTAAGTTCCAGTGGGGCCCCCAATTGTGGTGACAACCAAAAGCCCCCCACAGATTTCCAACATATCCCATGGAGAACCAGAGCCCCACTGACCAGTGAGGGCCCACCTGCAGCTAACAGGTGCTTGGGTCTGCTCCCCACCTCACCTGGCACCAGGGGCAGGTGTTCAGTAGCTGTCCACTGAGCTCAGAAGTGATGGCGGAGAACCAGGTCTATTCAGCTGTCCCCACATGGCTCGTGGGACACACGTATATGTATATCTTTCCCTCCAGAAAACCCTCGACGACCTGCAAGCTGAGGAGGACAAGGTGAACCACCTGACCAAGACCAACAGCAAGCTCAGCACCCAGATCCATGAGGTAATGCCCTGTTGCTGGGGCCAATGCTATAGCTCAAGGGCCAGGCCCATGCTGGGGCACAGGGTCCTCAGATGCATTTGGGGAACTGGACTGACCCATGCCCTGGGACAGTGAGAGCCTCTCTTGAAGCTACAGTGAAGGAACCAGGCCCAATCCGGTTCCTCATCACATTCCGGCCTCAGACTCACCCCCCACCCCCGCTTTCTCTTGTTTTTCTTCTTTCTGCAGCTGGAGGATAACTGGGAACAAGAAAAGAAAATCCGGGCAGAGGTGGAAAAGGCTCGTCGCAAAGCTGAGAGTGACCTGAAGATGACCATTGACAATCTCAATGAGATGGAACGGTCCAAGCTAGACCTCGAGGAGGTGGTGAAAAAGTATGCCCATGCAGGTCTTCATTCTGCCCATGACAACGTTAGCAGTATCTAGCACTTCCTGGGTGGCGCCAGGTGCTGGGCACTGTGCTGCGGGCTTCACATGCATTAATGCACGTCCCCAGCACCTGCTGTGTGCAGGCACCGTGCCCAGCACAGAGGATACAGGGAGACGGCGAGTAGGTGCTGCTCGTGCACAGGGAGCTCCCAGCCTCACACAGGGCCTGTTGGGCGCTGGAAAGGAGACAAGTATTAAGCAAGGCATCCGCCCCAAAAGGCAAGGAGTCTTTGTAGAAACCCATAAGCTGAGCTTTCAAAGATCACAAGGAGTTGAGGGGGTATTTTCACAGTATCGCTCTGGAAATAACATGGGAGACAGGTGGAGTGGAGAAACACTGGAAGCAGGCAAGCAATGGGAAGGCTACTGCAACAGCCCGGGTGTAAACCTGAACTAAGTAAGAGGCTGAGGGATGGAGATGAGGAGGAGTCAGACAAGGAAAGCTCTCAGGGAGTGGAATTTGGACAATGCATCTTTGAGGTGCATTTTGCTAAGGCAGTTTCAAAGCACCACGGACTGCTAGGAGGGTGTGCAGCTGGCTCTGCATCTCGGCCCATTTCCTCTGTGGCATGCCAGGAGGTGTGCGTGACCTTGACCATCCTGCTCATCCACTTGGTCTCTGGCACCTTAGTTCTCACACATGGCTCCTTGGCACATGGAACCCACATGTCAGAAGGAGACACCCTTTGGTGGAAAGTTTTTAGAAGAAAATTTTCCCTAAAAAGGCAAAGCATCCAAGTGATCCTGGAGCCCCTAGAATGTAAACTGTGCCAGAGCAGTGATTTCTGTCTGGTTTGTTCACTGATGTGTCCCCAAAACCTCAAACAACGTCTGGCATGTAGTAGATCTACTCAACAAACTTGTACCAAATTAAGATGCGCATGAGTGAATGAATAAGCGGATGGAAAGCATGTGCAGCAGATTCTGGGGTTCTGCAGGGTGAGACCTTCTGGGCAGCCACCCCAGAAAGCCAGATGCTGGGGGATGAGTGGGTTTCAGCAGGTTCAAGGTCTCCTCCAGCAGCCCAGGTTCTGTTCCCTTGCCAGCTGGCTGATCTCCCCTCAGAGCTTTTCCCTCAGGAGATCAAACCTTCTCTTGCAGGAGGGATATGGAAATCAATTCTGTCAACTCTAAATATGAGGATGAGCAGTCTCTGAATTCCACACTCCAGCGGAAACTAAAGGAACACCAGGTGTGTCCAGGACCGAGAGGACAGAGCTCCCCTTTTGAAATGCACTTCCAGGCACCTTTGCTCCCATCAGGTGCTTGGCTACCTGGGTTTCCTGAGGAGCAAGACTGCCCCAGAGTCCTTGAGACTGATCCATGTTCACCTCACACAGGCTTACAGTCAAAGCCCCTACAATGATTATAAGGCCCTCCACAATCTGCCCCTATTCCCTCTCTGACCTTGTCACCCAGCCTTCCCCCACCACTCCCCAGCCTCCCTCCTGACTCAGGGCTATTGCACACACTCTCTGTGCCCAGTTTCCTTCTGCTGTTGACGGTGTCCATCATATGCTCAGCAACTTGCCATCATTTCCATATTAAAAGGCCAAATGGTTAAGTTTGTAACTTCACCCAGAAGAGATAACCTCCCTTTGCTTGTTTGTCTGCTAGGCCCGAATTGAGGAGCTGGAGGAAGAACTGGAAGCTGAGCGGGCAATGAGAGCCAAGGTAAATGAAATACTTCTGCACTTTTTGAGTCTAAAGACCCAGCACCAGTCACAATCCAACTGTAAGCAGACAGACACTCCACTCAGGAAAGCAAGAGGACAGGTTTCCAATTGAACAGGCCTCGCTGATTTCTCGAGCTGTGCACAAGGCCCAGTGCTACATGTGCAATATTAATTATGATGTAAGATGCTAAGATACTATTTCTGATGTGAGTCCAAGGAGAAGAGGCTAGTTCTGCCTGGGGCAGGTAGAGGAGGCAACATTAGCCTGGGGACTCGGAGACTGAATTCAACAGACTGACGCCAGGAAGAATTTCTAGGCAAAGAGAAGAAATAGCACCTCTCTGCACAGTGACAAAGATGTGAAGAGAAAAGAAAAGAATGGAAGGAGGCTTTAGGGTGGGGATCCTGCAGAGGATGAGGCCAGAAAGCTGGTGGGAGACGAAATCCTCACACACCTAAACTCCAGATTCAGCCCAACCAGGCCGGGGGTAGGAAGGGCAGGTAAACCCACCCAGTGCAGAAGGACACAGGCATCCTTCACTGAGTGTGCGGGGTGGCAGGCAGTGGGCAGAACTCCCCAAGTGCAGGCCCCTAGCTTCACAGACACCATGTGGTCACTGCAGTCTTTACCAGAGAAGGGGGGGCTCCTGCACGGCTCCCGTCATGCTCATTGATCTTTCCCAGGTGGAGAAACAACGCAGTGACCTGTCCCGGGACCTTGAAGACCTCAGTGACAGGCTGGAAGAGGCTGGGGGAGCCACGTCTGCTCAGGTACCATCCTCAGGGGACCCAAAAACCCCAATTCCTGCCTGCCTGCAGGGAGAAAAAAAATTACTGGATGATGAGCAGTGGGGAAAAGACCAGTTAGTTCTTGCTGAATTTCTGGGGCTGACATGAGGAGAAAACAATAATAAAGAAGAGGCAAGTGAAGAGCTGGTATGGTCTTCTTAGCTCAGTGGTGTTGATAGAAGCAGCACCGGACTGAAGGCAGAGGGCAGGCGTTGTATGATTCGTGTTTATAGAAAATGTGAGCTGCAGTAAGACCAGCAGATCAAGAGAAGATTGCCACTAAAGAGAGTCTGTGACAGTTCCCAAGAAGAGGGGCATGCCATGCAGGGCTACACGGGGAGGCACCAAGGTCAGCAGGAGGCCAGGGCAAGGGGAAATTGTAGGCAAGAGCCTTTACTGTAGTTTCTGAGGAAGGAACAAGGGAGGCAGAGTAAGCAGGCTTAGGATGGGCTAGTTTGGATAATTTCAGCAGGCTCTAGGGCACAGGGGCTGTCCCTAGTTGTCTGGTACCTGGCCATGGGGTTACTGAGGGCAGGTTAGAGTGGCTGAGAGTGTGAGAACCCCACAGAGGAGGGGTTGGAGGTGTGGGCTCTAGATTGGTTGCTTTGCATTGGAAATCCAGTTGTTTGCTATCTCTAGGAGTTAGCTAACCCTGGGAGGGGCCATCCTTGCAGGGTCAGCAAAGCCCCAGATGTCAAAGCATCAGAATACAGAAAATAAAGACATGGTTAATACATGGGGTGACCCCACACTCCCAGGGCTGGAGTCCAAGCTGAGCCTCTGGTGTGGAATTCAACTTCCTTCAATTCAAATAAAGGCATCGTGGAGACTGGCAGGAGACACTTGAAACTCTCCTTCTAATTCCGTGTAGTCAGGTTTCTTATAAATGTGGACCCTGGGTCAGAGCTGACAGCAGGAATGTGGGTGGTGTCCCTTAGCACTGGAAGGCTCCCTGGACTCCACGTCCCACCCCCCACCATTCTGGCCACAGTCTGCTCGCTGTGGAGGGGCCTACTGAGCTGGTGTCCAGCTGCGGTCAAGGTCCCGGGAGAGCAGGCATTAAGAAGGGACAATGTCTAGCGATACAGGGAAAGTTAAGGAAACAACAGGATTCAGGGCACCAGGGGGATGGGAGGAAGCGGGATCATGGGGCTGTGTGACATGGGGAGCCACGGAGCAGGGGCTGCCTGGTGGGCTCCTTCTGGAGGCTCAGGGGGAGTGTGTCCCAGGGCTCTCTCCTGGCTGCTGGTAGGTTGCTGGCAAACTTTGGTGTTCCTTGCTTATAGCTGCATCCCTCCAATCCCTGCCTCCGTGGTCACATGGCCTTCTTCTTGTGTGTCTCCCTGGATCCAAACATCTCTCCTCTTAGAAGGACAACCAGCCATTGGGTTAGGGCCCTCCCTAATCCAGTTATGGCATTTTAACTTGTTTATATCTGCAAAGACCCTGTATCCAAATAAGGTCACATTCGCAGGTATGGGGGTTAAGAATTGAGCATATCTTTTTAGGAGGCACAATTCAAGGCACAACGCTATCTAAATGAATCTGGTGGGCAACCCTCCTAGAGGCTCAGGACGGATATTTCCATCAAGACATCCCATCAGTGGGGTGCAGAAATAGCGGGGGACTGCTGAGCAGGTGGGCAGTGTCAGACCTCAGGAGGCCAGTGCCATTCAGTTCCGCTAAGCAACGCTTCTCCTCTCTCCCAGATTGAGCAGAACCGCAAGCGGGAGGCAGAGCTGCTAAAGCTGAGGAGGGAGCTGGAGGAGGCGGCCCTGCAGAGCGAGGCAGCGGCCTCCACACTGCGCAAGAAGCACACGGACTCCATGGCTGAGCTGACCGAGCACGTGGAGAACCTGCAGAGGGTCAAGTCCAAGCTGGAGAAGGACAAGCAGGTCATGAAGGCTGAGATCGACGACCTCAATGCCAGCATGGAGACTGTGCAGAAGTCTAAGGTGAGGGAAGACCCCTGCAGAGCCACAGGGAGGTGCCCCAGCGTCCGGCCGCTTCGCAAATATTTCCCGAGCCCCCCCGGCAAGCCTGAGGCATGTTCTGGATGTTGTGAAGGGAACCGAGATGAGCCCATCCCAGATCCCAAGCTCATAACCTAACTGTGCCTCAGTTTCCTCATCTGTAAAATGGAGACATTAATAATCCCTACTCCATAGCACTGTTGTGAGGGCTACAACCGTCCCTGGCATATAAGAAAACCTCGATAAATGTGAGCTATTAAGATGACCATTACATTAGGAGAACTACATCCTCAAGGAGCTGGGAGACTAGTTGGATAAATGCATATATCACCACAATGAAAAAGGGATAAATGGCCATAGGGAAAATCAAGTAAGCCATTCAACATGCGTTTACCAAGCATCTGCCATGTGAAGAACCTTCTTGTGACATGAGAGAAAGGGGGGCCCCAAAGGTGAGCAGGGAGGATGCTCTGGAGTCCCTGTCACAGCCAACTACTATTTCACACTTTAGACACTCACGAGGCATCTTCACAGCCCCTAGTTTATCTGCAGAACCCTGCACTAAGGCTAGTATTTTTTCTTAAACGGACCTGTTGCATTTTCTTATTGGGTGAGGTCTGCAGGGGTCCGGAGTGGCCATAAAAGGCAGATGAGCCAGACAGTGAGGGTCTGTGTGCCAACCCAAAGGCTCCAGGTTTATGTTGGTAGAAATGGTGAGCTGGGGTTGGGGGAAGATGGTTCTGAGACAGGGACGTTCTAGAAGGACTAGGCAGGCAGTCTGGGAGGCTGCACTAGGGGAACCCAGGTGGGAAGCAGGGAGGGCCTGTTCTCCATTTCCCCACGGGGTTCATTCTTCCTGAGCAGATGAATGCCGAGGCCCACATCCGAAAGCTGGAAGACAGCTTAGCAGAAGCCAACGCCAAGGTGGCTGAGCTGGAGCGAAACCAGGCAGAAATCAATGCCATCAGGACCCGCCTGCAAGGTGAGCTGGCCCCTCCCTGCAGCTTCCTGAGGAACCGTGCATGGAACACAACCGAGATCCTCAAGGAAACTGAAGGAGTAGCTGGGTCCTCTTCCCAGAGCTTTCTTGGCCTTGGAAAATTCACATCCCCTGTGATGAGACAGGAGATTTGATTCCACCCACTGAGCGTTCCAAGTATCATCTTTACAGTGTCTAACAGGGAACACTATTCAAAGCATTTCCCTCCCAGTTCTGTCAACCACCCTATGAGATCAGCAGGAGGGGCAGCAGACAAAACACAATTTTTAAACATTTTAAAACATGACCTGCATACTAACAGACAGTGAACATGTGTCACTAATGAAGGAGCCAGAAAATGGCAAACCTGCCTTCAAAGTGCATTTGAGGGGCAGAGATTTACACAGTCGGTTGGGGAAGGGATGCCTATATATAACTTTGCTAAGTTAGACGCAAAGCCAGTTAATGTCTCACAACATAATAATACTGAACCTCTGGGTTTGGTTTTGTTGTTGTTGTTGTTGTTTTACCAGAAGAGATCCTTTGCATCTCTAGGGCAAAAATAATTTGCAACTTATCACTATTCACTTAACACCTAACTTTGCAGAGGCTGGGCTCTTACCTGCGGTAAACAGCAAGCAACCACACTATTTCCTGAGAGAAGTAAATACTCCCTAGACAGGCCAGTTAGATAACATTCCACTGTGACACCAGAGAACCTGCTGGCATCCTTTGGCCTTATTTCCCACACCCTGAATACTTTCGAAAATCAACATCCCCCTTTGATAAATAAGAAAAGGGAAGCTCAGTGAGACGAGGTAACTTGCCACAAAACTAATGACTTCCAGAGCAGAACCAGAAACCCTCGCTCATCCTCTCTGGCTCATGCATGTCTTCCTGGCCTCTGGCCCCGAGAATCAGTTCACAGACGACTAGAGTGTAGGTTCGGGGACCGTGACAGTTAATTTTTCAAAGTAAACACTCTCTGCCTCACTATTTCCTTCAAACTTCTTTGCTGTATCTCATGCCAGGGGCTGGGACTTCATGATCGGAAGCCCTGTACCCCATGCAAGACACCTGGATGTTGGCAATGCTTGGACAATTGCTCCTCTCCTGGGCTTACTTAAATTTGGGTGGCTTGTAATGGTTCACCATGCTCCCCTTCCCAGCTCAGTTGGCCAAGTCACCATACTTATTGGGTACTTTGGGAACGCTGCACTGGGGGAGTTTAGGATCTGGCTGGGGAGCCAGTTTTCCATCCAGTATTTCTCCCATTCCCTTCTCACTCAGCTGAGAATGGGGAGCTGAGCCGGGAATACGAAGAATCCCAGAGCCGGCTCAACCAAATCCTGCGGATAAAGACATCACTGACGTCGCAGGTGGACGATTACAAGAGGCAGCTGGATGAGGAATCCAAGGTTTGTTTGGGGATGGGGTGGGGGTGAGGGAGCTGTCTTTCTGAAGAAAGTTACAGCTTATAAAGATGTAGAAGGAACATGAAAAATATGATTCAATAAAAAGTTAAAAAGTTAACTACAAGACTGTGGTATTATGCCATGTGTACGAAGAAATGAAAACACAAAATTCCATATCCTTGTGGCCAGTAACTGGAACAAAACAAGGAAAATAAACCCTAATGGTTTGGGTTGTAGAGTCAGGTGTCCTTTTCCCCCTTTACTTGCTGCAATGTTGATCCAACATTGTGTGTATCTAAGTCCCCGGGCCATAGGGACCAGTAGGGCCTCTGACAGGCTCGGCTGGTCCCCGCAGTCTCGCAGCACGGCCATGGTGAGTCTCGCCAACACCAAGCATGACCTAGACCTGGTGAAGGAGCAGCTGGAGGAGGAGCAGGGAGGAAAGTCAGAGCTGCAGCGCCTCGTGTCCAAGCTCAACACTGAGGTGACCACCTGGAGGACCAAGTATGAGACCGACGCCATCCAGAGGACCGAGGAGCTGGAGGAGACCAAGTGAGTGTCACCCTGCACTGGAGAGCAGGAAGGCTGGGGTGGGGGTGGCGCTGGGGGGGGGGGTGGGCAGGGGTCTGACCATGTCAGCCACTGTGGAGGCCAGGACCACAGCCAGGAGAAGGCAGTTCACTAGCTCTTCTTGAAGGGGGGGATGTGTGTCTGGACAGCGAAGCCCACTTTGTGCCCTTGGCAGAATACCCAGCCTTCGGGTTCCCTCTTCAAGGCTCTCTGCGTCCTCTGCCCTAAAGTGCTCAGGCTCCCAGCAGGGAGGTCAGGAGCAGGGTCTCCACCTCCAGGCAGGGTGTCTCTGCCCCTAAAGTGCTTGGGAAGCGTCCACAGGTCTGGTGGGTCTGGAGCAAGGCCTCTGGGTGATGCTGAGTGTATGTGGACCACACTCAGCAGCAAGGGCCCTCACACTGGCAGTTCTCCTGCTCTGTGCTAAACGCCCTCAAATCTTGTGAGCTTTCTTCTTCATTTGCAAACTAGGAAAGTGGATACTCTGCTTGACAGGCCTGAGGAAATAAGAGTGAACACGTGAATGTGGCGCTGAGCCGCCTTCCAGGTATAGGAACAGGCTGGCTCGGTTGCCCACGGGAAGCCCTGTGTGTGAGCCATCCTGAGGCGGGCAGGGAGGGGACCCCAGCCTGCTTGCTGGTGCCTCCTGCCCACTGGCATCTGTGGCGACAAGACAGCAATACACACAGTGGCCTCCAGCTGACATAAATCTCTTATCAAAAGCTCTTTATACATTGAGCCTAAATCTACATCCTGCCACTCCCCACCTCCTGCTCTCCAGCCCTTTTCTATTTTCTGTTGAGAGTGTCCAGGAGCTGCCTGCCTAATCCCACTCCAAAGCTCAGGCTGAATCTCAACCCCTCACCTCTCTCTGCCCGGACCTTCTTCCCCAGACACCCGCAGGATCCTCGCCCTCCTCTTCCTCTTCCTCTTCCTCTGCTCATGTGTCCCCTTCCTTGCCTTATTTTCTCCATGGTGCTTATGTCTCTGTGTCTATCCCCCGACTAGAGCAGAAGTTTCATGAGGGCAGGGGTCTTGGTCTGTTTCTCTGATACCTAGAATGATACCTGACCCAGAGTAGAAACAATAAATAGTTGTTGGATGGATGGATGGACGGATGAACGGACAGACGGACAGTGACTGCTTTCCTCTAAACACTCTCTATTTTGTCTGCATCTTCTCCAGTGTGGCACCACAAACCCAGCCCCCAGCCCACGGGCTCCTGTGTTTCCCTGATGGCCTCTCTTGCCCTCGCCCACAGGAGGAAACTGGCCGCCAGGCTCCAGGAAGCAGAAGAGACAGCTGAAGCCGCCCAAGCCCGGGCTGCCTCCCTCGAGAAAAATAAACAGCGACTCCAGGCAGAAGTCGAGGACCTCACCATCGATTTGGAGAAGGTCAGGGGGTTAAATGCTTGCTGGGTCCAAGGGACCCCAGGGAGTTGGTTGAAACTATCACATGTCTGGGCTTAGCAAGAAGAAAGAGTTGGCCCGACAAGATGGAGCACAGGGTCTGTATTCAAGCTTCCTGGACACAGGCTCCTGCCTGATCTTAATACCCAACAAGCCACTATTCAAATAGGTCTGTGATGAGGACAAAACTTAGTCCCAGGAAGTCATGCAACTACTGTCTCTCTTCTCCTTTTCCTCATGCAAACCACATCCCACACACTTTGTGTGGCTAAATATTCTTGTTTGCATCCCTGGTGCAGATTGATCTGCAAGTCTCTAGGCCGAATTAAATAAGCTTTCCCCTGGCACACAGCAACCTGATCTTGGTCTAGAGAGGGCAACCACTTCATGCCAGTGGTGACGGGCATGTAGGCAGAGGGTCACAGCCACATGAGAGGCTTCAGGAAAATAGTCCCAAAACCTGAAAACCCTTTGCTCCCCCTGCCCAAGTAAGAAATTAAGCAGAAATTTACAAAACCCAACATTGCACCACAGCAAATACATAATTGCCAGTTATGAAAAAAGTGAATGGTCTATGAAAAATAACATCTGAGAAAAGTCAGCTTTGATTCACAAGAAAAATAACACCAAACCCATCTCTGAGTTGGACAACGACATATAACACATATTAGTAAATTACAGAGAAATAGGCTATGGAGAGTTCGGTGAATGTTTAAATCCGGGAAGGCTGCCGTGGCCCAGAGCTCTCATTCTACACCTAAGAAAGTCTGAGCCTGGGACGATAAGACGGACTGCCCAAGGTCGCACATCTAGTAGTAGAAGCTTAAGGAGTGGGACGAGGCTCTTCCCAGACTCCCTGCCCCGTGCTTGTGCCATACCTGTGGAATTATTTCTCAGTCCCCAGAGTTACTGGGGAAGGGTGGGGAAGGCAGGGAGGAGAGCAGAGGAGGGGAAGGGGCTGGAGAGTCAGACCCGCGGAGACCAGCCCCGTCTCTCCCTAGGCGAACGCTGCAGCCGCCGCCTTGGACAAGAAGCAGCGGGTCTTTGACAAGATGCTGGCCGAGTGGCAGCAGAAGTGCGAAGAGCTGCAGGTGGAGGTAGACAGTTCGCAGAAGGAGTGCCGCATGTACATGACAGAGAGCTTCAAGATCAAGACTGCCTATGAGGAGTCCCTGGAGCACCTGGAGTCGGTGAAGAAGGAGAACAAGACTCTGCAGGGTGAGTCGGAGGGCAGGGACAAAGACACAGGGCCTCCTTCCTCCTGAGTGCGTCATGGGTTTGAGCACCTGGCACATCGTAAGCAACCAATAAATACATACTACCAACACTGTGCAGAAGCACTTGGGCATTCAGCAGCAGGACTTCAAGCAGGTGAGTCACTTAACCTTTCCGTGCCTCAGTTTCCTCACCTGTAAGTCCGGGAGATCCTGCCTTCCTTGTAAGGTTGGTGTGACAATGAAACAAAATGTGTGAAATCTTCACTCAGTAGAGTGGCTGAAACAAATACGGGCTCGGTCGATTTTGTGTATTTGAGCCCTTAGATCTATCATATGTACATAATATACATACACGTGTAAGATTTCCTAGTATGGGCTGGAATTTCATTCTGTTGGATACTATTTGAAGAATGCTGCCTATCTGTTGAAGATCATCCTGCCATTCAGAGATCTGACTGCATTGTTTGCTGGCAGGTGCACATTTCTAATCACAAAATCAGTTGTGTAAGAGATGTCAGTATTTTTATTTTCAAGAACTATTTTGGGATCCCTGTTGTGCTGAGCAGCAAACGAAATCTCAGTCAATACAGGGTTTCCTCAGTTCAGGTTAGATGCCTGATGTAGGGTCACTGCAATGGAGGGTAGAAGCAGATGGTCCCTGATTGTCCCCAAATCTGCCCAAGGTCCTAGCAGTCACTCCCTGGGGAGCTGTCAGCTTGCGGGGGAGAATTGTGAGAGCCTGGCATTTGAGGTATGAAGGCCCTGCTTTTATAACCCCAAAAGTCTAAGTACTAAAGGACTTGAACATAAATACACGAATTAAGATTGGGGAGGAACAGCCAGAACACCCAGATCAAGGTTGTCTGGACTAGGAGAGGACAGAAAATAGGAGGGAGGTGATGATGAGGCACTGCTGAGGGTCCCTACCCGTGGCCCAGAGCCCTGCCTCCTCCCCTACCCACCTCTGTTCCCCACCCACACCCTCCCACCAGCTCCTGGTGCAGATGATAAAACTCTCCGGCAACCCAGGGGTTAAGAGGAATACGTACCTCACCTGGCAGGTGAAGCGTAGGTGAGGGAAAAAAGTTGTAAAGTAGCCCCAGCCTGGTGGGAGCCATGGAGGAGAGTGGCCGAACAGCCTGCCTGGGCTGAGAGGGTGTGAAGCAGCACCGCAGCGTTCCTCATGGTCCCAGAGCAGTGCAGTGGGGAATGCTCTGGAAACAGCCACCACGTTCAGGGACAGGTGACAGGAAGCCATGTCGGCTGCAGGTGTGTCTGTGACGCCAGCACAGATGGACACCAACAGCTGAGACTTAGATGATGCCCCTAATGCTCTCCATAGAGAGCATTCTGGAACTTAGAAACCCAGGCAGGGAGACCCTGGATTAAATGAGATTTCTCTGAATTCAAGGAGGCTTGATGTAGAAATGGAGTTAGGTCACGGATTAATCAGGACACTTACATTTCCTGGACACCTCTGGTTGTGGACTGAGATTTGTGACTGCTCCAAAGTGCTGTAGGTCCCTGGGGGTTCCTCGGGGTGGGCAACAGAGAGGCCTCCCAAATGAGGAAGGAGATCAGAAAGGCTCTAATCCTCCCACCTTTTCTTGTGAGGTTGGTTTTCAGACCTGGTGGCAGGGAGGCAGAGAGGAGAAGGGGCTCTCTGAGAAAAGAAGGCCCTGACTGAAGGCCTCACAGGCCCGGGCAGTCCTGGGCACTGGCCCCAAAGCTGCTCTGTGCTTGCTCACTCTTCTCTGGGCCGCAGCTTCTCATCTATAAAATGAGGAGCTTGAACCCACTGTTCTCCAATGTCCAAGCCCTGATGCGCCTTGAGTCTATGACTTGGGAGTATATTGCTTCTCTTTAGATACAGTGAAGCCAGCAGTGCCTGCTTCTGCCCTGGCGTAGCAATGTAGCCACATGCCACACTGCTACCCTGGGAAGCTGAATGTGCCTTACTAATGAGAATATTCCTTCCTCAGAGGAGATAAAGGAACTGATTGATCAACTGGGTGAGGGAGGACGGAGTGTGCATGAGCTGCAGAAGTTGAAGAAAAAATTGGAGATTGAGAAGGAAGAACTCCAGCTGGCCTTGGAGGAAGCTGAGTCTTCCCTGGAGGTAACCACGTGGCCATCGCCTTCGAGGCTGGACCCTTGGCCAGGGACCACGCACCTACTTGGCCAGAAAGACTGATGTTTATATTCCCGACAGGTTGAAGAGAGCAAGGTGATTCGAATTCAGCTGGAACTGGCTCAGGTGAAAGCTGACATCGACCGGAGAATCCATGAGAAAGAAGAGGAATTTGAAGCTACGAGGTATGGGGCTAAGGCAATGGGAGGCTGACTTGAGGTAGCATGATGGAGTAGAGTCCAGAAACCTGGGCCTCCGCCACCCACTAGTCATGTGACCTTAGGCAATTTAGGTGAATACTTTGAAATACAGTACTTAAGTGATCACAAAACCCCATGAGATAATAACCTGTAATAATTCAAATATGGACAAAGGACTTAACTAGACATTCCTCCAAAGAAGATATACAAATGGCCAATAAGCACATGGAAAGATGCTCACTATCACTTGTCATTACGGAAACACAAATCAAAACTACAATAAGATACCACCTCAGACCCAGTAGGATGGCTACTATCCAAAACAAAGAAGATGACAAGCATTGGCGAGGATGTAGAGAAACTGGAACCATTGTGTGTCACTGGCGGGAATGTAAAATGGTGTGAAAAACAGTATAGAGGTTCCTCATGAAATTTAAAATAGAATTAACATATGATCCAGCAATTCTACTTCTGGGTATCTACCCAAAAGAATTGAAAGCAGGGTCTTGAAGAGAGATTTATACACCTGTGTTCATAGAATTATTCAGAAGGGCTACAGCATGAAAGCAACCCAAATGTCCACTGACGAATGGATAAACAAAATGTGGTCTGTACATACAATGGAATTTTTTTAAAGATTTATTTGAGAGAGAGCGTGTGCGCATGCACGAGCTAGGGGAGGGGCAGAAGGAGAGGGAGAGAAGCAAGACTCCTTGCTGAGTGTGGAGCCCAATGCAGGGCTCGATCTCACGACCCCAAGCTCATGACCTGATCCCAAATCAAGAGTTGGACGCCCAACCGGCTGAGCCACCCAGGCACCCCCATACAATGGAATTTTATTCAGCCTTAAAAAGGAAGGAAATTCTGACACCTGCTATAACATAGATGAACCTTGAGGACATTATACTAAGTGAAAGAAGTCAGTCACAAAAAGATACTGTATGATTCCACTCACAGGAAGTACTTAGAGCAGTCACGGTCATAGAAACAGAAAGTGGAATGATATTTGCCAGGGGCTGGGGGAAAGAAGGATAGGGGGGAGTTAGTGTTTAATGGGGACATGATTTCAGGTTTATAAGATGAAACGAGTTCTGGGGATGGATGGTGGCAAGGGCAGCACAGCATTCTATATTTAATACCACTGGACTGTGCACCTAAAAATGGTTAACATAGGAAATTTCATTTAACAAGCATTTTTCCACAATAAAAAAATTAGGAAACCCCCCCCCCCCCGTGAGATAGGTGCAATTGTCCCATCTAACAGATGTGAATGATAATAGCTTCCTCATCCCGGCTCTGGGATGTGGGGAGGATTAAATGAGATGGTAGATATCAAAGTACATTGTAACCTGCAAAACCACATAGCTATGTCACCATTAACATTCATGAACCCTTAGAGAACATCCACCACATCACGGAAAAGAACTGATTTGCTGGGGTGCCAAGGAGTGCTGGATTTAGAGATTTTTTAATCCAGTGTCCTCTGTTGCTGTTTGAGGTTCTAAGAAACTTTTGGACCCAGCACTAGGTTTTGGTTTACAGAAATATGATTTGTTATGATTCTGGGAAGATCAACACAGTTGCAACTGTCCACATTGGCACCCTTCCTAAACTGCCTGTCTGAAATCTCCCTGCACTGTGGCTTCCTGAGTTTACAACATCCCCCACAATCACTCCTACAGGCTGTAGGAGAGCCACTGGGGAGAGAAGCCCCATGACTCTGCAGCCATCAGGCTAAACCTGACCCCCACCCTAAATATCTAGCTATGCCACTATGTGGTGCGTGCATGTGTGTGTGTGAGAGAGAGAGAGTTTGCAACAGATTTGAGATATAATTTACATACAGTTTGCCCATGGCAAGGGAAAAATTGAATGGTTTTAAGTTGTGCAATCATCACTACAATTTTAGAACATTTCATCACCCTCCCCCAAGATAAACCCCATATCCCTTAGCAGTCATGCCCCCATATCTCCCCACCACCTCCACTCCCAGCCCAAGGCAACAACTAATCTAGCCAACGACTTTCTTTGGACTTGCCTATTCTGGGTATTCCATATAAGTGAAATCATACAATATGTGGTTCTTTGTGACTGGCTTCTTTCAGCAGAATATTCTCAAGCTTCATCCATGTTGGAGCATGTGTCAGGAAGTATTTCATTCCTTTTTATTCCTGAATAATATTCCATTGTTTCGGCAGGTCACATTTTATTTTTTCATCAGCTGATGGACATTCGAGTTGTTTTCACCTTTTGGCTACTATGGATAATGCCACTATGAACATTCATATACAAGTTTTTGTGTGGATCTAGGTTTACATTTCTCTTGGATATATACCTAGTTCTGGTCGTACATTAACTCTATGTTTAACTTTTTCCAGAACTGTCAGATCCTTTTCCGAAGCAGTTGCACCATTTTACATCCCCTGTGTTAAGGACTGCAGTATCTCCAGATCTTCTCTAACATTTATCATTATCTTTTTTATCATAGCCATCCTAGTGGATGAGGTAGTATCTCACCATGGTTTAGAATTGCATTTCCATTATAGCTAATGATGCTGAGCGTCTTTTATGTGCTTATTGGCCACTTACATATCTTGTTTGGACAAATGTCTATTCTAGTCCTTGGCCCATTTTAAAAACCAGGCTGTCTTTTTGTTGTTGAGTTGTAGGAGTTCTTTATATATTCTGAATGCTAGACCCTTCCTTTATCAGATATTTAATTTGCAAATATTTTCTCCCATTCTGTGGGTTGCCTTTTAACTTTCTTAATTTTATTTAAAGATTTATTTATTCCAGAGAGAGAGAGTGAGTGCACGAGCTGGGGGAGGGGCAGAGGGAGAGGGAGAGAATCTCAGGCAGACTCCCTCCTGAGCAGGGAGCCCAATGCAGGGCTCCATCCCAGGACCCTGAGATCATGACCTGAGTCAAAATCAAGACTCGGACGCCTAACTGACTGAGCCACCCAGGCACCCCCCTTATCACTTTCTTAATGATATCCTCTGAAGCACAAATGTTTTTAATTTTGATGAAGTCCAATGTATCTGGGGTTTTTTTCCCCCCTTTGGTAGCTTGTATTTTAGGTGTCATATCTAAAAACCCATTGCCTAATCTAGTCACAAAAATTTCTGCCTATGTTTCCCAGATTAGTTAAGAGTTTTATAGTTTTAGCTCTTACATTTAGGTCTTTGATCCATTGTGAGTTAATTTTTGTAGAAGATGTGAAGTAGGGGTCCAACTTCATTCTTTTGCATGTGGATATCCAGCTGTCCCAGAATCACTTTCCGAAAAGACTGTTCTCTCCCTATTGAATGGTCTTAGCAACCTTGTTGAAAATGAATTGACTAGGGTTTATTTCTGGATTCATTGATCTATAAGTCTGTCCTTATGCCAGGACCAAAATGTCTTTTTTTTTTTTTTAAGGTTTTTATTTGAGAGAGAGAGAGAGAGCACAAGCATAAGGGGCAGAGGGAGAGGGAGAGAGAATCTCAAGCAGACTCCATGCCTAGCTTGGAATCCAACACAGGGCTCAATCCCACAACCCTGAGACCATGACCTGAGATGAAACCAAGAGCCCTGATGTCCAACGGTGCCACCCAGGCACCCCCACAATGTTGTGATTACTATAGCTTCGTAGTAAGCTTTGAAATTTGGAAGTGTGGGTCCTCTACTTTGTTCTTCTTTTTCAAGATTGTTTTGGTTATTCTGGGTCCCTTGCATTTCTATATAAATTTTAGGATCAGCCTGTCAACTTCTGCAAAGAAGTCAGCTAGGATTTTGACAAGGATTGCAGTGAATCCCACCTTAACAATATCAGGTCTTTTTATCCATGAAGACGTATGTCTTTCCATTAATTTAGATCTTCTTTAATTTTTTTCAACCTGTTTTATAGTTCTTCTTGAATTTATTTTTTAAATCAAAGTGAATCAAAATTTTGTTCCCTTCTGAGAATGTTAGGATACCTTCTCCCATGTCTAGAAATTGAATACATCTCAAAGTGCTGCAAATCCAGTAATGTGCAAGCACACAGAAGGTGTTCCGGGTGGAGCAGAGGTGAACACAGCGTGGGGCAGGTGACAGGATCTTTATGTGCTACCCATTTATCTCCCTCAATGAAACAACTATTTTTTGGACATCTAAATTACCTCCTCTGGTCCCCTTCTGTGAAAGGAGATTAGCACAGCTTATATGAGGGCTTTATGAAAATGTTCATTACATTGACTACAATAAAATTAAATATAGTATATACAATCAAGCGATGACTGCTGTTTTAAAGAGAGACATAAATCTGACCTGTATGGCCAAGGCTCACATTTTGTAATTTAAAAAACAGGCTAGCATTTGGGTTTCAATCCTGACTCCATGGTGGGCTAAACCTCTGCCATGTTTTTCGTCATCGTGGAGCCTCAGTTTCCTAGCAAGGCTGTTTTGCATGTTAAATGAATTGAGATCCCAAAAGATAGGTGGTAAACATTGACCTTCGTTTCTTTTCCCAAAGCACAATACTCCCCCACTTACATGTTTAAGGGGAGATACGGTCTAATTTCAAATATGGTGGCCATATCCATGTTGAAGCTCTCAGACCTCTTATCTAGGGAGGTTTAGCACAGCCTGACCAGCGGGCCCAGCATGCCAAGGCCTTCTTTGTTTGGACTTGCAGGAAGAACCACCAGCGGGCAATTGAGTCATTGCAGGCCAGCCTGGAGGCGGAGGCCAAGGGCCGGGCAGAGGCGCTTCGGCTCAAGAAGAAGATGGAGACGGACCTGAATGAGATGGAAATCCAGCTGGACCACGCCAACAAGAACAACAGTGAACTTGTAAAGACACTGAAAAGGCTGCAACAGCAAATCAAGGTAGCAATCTGGGAGAAGGAAGAATAATCACAAAGTAAGCCATCCCCAAGCCTGCAAGCTTCCAGGAAGCTAAATGTATGCATGTCTACAGCTAGGATAGAGGCATGAAAGTGACAACGTGGGGAGTCTGGCAGTCCAGGGAGCAGGAGACCTGGGGACTACATACATGAGAGGCCCCAACCACCACCGAAAAGAGGGAAGAAAACAGGAAAACAGAGAGTTGCGCCTGTCTTAGTTTTTAAAGTCATTTTTGACTTATTAAAAGTGAATTCAGGCACAGAAAAATAAAGAACATAATACACACCCCTATACCCACCACTCACCTTAAGAAATAAACATAAATAGAGTTGAAGTCTTCCTTTATCCCTGTCAGGCTGGTCTTTCAAGCACCTGTAGCTGGATCCATGCCTTCAACACATGGTTATTAAGAGACCTGCCCGGTCTAGGCACTGTATTAGGTTTAGGGGATACAAGAATGGACACAACAAACAGAAAGCCCTGCAGATAGGCAACAAACAACAAATAAGTAAAATTGTAGTACGAAAAAATATGATAAGTGCTCTAGAGCAATAATAGGACCAGGAGAAGGGAGATGTGGATTAGCCAGCAGGGGTGTGACGGTCAAGGTCATGGAGGAAGGCCTCCGTGAGAAGGCCCTGATGGAAACACCAGGTGCTCTATCATCAGAAAAGCCTTGACCTCATGCTAACTGCCCACTGGACAAATCCTCTGGACACCTGGGCCCTGGCCAGACAGGCCTCAACCAGACCGTGAACTCCCCAAGGGCAGGTCTACACCTTGCACTCTCTTCCTCTATGGCCTCCACCTCCCTGCTGAGCCCAGTCCATAAAGGTCAGGGCACCCTCAGGCCTGGCCAGCCCCACACCATGCCAGGGCCCAAAAGGTTGGCTCAAGCCGGGTCCTCTTGCCCCCCAGGACCTGCAGGTCCAGATGGATGAGGACGCTCGGCAGCACGAGGAACTGCGGGAGCAGTACAACCTGCAGGAGCGGCGCCTGAGCCTGCTGCAGACGGAGCTGGAGGAGGTGCGCTCAGGCCTGGAGGGCAGCGAGCGCTCCCGCAAGCTGCTGGAACAGGAGGTGGTGGAGATCACCGAGCGGCACAACGAGGTCAACATCCAGGTAGGATGGTGGCTTCCTGGGGGGTGCTATGCAGACTCACACTTGGGGCACGGGAACAAGGCCAGGATGGTGCCCAAATCCTGTGGGCTCCCTTCAGAACTTAGAGGCAGACAGTGTCCCCACTTGGGAAATCCTCAGAACCCACCTCACCTCAGACATTACTTGTTATGGCAAGAAGCCCATAACATAAGATGATCTTAACCATTTCCAGTGCACGCACACTGTTGTGCAGAGCTTTCAAAGACAGACTCCCAGACTCTCCCTTGGAGATTCTGATCCAGTGGGTCTCTGGTGGGACTCAGAAATCTAAACTTTTAAATTCAAACTCCTCAGGAGATTCTGATGATTTAGCCAATTTTAAGGATCACCTTATCTTCAGTGTAGCTGAGGACAGAACTTCAGGACTGGAAGGGATCTAGAATATTCCAAAGTCTGACATTCACTTTTCAAATGAAAAACCGTGACCCAGAGAGTTCCGTGGCTTATCCGTGGTCAACAGTGGGGACCACCTAGAGGTAAAGAATTTATCCACAGGTGGAAGTACTGCAGCTTGAACCTGGGTTTTCCCAGCTCTGAGTTCAGGATTGTTCTAGAGCTGCCACCCACCCCAGGCCTAAATGACATTATTCTTGGATTCCTTGTGACATGAGTTCTGCTCTAAAACCCAGAGAAAAATGCAGGGAGAGACCCTACCCCAAGCAGGGAGCCTGTTGAGGGGCCTGGCAAATGTGTCCGGAAGAGGGTTGTTTTTCTTTCCTGGACACGGGAAGGGCTATGCCCACTTCCAGGTCACGGCGATGTCTTCATTTTTTTCCTCCAGAACCAAAGCCTCCTTGTGGTCAAGCGTAAGCTGGAGTCAGATGTCCAGTGCATCTCCAATGAGCACGAGGAGCTCATCAGTGAATTCCGCTCGGCCGACGAGAGGGCCAAGAAAGCCATGACTGATGTAAGTTTGCACGCTGCCTGGTGCTGGTGGAAAAGGCCTGGGTGCCCCAGGCCAAGCTGCCTGCTGAGGACCAGGCCACCCTCGGCAGGGAAGGCCACCCCCACCCCTCAAGGGTCACTGTGCATAGGGCCCTGCCATTAGGATTGTGGTCCTTGCTCTGGGGAGTCTGGAGGCCTTTCTGAAAAGCCAAAGAGATAAAAATAAGGAGTAATTACAAGCTACACATGACCATGTGAGAGATCAGTGCTTGAGGCCTGGGAAATGGGTCAAAGGAGCCATTGAAAGTGGGCTTTTCTGGGCAGGCCTTTTGGCAAGGAGGAGTGTTAAACCAGCCTTGAGGAGGGCGTTCGTGAAAGGAAGATGGATGCCATGTCCAGGGGCTCAGAGGCAGATTCAGGAGGACGTGCTGCCAGGGGTTTTGCCCAGTGTTCCTCTGGGGACACACACAACCTTGAGTGGCATAAACCATGTACCCCACTTTAAAGATGAGGGAATACAGATTTTATTGCTAGGCTCCTTGCACTTGATTGAAATGCCAGGAGCTCAGGAATATTGCTCGTCTTATTTGGTGCTATGTCCAGAGAGCCCAGACCCATACACGGTATGCAGATCTTCTATGAATATTTGTGGAATGAATGCAAGAATGAGACGGTAAAATGACTTGCTGAAGGCCACACAGGGGCTGGACGCAGACCTTCAACTTCTTCCTCCAGATCTGTGCTCTTCCTACCCTCTGTGCTGTGTGCCTCATGGAGGAGACAGCAAAGACAGGCTGGAGAGCCCCAGGCTGGTGGAGTCTATGGACTGAGAGGCCTGATTGTGAGTGCATGTGCCTGCCTCCTCCCCTTTCACTCAGAGGGACCCAGGAGCGTGGGGCACGCCCTCTACCAAAACCCAGCAGCACTCATCCACCACTTGGTCTCCCAGAGACCAGAAGACAAGGTCCCTCATCTCTCACAAGCACTGTGAGGCTGCACAGGAACCCAGCTCCAGCCCCTCACTCTTCTCCCCTCCCACAGGCTGCCCGCATGGCAGAAGAACTCCGGCAAGAGCAAGACCACTGCATGCACCTGGAGAAAATCAAGAAGAACTACGAGATCACCATCAAAGACTTGCAGGCCAAGATGGAGGAGGCTGAGCAGTTGGCTCTGAAAGGAGGGAAGCGCACGATCATGAAACTGGAAGCCAGGGTGAGGGCGCCCCTGAGCTAAGCCAGGAGAGAGACAGGGGAGACGTGGCTGGGCAGGGGCCTTTTCCCAAAAACACCATGCCCGGCGCTTGACGAGGAACTGGGTTACTCAGATGCTAGGAAGGAAAAGGAAGTTGAGATAAGAGCTGCAATTTATTTATACAAAGGTCTCCTCTCCTTCTCCTCCTGCCACCTTTCCCCCAGAATGTGATTCACCACCAAGAAGAGACGGAGGTCTGTTTCCAACATTGTTCCTCCCTTGTTACTTACTTAAAAGAAGCCTTAGTCTTCACCTGTGGGGTGTCAGAGCTAGAGGGGCCAGGAGGTTCAGTCACCTTGTCCAGCCTCTGCCTCCCCCACTTCCCAGAGGAGTAAACTTGAGGCTCAGGGAAAGGGACCCATCTGACAACCACAGCAGGTACATGGAAGGCAGAACCCACCTGATGCTCCTGGCCAGGGCTTGCCTGCTCTCCTCTGGGGAGGAAGTGGACATGGCAGCCATGACAACCCCACCCAAGGCCACTGAGCTCTCAAGTTCAAAAACTGCATTTCCTCAGCCATGTCCCTCTCTTCTCCCCTCAGATCAAGGAACTAGAGACAGAGCTGGATGGTGAGCAGAAACAGCACGTGGAGACAGTCAAGACACTGCGGAAGAATGAGCGCCGCCTCAAAGAGCTGGTCTTCCAGACGGAGGAGGACCACAAGACCAACCAGCGCATGCAGGAGCTGGTGGAGAAGCTGCAGAACAAGCTGAAGGTCTACAAGCGGCAGATCGAAGAAGCGGTAGGTGCCCACTGCGTGTCCCTAATATGCCCTCCCTTCCCAGCCCAGGTCTCAAGACTTGGTTAGAATTAACCACAGGGAAGGAATCGGGTATTGGCCAAAAGACAACCCGAGAGCTTTGTGTCCATGGCACTTCATTCTCGCTATCATGTTGGAAGCAGACTGGACACTACGCACTGAAGATAAGAACGTGTAGAAAATGAAAAGATCCCCTAAGAACACTCGTGCTAACTAAGGTGCCCACTGCAAGGTGTGCTCTAAAACTGGGAGGTCTTGGCTGCCTTATGTCCTGCTTCTGCCGCCCCTTGCAGCCTCTGCCAGGATAACTTCTCTTTCCTGCTCATACTATTACACACAAGACCCTTCCCTTATTTGATCCTCCCAACACAAGGCAGGAAAACTGATATTCTTAGTCTATTTCACAGGTGAGGAAACAGCCCAGAGTGGGATATTTATGTTATGTTAGTAAATGTTAACATCCAAGTCAAATGGGTAGCAAAGGATGGCTTCAAGTCTCAACCCTATACCACACGTCCACCTACCGGCACCAACCGCCCCTCCACCCTCACCCCGACATAGATATTTGATCCTGCCATTGTTCACTGCCAATTCTGGGGCTACCACATCGAATCCATCAGCCACCCACACAACCAATGCCTTTCCCAAAAGGTTCGATAAAGACCAGGCTGACAGTTAATATGGTTCTAACCAAAGCAGCACTCTGACTCTCCTGGGGAGACAAGGGGATGGGAGATGTGTGGTGGGGGCTAGGGAAAGTGCTGAACCCACATCTTTCATAGTGGGGCACTACTAGCTGAGGCCTGAAACCACAAATGACAGAAGCAGAAACAGAGCACATTTTATTTAGAGATACGGATGTCAAGGACAAAAAAGAATCAGTTGAAAGTATTGAAAGGCTGGACTCTTACGTGTCTGTGTAGAACTGATAATGATGCACATTTAAGCCGAAGCAGCCAGGTTTACACCCTGTTTTCCACCATGCCTTTGTCACAGGAGGAGCAAGCCAACCAGACCTTGGCTCGCTACAGAAAGACGGTGCACGAGCTGGATGACGCTGAGGAGCGGGCCGGCATGGCAGAGACCGCCCTGAACAAGCTGCGCACCAGACACCGCGTGGCTGGCAAAGGCATCACCTCTGTGGAGATCATCCAGGTGTCCAAGACAGGCTCCACCAAAACCCTTTCTGAGGAGTGAGGTTCTCCACGTTCCAGCCCACAGCCAGTAGGTATGGACTCCACTCTCCATGCCCATGCTCCAAGTTTCCCTTCCCTGCTCCTGCTTTGCTCCTTCTGACTTCAATGCTTCCTGTGTGCCGTGCCCTGATCTCATGCAGTGGGAATTCCAAAGCTCCCCGGTCCCTTCAGCAGCAACACTCCCTCTCTGCATTCCCGAAGCCCTCGGGCGTGGTGCTGTCCACCTGTAACACAGATGCTAGGGGTCATGATGCTCCCCCATCTGGGTGGAAGCTTTCTGAAGGCAGGTTCCAAGCCTGATGCCACTTGACATTAGGCCTGGCAGACAGGTGCTAATGCTTGTTCTCACTGGAGAACCACGGGACATTTGCAAGCTTACAGCCAGTGTGTATTCATCTTTCACATCCCCACATCCCCATTCCTGAGGATTTCATCAATACTGGTTGAATTTAGACTTCTTACATTAATAATAATTACTTGCAGCTACCTTTTCTGAGCACTGTCCCATAGGGGACAATATAAAACAGTCCTTTCCTATTTTCTTTAATTCAGAATCAACTGAGAAAAAAAATAGAGGAAACAAATATATAAAAGTCAAAATGCTAGTTTTGTTATAATTCTAGACTAAGAATTTAATGGGTATCAAACCTGGTCATCCTTGTATTTCACCCCACAATTTAAGGGACCTGCAGAACTGAACCACCACAGCCCTGCATCATAAGGAGCAACCCCTACTCCAAGGGGAGGGATGACCAGAACTCATCAAACCTACAGGCAGATCCAAAAGGAGAGACCAGATGGGGTTCATCCCTTCCTTACTGGTTCCTGCTTCCAAACACAGGGTAAACCACTCTTCTTCCCGTGAGTGGAGCAAGGGAAAGATCAGGAGAGAGGTGAAGAACATTATTCCAGAGCAGTGGTTCCCCCAAAATGCGGTCTTTTTGACCAGCAGCAATATCAGCATCACTTGGGAAATTGTTAGAAATGCAAATTCTTATGTTTCACTCCAGACCTACTGAATCAGAGGTGGGTCCAGCATCTGTGGTTTGACCAGCCCTGTGGTGACCAGATGTACGACCAGGTGTGTTAGAACCAACGCTGTAGCAGAAATCTCCCCTTACAGAAAGGCAGAGCCAGGGAACAGAGGTTCCTCCTACTTTTACCAGAACTAGGCACATGGTAATGTCTTTCACTATCTTCTTTATCCTATGGTAAGGAGATATATAAGTATCTCCATTTGTCCGGTGAGGAAAATGAGCTCAGAGAAGTTCAGTGACTTGCTCATGGTCATACAAACCTTGTGCTATGGAAAGGCAAACTGTCTTTTATTTTAATTACTGCAGAGATGAATAAGGCTGCCCTCTGTTTAGGATTAAGCAGGACAACTCAAGATCAAGGACTTGGTTTAGGTTGGGAGGGGATGGGGCTGAAGTCTCAGTGTACCGATGGTCCAACCTCCATGGATTATGGGAATTTTCTTCTGGCCTTGTGTTCAAACATCCTGATGGATCAGCCCCCCCCAGTGAGGGTAAGGTTCCCCACTCACAGCTCTCTTTCAGTACTGGGTCAGTTTGGGTTTTAGTCCAAAGTGATAACCCCACTGACCTTTGAATTCAAGCTGAGCCTTTTCTTACCATTTGCTTAGGGAGGAAACAAAAGATAGGAGATAATCTTTTTCTTTATTCTCTAATTCTTAAATAATGGTTAGCTCAAGAAGTTAAGGAAACCAGAGGCTTGCCTTTGGATGAATACTACAATTAATGTATAACCATCTCCTCTTGGAGCAAAAACCTGCAAGGGGTCTCTTCTGTTGAACTCTCACCTTGGCAGGGGTTAGTCAGCAGGTTCCCTGTACCACCCAGACTCAGGACTCAGGAGGTATTTCAGTCCTCCCACCTACTAAATCTCAGCCTCCAGGATTAGCCATCTCGTGAAATAGATCCTCTGCCCTGGCTTGGTGACTGTTTATTCCTGGGGTGCTGTTCTTGGTCCAACAGCTCTGTCTCCACACCACAAGGCCACCATCCTGCCAACAGCACCCAGAGGTGATGAAGCTCTTTTATCCCATTTCCCCTTGCTGGTCACAAGGCTAGGTGTGCCATGAGTAGCCATGAGATGTCTTAAGCATCTGATCCAAGACCCCACAAGAGTTTAGTTTTCCAAAGTGGCTTTATATTCAGCCCCACAAATATTGACCAAGCTCTGAATATGGACTAGGCCTGGACTCTGAGATGCAGAGATGAATAATGAATAAGAAAGAACGTCTTCCCTAGTGGAGCTCAGAATCTGGTGAAGAGATAGCAGCACACATCACCACAAGGCTGTGAGTGAACGTTCTGTGATGCTATGTTTGCATCTCACCTGGGAGGATCACAGGGGAGAAGTGACTGGTTTAAACTGAGGTGGCTGGGTAGAGCAGTCCATGGAGGAAAAAGTCTAAGAAAAGTCTAAGGCAGTGCCACTCAATGAGTGGCCCGTTTGTTACCTGCCCGAGACAACAAAAGTACAGAAACTGAGAGGAAGTTTATGACCTGAGCCAAAGGCAGTTTACAGCAGTTGATACTGTCATGACATCCAAATGCATGATTAAAGTATTTTATAAAAGTATTTGTTTCTGATACTAAGTAAAATTTTTAATGGAAATTAAAAAGAGTACGTAAAATTGATCCCTCACCAGATAGAGAAGAAAGGAATTCCAGATAGAAGACCCAACATATGCCAAAGTGCAGAGGTCAGATGCATACAAGGGAACAGTGTGACTAGGGAAGAAGAGCTCAGAAGAGGGGAGAGTGCTGGATGTGGCGGGAGACGAAGCTAGCAGGACAGGCATGTGTGAGGCTGTGAAGGGCCCCACTGGGTACAAGTATTCCATAATTTCCCTAAGGAAATCTTGCTAAATTTTTTTTTAAAGATTTTATTTATTTATTCATAAGAGACAGACAGAGAGGCAGAGGGAGAAGCAGGCTCCCCGCTTAGCGGGGAGCCCGATGCGGGACTCGATCCCAGGACTCTGGGATCATGACCTGAGCCAAAGGCAGACGCTTAACCATCTGAGCCACCCAGGCGCCCGATCTTGCTAAATTTTTAAATCCATGTGTGGGATGTGATGAGCAGTAGCTTTTCTTTCTTGGGAAGACATAGCTCAATGGCAAAACAAGGCTGTGGGTCCCTCATGAGACACCACAGGCAGGCTCGTGGTGAGCACTGTATCCCAGGGGACCACACTCCAACTCTCTCAATGGCCTGTATGGTGTCCAGGCCCAGTTAGGCACCCCGGGCCCAAAGGTGTCTCTAACCTTCACAACCTCACAGAAAATGAACCAGCTATGACCCAATAATGGTGTCCATTATGAGGAAAGAAGCCTGCGCAGCTGCAGCCCAGGCATCTCGGGGACACTGTCTCTCTAGCAAGAAGGAGGCAAAGATGTCAGAACTCCCAGCTCTGGGCCACAAGGATTTTCTCACCCTCTCTTTTTTTCTTCCAGGGTGACACAGATCTCAACAGCAGACCACTGAGAGGAAAAACATATGAAAATAGAAAACCAGATATCCTGAGAATGTTTACTATGCAAAAGAAAGTGCAAGCCAGAAAGAGACAGGTGCTACAGAATAAAGATAGCTGTGGGGGTAAAGGGTTTGAGGATGTAAATACCCAGCCATTAGAGGAACTAAAATTAGTGTGGCTTCTCTGAGACTGCATCGAGCTGTGTAAGCACTTGGATAACAGTAACAGTGGGTCTGTTTTAGTTGAGATCCTACATGTTCATGTCAAAGACGGAATATGTAATGTCTGTGTGCCTCGGCTGTTTTCTAGAAGTAATTCCTTGTGTGGACAATTTTAATGCCCTGTCCCAATGCAGCTTAAATAAAAGAAACATGAAAAATAGACTGGAGATTGTAAGTGAAGAAATTTTATTTTTCTACGGCTTCCAAATCCAAAGGCAATTTTTACAATATGTCAGAATTCTGTTTTATCTCTACATCCTCATTCACAGGCTTCTTTCTTTTTTTTTTTTTCAAAGATTTTATTTACTTATTTGACAGAGAGAGACATAGCGAGAGAGGGAATACAAGCAGGGGGAGTGGGAGAGGGAGAAGCAGGCTTCCCCGCAGAGCAGGGAGCCCGATGTGGGGCTGATCCCAGGACCCTGGGATCATGACCCGAGCCGAAGGCAGTCGCTTAACCGACTGAGCCACCCAGGTGCCCCAGGCTTATTTCTATTGGAAACCATGAGAACTACGCCGTCTTGGTGAGGTTCACTGCAAATTTTGAAAGGGTAGACCAGAGATATGAAGACTAACCAGGTTTCGTAAAGCTGAGAAATCTACAGAATCCCTGAATGGATGTTATAGGATCCATCCAGGCTAAAGACCCACAAGGCCCCCACATACTCCACCTCGGCATCTCCCAGGATGTTCACACACGGGCAAGTTCTCCTTAAATCAAGATTTAAGTTCTTCCTTAAGTCAAGTTGAGACCTGCCCCCGGATGGCATCTACTTTTTAACCATTTTGATACCCTGCAGAACGACCTCAATGGCAGACTGTGCTCATGTCCCTCCAAGATTTCTCTTCTCCAAGGCTGAATATTCCTGGGTCCTTCAACCTTCCCAAGTGTGAAAGGGTTTCCGCTGTCACCTTTAACATCCTGGACCTTGTTCCTCCCCTCACTGTCCTAGTCTTTAGAGTGCAGGACTGGAGGAGACAGCACCATGAGGGCTCCCTGCCAGTGCACAGCCCTCAGACAGCACCTCCGCCCCCACCCCACTCCCTGGAAATGGTGTCTTCCCTTTGACTTTAAGCACTCTCACCTCTTTTGAATGCGCTGGCAGACAGAAATCATTGTTCAGCTGGTAAAGGAAGGGATATTAACATTCCGGTGGTGACTCCCTCTTTCTCTCTTCACACTGGCCCATTTCACCCCTGTGATAGTTCTACACCAGGCACACTCTAGACAGTTCCAGAGGGAACCACTTGGTTCCTCCTGTACAAATGGATCAAATGTGAAGACACTGCCCTCTGGCGGTGGGGTCTCCAACTGATTTGTGTGAATCACACAACTGTAGAATTACATATATTGCAATTTTAGGGCTCAAAGGGATATTCAGAGGGTGTATAGTCCATCTCTCAATCAACTGGAGATTCCCCTTAATAACATCCCTGAAAAAATGGTAATCCAACTTGGACCTGAATCCTTCCAGTGAGAAAAGCCCATTACAGTTTTGACTGACAATCATGGTTCAAAATAACATTGAGCCAGAATATGTCTCCCTGCATTTTGCCCTCATTTTGATCTACTCTTCACCTCTGTAATTACATAAAATAAGTCTAATTCTTATACTTTGAAGTCAGACAAATATGGGTTCCACTTTCTCAGCAGTGAGACCATGGGCAACTTAACCTATCTCACCTCCTGTTTTCTCAACTGTTAAATGAGGAATAATACCAGTATCTGCTTCTTAGGAATGTGAAGTTTAAATAAGATAACCTGGCACAGAGCCTATTATTCACAACACTTAGACACTTGCCAAGTTTCTTCTAGCATTCTGTAGGACTTAACACTTGATCTCCCAAAGGAGGCTTGGCCTGGCCTGTCAGCCTGGCAGCTGACAGCAACAAGCCTCTTACTGGAGAAATGCAAGGGGAATTCCATGAAGTTTTAAGACCTCACTGTCATTTCCTGGTGGATAGTCTACCTGTGGATCTCCCCACATGTGAAGAATTTCAGAGCAGCCCCTCACTTTGCTGGAGGGGCTGGGGGGAGCAGAAGTAGACAGGCTTAGTGACTTGCCCAAGACCAGTTAACAGCAGAGCTAAAAATTCATCATTGGGAGGAATGAGGAAAGGTTTCTGATCCAGTATTTATAAGAATTTGGATTTCATTTAGCCACATATGCTGTTTTTGCCTAAGGACGTGTAATTTCAGAATGGCTTGAAGGTCTAAAAGGATATACTCTGTGGCCTCACGGAATAATAGCATTAATTAGTATCCATGAAGACCAAAATCAGGGCACTGGCACCAGGTTCTGCAGAATAAATGGAGCAAAGACTATTTAAATGGTTTTGCTAAACGTTCTGGGCTAGCTTTCAAGGCTGCTAAATTTTGTATCGCTGATTATATTAACTGTATTTTCTTTTTTTTTTCTGTATTCTTGATCCTCTGCCATCTAGGGCCTCCCTGACTGAAGAGACACTGCCTCTCCCATTACAGATAGCAAATGGCTTTCATACAGACTAACCAATCCAGAGCCCATACTCCAAATCACCTCCTCTCTTTTGTTCTTATATTCTAGGAGGCATTATTCCTCTGCCCTAATCATCCCAGGACCACATATGAGACAACTAAGGACAGCTCCTATGATTCAGAATCTACTGAAATTATTCAAACTAGCCAATCCTAAGCCTGCTCACCTTGCCTCACACATTCCCTCCCACAGAAACCACAATAAAGACGTGTGCATGCTTTCTGCCTCCTGGTCTATACCAGCACTTCCCACATGGCCCTGGGTGGCATGACATGCCATGCCTCCTGTTTCTAGGGATGGGTCTGTGAGTGTAAAAACTTCCCTCATGGGGTGCCTGGGTGGCTCAGTTGGTTAAGCGACTGCCTTCGGCTCAGGTCATGATCCTGGAGTCCCGGGATCGAGTTCCGCATTGGGCTCCCTGCTCAGCAGGGAGCCTGCTTCTCCCTCTGACCCTATCCCCTCTCATGCTGTTTCTCTCTCTCTCTCAAATAAATAAATAAATAAAATCTTAAAAAAAAAAATTAAAACTTCCCTCATGACAATCATTTCATATCTGTATGTCTTACTACATCTGATTTAAACAGATCCCGGGTATATTAAAAAATACCAATTATCTTCCTCCTCCTTTCACATGTGAACCAATCCTGGAGTCCTGTAGGGAAGCCAGCAAGTCTGGATTATCCCAAGGAGCATACCTTTGGGGCTTCCAGAAATCACAAAATCATCACAAAGACCCCTTGATCCTTCCACCTATAAGCTATCAGGAAGTGGGGCTGGAGATCTGTTGTGAAAAGGCCAACCTTGAATTACAGTAAAATCACAAGACTGGAAGGAAACCTGCTGGCTATTATAAGGGACTATTCTTCCCTCTACTTCCTGAACCCTGGCTTAGACTAACAAAAAACGTATCTTGCATCCCAAAAAACAAAAGCCCAGGGCCAGATGGCTTCCCAGGGGAATTCTACCAAACATCTAAAGAAGAATTAATACCTATTCTTCTGAAACTGTTCCAAAAAATAGAAATGGAAGGAAAACCTCCAAACTCATTTTATGAGGGCAGCATTACCTTGATCCCAAAACCAGACAAAGACCCCATCAAAAAGGAGAATTACAGACCAATATCCCTGATGAACATGGATGCAAAAATTATCACCAAAATACTAGCCAATAGGATCCAACAGTACATTAAAAGGATTATTCACCACGACCAAGTGGGATTTATCCCTGGGCTGCAAGGTTGGTTCAACACCCGCAAATCAATCAACGTGATACAATACATTAACAAAAGAAAGAACAAGAATCATATGATCCTCTCAATAGATGCAGAAAAAGCATTTGACAAAGTACAGCATCCTTTATTGATCAAAACTCTTCAGAGTATAGGCATAGAGGGTACATACCTCAATATCATAAAAGCCATCTATGAAAAACCTACAGCAAATATCATTCTCAATGGGGAAAAACTGAGAGCTTTCCCCCTAAGGTCAGGAACACAGCAGGGTTGTCCACTATCACCACTGCTATTCAACATAATATTAGAAGTCCTAGCCACAGCAATCAGACAACAAAAAGAAATAAAAGGCATCCAAATCAGCAAAGAAGAAGTCAAACTCTCACTCTTTGCAGATGATATGATACTTTATGTGGAAAACCCCAGAGACTCCACTCCAAAACTGCTAGAACTCATACAGGAATTCAGTAAAGTGGCAGGATATAAAATCAATGCACAGAAGTCAGTGGCATTCCTATACACCAACAAGACAGAAGAAAGAGAAATTAAGGAGTCGATCCCATTTACAATTGCACCCAAAACCATAAGATACCTAGGCATAAATCTAACCAAAGAGGCAAAGGATCTGTACTCAGAAAACTATAAAATACTCATGAAAGAAATTGAGGAAGACACAAAGAAATGGAAAAACATCATCTAAAACTAATGATGTAATGTATGGGGATTAACATAAGAATAAAAAAAAAGAAAAATCTACACATTCAATGCAATCCCCATCAAAACACCATCCACTTTTTTCAAAGAAATGGAACAAATAATCCTAAAATTTGTATGGAACCAGAAAAGACCCCGAATAGCCAGAGGAATGTTGAAAAAGAAAAGCAAAGCTGGCGGCATCACAATTCCGGACTTCCAGCTCTATTACATAGCTGTCATCATCAAGACAGTATGGTACTGGCACAAAAACAGACACATAGATCAATGGAACAGAATAGAGAGCCCAGAAAGGACCCTCAACTCTATGGTCAACTCATCTTTGACAAAGCAGGAAAGAATGTCCAATGGAAAAAAGACAGTCTCTTCAACAAATGGTGTTGGGAAAATTGGATAGCCACATGCAGAAGAATGAAACTGGACCATTTCCTTACACCACACACAAAAATAGACTCCAAATGGTTGAAAGACCTCAATGTGAGACAGGAGTCCATCAAAATCCTAAAGGAGAACACAAGCAGCAACCTCTTTGACCTCAGCCGAAGCAACTTCTTCCTAGAAACATCACCAAAGGCAAGGGAAGCAAGGGCAAAAATGAACTATTGGGACTTCATCAAGATAAAAAGCTTTTGCAAAGCAAAGGAAACAGTCAACAAAACCAAAAGACAACCAACAGAATGGGAGAAGATATTTGCGAATGACATATCAGATAAAGGGCTAGTATCCAAAATCTATAAAGAACTTAGCAAACTCAACACCCAAAGAACAAAGAATCCAATCAAGAAATGGGCAGAAGACATGAACAGACATTTTTCCAAAGAAGACATCCAAATGGCCAACAGACACATGAAAAAGAGCTCAACATCATTCGGCATCAGGGAAATCCAAATCAAAACCTCAATGAGATACCACCTCACACCAGTCAGAATGGCTAAAATTAACAAGTCAGGAAACGACAGATGTTGGCAGGGATGCGGAGAAAGGGGAACCCTCCTACACTGTTGGTGGGAATGCAAGCTGGTGCAGCCACTCTGGAAAACAGTATGGAGGTTCCTCAAAAAGTTGAAAATAGAGCTACCATATGATCCAGCAATTGCATTACTGGGTATTTACCCCAAAGATACAAAAGTAGGGATCCGAAAGGGTATGTGCACCCCGATGTTTATAGCAGCAATGTCCGCAATAGCCAAACTGTGGAAAGAGCCAAGATGTCCATCAACAGATGAATGGATAAAGAAGATGTGGTATATATATACAATGGAATATTATGCAGCCATCAAAAGGAATGAGATCTTGCCATTTGCAACGACGTGGATGGAACTGGAAGGTGTTATGCTGAGTGAAATAAGTCAATCAGGAAACACATGTATCATATGACCTCACTGATATGAGGAATTCTTAATCTCAGGAAACAAACTGAGGGTTGCTGGAGTGGGGGGAGGGTGGGAGGGATGGGGTGGCTGGGTGATAGACATTGGGGAGGGTACGTGCTCTGGTAAGCGCTGTGAATTGTGCAAGACTGTTGAATCTCAGATCTGTACCTCTGAAACAAATAATGCAATATATGTTAAGAAAAAAAAGAAGAGGAAGAAGAAGAAGGTAGCAGGAGGGGAAGAATGAAGGGGGGGAATTCGTAGGGGTAGACGAACCATGAGAGATGATGGACTCTGAAAAATAAACTGAGGGTTCTAGAGGGGAGGGGGGTGGGAGGATGGGTTAGCCTGGTGATGGGTATTAAAGAGGGCACGTTCTGCATGGAGCACTGGGTGTTATGCACAAACAATGAATCATGGAACACTACATCTAAAACTAATGATGTAATGTATGGGGATTAACATAACAATAAAAAAAGAAAAAAAAAGTATCTTGCAGCTTTGGAGCACTGATTCCATAAAACTTTTCTCTACGCACATTAAAAAAAAACACACAAACACACACACGACTTTTAAATATAGGCAGCAAAACAGTAACCAGGCATTTAGACCAAGGGGAAAAGTGTATTATGAGGATTAGGTTTAGCAATTAGGAAGACTACTGTGGGAATAGATACAGGAGAGGCCCTCAGCCCAGTCTTGGAAGATAAAGGAAGGCATCCTGGAGGAAATCATGTCTTTGCTGAAGCCGAAGTATGAGTAAGAGTGGCTCTCCCTCAAAGGGGAGGGAGAGCATGTGGGAATGGAAAGTGGGAGTGGGGAGGACCAGCTGGAGCGCGCTTGGTGGCAGGTTGCAGCACGTGAGCTACGGTGGCGCAAGCAATCGACATTCGGTGACCTTACACGCCAACCCCTGCAGGCACAGACAGTTTTGGAATTAGTGCAGTGTGAGCAACCAGGTCTCCACCTTTCCACACTACTCTTCTCTTGGGTCTATCAAGACAGCTGCCACAGCTCTAACCATCCTATCTTCCCACAACCATGTTTAAGACAGGGCAAAAATAAAGACTTCCTCACCATCCTTTTTCTCAGGGAGCATATTTATTCCCAGAAGCTCCCTAAGAGACTTCTTGAGTCCTGATTGGCAGAAATGGGTCACAAACCCTTCCCTAAGCCAATTAGCAGCAAGTGGCAATGTGGTTGCCATATAAGGCAAGGAACATCTGTGGCTCATTCCCAGGGAACCACCTGAACAAAAGTAGTGGAGCCAAGAGGGTAAAGGTGATGACATGTGGAGAGCCAGAGTGTCTGTCACACAGAGGACATGGTGAGAGATGAAGGTGACAGAACATAGGAGACCTTGATGACTTGTTATGGAGTATGGACTTTATTCGGAGGGCAAGAGAGGTTTGTCATAATTCAATTCACATTATGCATTTTGGGCAGGGAATACAATATAAGCAAAGTTGTGTCCCACCCACTGCATCACACCAGAAGACACGTGACGTCAATTTGTGCCACTGTTTGTGATGTTGAGTTTGACACTTGATGAAGGTGGTGTCCACCCCAACTAAAGAACAATCTATAAAATAACTGGTGTGGACTCTTTAAGATTGTCAATGTTGTGAAAGGCAGAAAGAAAGAAAGGAAGGAAGGAAGGAAGGAAGAAAAGAAAAGAAAAAAGGAAAGAAAAGAAAGAAAGAGAAAGAAAGAAAAGGAAAAAAATGGCTAAGGAGCTATCATATTAGACTACAGAAACATGACAATTAAATGCAGCAAATGATCTTGGATTGGCCCTGGGATCAAGAAAAAGAAATTGAGGGGTGCCTGGCTGGCTCAGTGAGTAGAGTGTGTGACTCTTGATCTCAGGGTTGTGGGTTCGAGCCCCATGTTGGGTGTGTAGAGATTACTTGAAAAAAATTTTAAAATCTTGGGGTGCCTGGGTGGCTCAGTCGTTAAGTGTCTGCCTTCGGCTCGGGTCATGATCCCAGAGTCCTGGGATCGAGCCCCACATTGGGCTCCCTGCTCAGAGGGAAGCCTGCTTCTCCCTCTCCCACTTCCCCTGCTTGTGTTCCCTCTCTCACTGTGTCTCTCTCTGTCAAATAAATAAATAAAATCTTTAAAAAAAATTTTTTTCATCTTTAAAGAAAAAAATTGCTAGGAACCAAACAAGAACAGTTATGCTCATAAGCAAACCAGTCATTTCATTCAGTGCTCTGACAAAAATATTCATCAGACTTGCAATTTTCTACCACTTTAAATTTGTTCCTGGAGAAGCACTCTTTGTGTTGGTTAGCTTCCCTCCAGGTGTAGAATTACTCAACTTTTCGCCAACAGTTTCATTTGGGACTGTGACAACAGAAGAAGCCCACAACGTATCTGAGATATAAGCACAGAAAAGCAAAGGTACACTATATAATACAAATTAGAACTACAGTCGTCCCAGGTTAACCCATTTCTGAAAACAAGTCTAAGATCAAAGGAGCCTATATTAGATTATTTTAAATGAGAAATAAGAATGCATGCACTGCCTGCCCAAAAATTCTAACCAGTTTCTCTAAATATCACTAAAACCCTCTTAAACACCAATAAAACAATTCTCCAAACATTTCCACATAATATAAACGTTTTATATGCTTACATGTATCGCTACCTAATTATTTAACACTTAACAAACTCCATAGTGATTACATTTGCCAGCAGTATGTGATGATATACACTATATTAGATGAGAATTAAATATTCCCTATAACCTGCAACAAATGTACTGCAAAGCAAATGAACAATGTGATAATGTGTAAAAGATATATAATTAATGCAATAGAATTTAGCAAAATAAAACACAAATAGAGCCATTTTTAAAAATAATTACTTACCAAGTGATTCTGGTAATGGAGGACTAGGGTGACAGACAACTCTCCCACTAGCGATAACTAGAAAGGTGGAAAAAATATACAAAGATAAGAGATAAGAGAGAGTTAATAAGGTAGTAAATACCAGGTCAATATCCAAGAGAAAAGAGAATATCAGAGAGTGAGCCTAGCATTTTAGGACTGCTTCACCCCAAGGACTATTTGTTGATTCTAGACCAGGTGGTTGAGAGCCTACCAGTACTTTTAAAAGTCTATCATACTATAGAGACAAAAGATGCAGTTCAGGACCCTCCAAGGACAAGGGTCCCGGCAAACGTCTGTTATAGTCGTCAGGGATCCCCAGAGAAACAAAACCAATGGGAAATAGAAAGACAGATACAGATATAGATACACAGTTATATCAGTAGATACCCAGATATAAAAAAGACTTAGTAAAAGGAATTGCCTTACATGATTATGGAGGCTAGCAAGCAAAAAATCTGCACAGTTGATATTCCTGTTCAAGGTTGAAGGCCAGAACTGCTGGAGAACCAGAAAGAGCCAATGTTCCAGTTCAAAGGCCATCAAGAGGAAGGAATTCTCTCTTACTAGGAGGAGGTCAGCCTTTTGTTCTATTGAGCGGTAAACAGATGCTACTATTGGATGATGCTCACCCACATTATGGAGGGCAATCTGCTCTATTCAGTCTACCAACCTAAAAGGTCAATCTCATCTAAAACCACCCTCACAGAAACACCTAGAATAATATTTGACCAAATATCTGGGTATCCCGTGGCTCAGTTGACAAAATTAGCCATCACATCTGTGCTTTGGGATGGAACACTAGGATCCAATCCTTGAGAAGAATGTGAATTAGAAGATGGACATTCTTCTCAAGGATTGGAGCCCAGCTTTGAGTCATCTGAATGACCCAGAAAAATCTCAAATCCTAAAATTAGATTAAGGTGATCCCAGACTGCTGACATCCTCAGGCACTTGGCAAAATTAAAATGAAAATCTTATCTGGGCAAAGATAAAATCATTTTAGGTCTCAAATTAATCCTACATAATGTAAAAATTAAAATGTTAGACACAACACTGATAACCAACCATATAAGAGGACAAGAATACAAAGGAGAACCAGTCAAAACAACAAGCTGGTAATAGAAACAATCCCACAGGAACTTCAGAAAATGGCAAATACACGGTATTTACAATAGAATTAAAATGTATGACAAGCATAGTATATAACTATGCAGAAGAATAATAATGGAGTTAAGGTAATCTAAGACCTTTGCATTATCCAGGAAGAGAGAGTACTAATCATTGGTGTGCTCTGTAGGACGAAAGCCCTGATCTGCAGCCTTTGCTACTCTCTATGGTATAAATGCTCCCATGGTGGCCAATTTCAAGCTACCAATAAGAGGTTACTGAACATGAATTTGGGAAAAGAGAGCACAAACTGTTCTCCCGAGCCAGTGTGCACCTGCTCCAGCACACCTCTAAATTAGTTCTTGAAAATGGAATAATAAAAAACAATCCAGGGCGCCTGGGTGGCTCAGTTGGTTGAGCGACTGCCTTCGGCTCAGGTCATGATCCTGGAGTCCCGGGATCGAGTCCCGCATCGGGCTCCCTGCTCGGCAGGGAGTCTGCTTCTCCCTCTGACCCTCCCCCCTCTCATGCTCTCTCTCTCTCTCTCTCATTCTCTCTCTCAAATAAATAAATAAAATCTTTAAAAAAAAAAAACAATCCAAAAGAAGGCAAGAAAGGAGAGAGGAAAAAAACAGAAAAGTCAGGACAAAAATAAAGCATATAATAAGATGATCGAGTTAAATTCAAATATATCAGTAATTAAGTGTAAATGGATCGATATCTCAGTTAAAAGATAAATATACCATAATCATAAATTGCAACTGCATGTTGTTTATGAGCAACACATCTAAAAGCATAAGGTAATAGAAAAGTTGAAAGGAAAAAAGAAAAAAAAAGATATACTAGGCAAACCCTAACCCAAAAAAAGCTGGTATATCAGAGGAGCAAAAGCACTATTAGAAAGGAATATTCCGGGGCACCTGGCTGGCTCAGTTGGTAGCCCATGGGACTCTTGATCTCAGGGTTGTAAGTTCAAGCCCCACATTGGGTGTAGAGCTCACTTTAAAAAAATGGGGCGAGTGCCAGGATGGCTCAGTCAGTTAAGCATCTGACTCTTCATTTCGGCTCAGGCATCATGTCTCAAGGTGGTGAGATGGAGCTTGGAGTCAGGCTCCCTGCTCAGCATGGAATCTGCTTCTCTACCCCTCTCTCTGCCCCTCCCTTCACTGGTGTGCCTGCACTCTCTCTCTCAAATATTTTTTTAAAAAAGGAATATTTCTTTTTTTTTTTTTTAAAGATTTTACTTATTTATTTGACAGAGAGAGACACAGCGAGAGAGGGAACACAAGCAGGGGGAGGGGGAGAGGGAGAAGCAGGCTTCCCACGGAGCAGGGAGCCCGATGCGGGGCTCGATCCCAGGACCCTGGGATCATGACCTGAGCCGAAGGCAGACGCTTAAGGACTGAGCCACCCAGGCGCCCAAAAAAGGAATATTTCATAATGATACAACCTCCAACTCACAAGACGTAACAATTCCATAACATAGAAGCACCTAGAATATAGCCTCAAAATATACAAAGAAAAAAATAACAGAGAGTGGAAATAGACAACTCCACAACACTTGGGAGATATTAACACACCTTTCTTAGTAATCAAAACAAGCAAGCAAAAACAAATTAGTAATTAAGCTAGAAATTATGCAATTAAGGCAGAAATCAATAACAAAAATATAACTTAAAACTCCCATGTTTAAAAATTAAGAAATGCCAATTCTACACAAACTCTTCCAGAAAACTTAAGAGAAAGAATACTTCTGAACTCATTATGAAGCCAGAATTACTCAAACACCAAAACCAAAAAAACAAAAGAATTACAAGAAAAGTAAACTTCAAAACAATATCCTTCATTAGCCAAGATTCCTTTTTCCTTTTAAGTATTTGCTTTGACTTTTTTTTTTGTTATTACTTTTGATAATATGTCTTTGAGCAAGTTGCTTACAGCCTCTAAAGACTTTTTTTAATGTAATCTCCACCCCCAATGTGGGGCTCAAACTCACTACCCCAAGATAAGAGTCACATGCTCTACCGACTAATCCAGCCAGGCACCCCTTAAATTGTTAAATTCTTTTTTTAAGTTTTATTTATTTAAGTAATCTCTACACCGAACGTGGGCTCGAACTCACCACCCCAAGATCAAGAGTTGCATGCTCCTTCAACTGAGCCAGCCAGGTACCCCTAAATTGCTCAATTCTTAAGAAAAATTTTAGCAAAGGAATACAATAACGTATAAAAATAATGTCAAGACTAAGTAGGACTGGTCAACCCTCTCAGGTCCCCTCCCTCTTCGGGAGCTTTGTACTATCACTTTACTATCACTCAATAAACTTTGATTTGCTGCCCACCAAAAAAAAAAAAAAAAAGACTAAGTAGGACTTTTCCCAACAATGCGAGTTTATCAATCAATATATAAAATCTAGGGAAAAAACAGGAAAAAAATCTATATAACCTTGGATTAGTCAAAGATTTCTTAGACATGACACCAGATAAATGGACTTCCTCAAAATTAAGAACTTCTGCTCTTTGAAAGATATTAAGATAATAAATGAAGAGAAGCCACAGACTGGAAGAAAACAATTAGGAAACAATAAACTGTGACAATCAACTTGGTACATTATGTTCAAATAATAACTGCCACAATTTATTGAATACTTTTAATAAGCCAAGAACCGACAAGCATTTTATAGACATTCTCTATTTTAATCCTAAGACCAACCCTAAGAGGTGGATGGAAACTATTATCCTCATTTGACAGATGAACATAAGAGAAATTGATTGACTTCTCCAAAGTCATACAGATAGTAAGCTGCAGAGCCAAAATTTGAACCCAGTTCTATTTATTTCCAATGTCAATGAACTCTCTTAAGTACTCCATCACACTATCTTTCTATTAAAATAACCTAAGTTTGCCTAACATGGAAAAGGCGTCAGAAGCAAAATGTGTTAAGTGGCCGTGGCCTCCAGATTTACAAGTTAGTGAACTACAGATTTTACTTACCAAATTAGGAAAACAATACATGGTATTCATAAGTTTGCTCATGTGTTTGTCTTATAAGAATGGTATCTGTGATAGTAGGGTATTTATATACCATCTGAGACTACCTTATGCCTCTAGACACCCCCCAAACTAAGTGGTCCCATCCCTGTGCTATGGAAACGAACTGGGTAAGCAGCCTAGAGTGCAAAAATTTGCACGCAGTTTTTAGTCCTCTGTACTGAATTGTACAAGATCCTATCCATAGGAAACTTTCCCTCCTTGGAACCATATAGGACAATATCTAAAGGAGTGGGCAATAAGCATAATTAAGCATTAACAGAGTATGCATTTATGTTTTTGTCCTTTGCTTATAGCTTTTATAGGCATTGATTCAATAAATATTTCCAACAGTCTTTGTGGTGAGTAGGTGGTAGGCATTAACCCATGGAAAATACAAAATAGAAGCAGAGGGGAATCTGGCTGGCTCAACTGGTAGAGCATGTGACTCTCGATCTCAGGGGTCGTCCGTTTGAACCCCACATCGGGTGTAGAGATTACTTTAAAAATGTTTTTAAAAAGAAAAAACAACAGGGGCGCCTGGGTGGCTCAGTTGGTTAAGCAACTGCTTTCGGCTCAGGTCATGATCCTGGAGTCCCGGGATCGAGTCCCACATCGGGCTCCCTGCTCGGCGGGGAGTCTGCTTCTCCCTCTCCCACTCCCCGTTTGTGTTCCCTCTCTCGCTGTGTCTTTCTCTGTCAAATAAATAAATAAAATCTTTAAAAAAAGAAAAAAAGAGGGCGCCTGGGTGGCTCAGTTGGTTAAGCGACTGCCTTCGGCTCAGGTCATGATCCTGGAGTCCTGGGATCGAGTCCCACATCAGGCTCCCTGCTCGGCAGAGAGCCTGCTTCTCCCTCTGACCCTCCCCCCTCTCATGTGCTCTCATTCTCTCTGTCTCAAATAAATAAATAAAATCTTTAAAAAAAAAAAATAAAAAAGAAAAAAAGAAAAAACAACAAAATGGAGGCCAAATGGCAGTAGTGTTCACTGTTGCTCAGCTGGGGTTCAAGGGAGAACCAATCTTCTTACCCTTCAAACCACGTTCAGGATACTAAATCAAGGCCCTCCTGAGCAGATGGAAATCCTTAGGCCTTTGCAAACATGTAATCTTCCTGACCTATGATTGGGTACTTTCCTGATATAAGCCCTTCCTCCCACTCACAACTGGTAGTAACCTTTGTGTTTTTTGAAATCTCAGACTGTTTATTTCATTCATTCGTACTTTCAGTCAACAAATATTAAGTAGGATCTTCCAGGTTTAAGACATTGTGTATTTCCTTGTATTTAAAATTATGTGTGAACTGATCTTATCCTAGCTTCTGGGCTCCTTGAGGACAGAAAGATCTTACCCAACTCTTCCATACATCTATTGAAATTCTTAGCACAAATCTTGGCACTTGGTGAGTACTCATTAAATACTTGATGACTTGGGGCGCCTGGGTGGCTCAGTCGGTTAAGCGGCTGCCTTCGGCTCAGGTCATGATCCTGGAGTCCCCGGATCAAGTCCCGCATCGGGCTCCCTGCTCAGCAGGGAGTCTGCTTCTCCCTCTGACCCTCCCCCCTCTCATGCTCTCTGTCTCATTCTCTCTCTCAAATAAATAAATAAAATCTTTAAAAATAAATAAATAAATAAATACTTGATGACTTGAAGTTTGACCAATTTCCAATTCAATCCTGTTCTTATTCCAGTTGAATCAATAAAGCAAACAAAATCATTCCATGATATTATCCAACCCTTCACTTCCTCCCATTTCTAAGCACCACCTTTCCTGGTACTAATTTTTTAAAAGAGAATCCTCATTTGGCATACTAGATCAGTGTGATTATGCATGTAAAAAAACAAACACTAAAAATAACTCACCCTCCTTGGAACTCCAACGGCTCGTATAACCAGGGCATGACGTGATAATGGGAAATGCTCTGGACCAGGTATCAGGAGTCCAGCCCTGGCACCAACTTCTATCAACACCTTCACCAAGGTCTATTGATTTGTGTGTTATTCTCATCTATCCGGATTATAAACTCCTTCAAAGAAGGAACCATCTTTTGTAAAGAGGTGGGATCTAAATAAAACAGTTGGTATTTTGACTCTGGATACCAACTCTACATACTTCTGGATTAGTTCATGTAACTTGCGGACACATGAGGAATCCTTGCTTCCATGTGTGCTGTCCTTCCTAGGCCAAGATGTTGGGAGGGAGGTAATTAATTTAAAATGATCGTTCTGCTCTCTCAATCTGTCCTCCATCTCCCTAGGACCAAAGACTTTGTAGCCATGGGGCAAAATAAAACCAATTCCTTCCAGTGCATTAGTGCTCCTTGGACAGCTGGATTAACTAACCCTACAAAACGGTGTGGCTCTGAAATCAGGATGTTTGGGGTCAAACTCATAAGCCCCCCCAAGCACTCTGTTGGTGACCTCCAGTAGCCCCGACGAAAGGAGCGCTGCTCCAGGATTTCTATGGGTTCAAGGGCACCAAGTCTAGCTGGAAGTGGGGTTCAGGGCATTTCGAAGAAGCCGCATCTGCAGAGCAAGCACTGTCTCCACGTGTTTGGGGGGGTGATGAATGTGGCGCCATTTTGGGAGCAGGGAACAAGTGACTCCGACCGAAGAAAGGTCGAGAAGCTTCCTCGGGGAGGGCCTCAGAGGCTTTCCACAGAGAAACTGGCTCTTAAGAGGGAAACTTCTCTCTGAAGGGAGAAAAACGTAGTCGTTCGTCGGGTCCCTGGCTCGCTCTAAAAGGCTTCACCAGCCCTCGCTAATTCATTTCCTGACAAAAGCACTTGTGAAAGCGTTAACGCTCCACACGTCGGTCCGCGAGTCTGAGAAAACTTTATGAAGAAAAAAATGAACCCTCCACGCCCCTCGCCACCACCTTCGAGGCGGCGTACGACGCCGCTCGCAAGGGGCCCCACACACGCCGGCCCCTCCCCCGCCGCAACTGCGCCGGACCCCGGCCGCGCTCCCAAGCTAAGCGCGTGCGCAGACCACCGCGCGGCCGCCCCGCGCAGGCGCCGAGGCCATTTCCGGGATCTGTCAGCCGCTCCCTCTGGGCCTCGGTCCTCCGCCCGCGTCCGCCGGAGCCTGTTCGCGTCGACTGACCAGAGTCCGCGAATTCTCCGCTCCGAGCCGGTCCGCACTGCCCCGATCCCAGGTAAGGGACAGCAGGGCGAGCTCCTGGCCCTGTCGGCCTGCACTGGCCCGGCCTCGCACCAGAGTTGAACCCGCGGGGGCGGTGAGGTGGGGGCTTAGGCCGCGGGGCCCAGGGGCTGAGGGGCGGGCCGGGTCTGCTGGCCCGGCCTCCGGAGGGGCGGGGATCCCCATTCTCCGTGGGGTCCGCCGAGCCTCTGGGGTTCCCACACACAGATCGCTTCTCTCGAGATTTTCCAGCTCCGAGCCTCCTTCAGTGCCAGGATTAGCGCTCCTTTACCTGCGCTTCCGTAGCCCTGTTCGCTCCTCTATGATGGGCATTTATCACAATCTGTAAAATCGTAGTAATGAGATGACCTTCCTCCTAGTCGAGCGTCACGACGGAACGTTCCTTTCTTTAGCATCTAGAATAGGTACTGCGCGCGGTGGGCGACCCTGGAATGTCCCGCTCCTGTGTAGGGCAGCCCTCAATCTTTCAGCTCTTGGGGGGGGCCCTCCCGAACTGCAGAAAGACCCTCCCCCGAGTTCTTGAAGCTTCCTCCGCTCGAGTGCCGCCTTCTCTTAAGTCAGTATTGCACACACCCGGCCCTGCTCGCTCCGTGGAGCCTTTTATGTAGCCCCTTTGACGTTCCAGCCCCTCCAGTAGGACTGCCCATATTCCAGTCCCGGCACCACCACTTAGTTGGGAAGATTGCTTCTCTGAGTCCCTGTTTCCTCGTCCGCAGTAGGAATGTTCTTAGGGCTTTTATTATTATTATTGTTATTATTTATTATTATTATTATTATTATTATTATTTACTTATTTATTTGGATCAAGTTAGTTTATTTGCATTAATTGCCTAGACTAGTACCTGGCCCAGAGTAGGTGCTTAATAAATACTCGTAATTCCTACTGTTTGGGCATTCTGTGCATATCGTCTTCCGTTCCTTTCCTACCCCCCCCACCTCCGCCCAGACTTGAGGACCAGGAAAGTGTCAGATGTATTTATGTTTCTGGCCCTATCCCTGTGCTTAACTACACTTCTGGGAACATGGTAGACACTTAATAAATTGTAGCTTAGAATCTTTGATTAGAAAGCCATCTGTTCTCATATGCAGCTCTGGAACTTGAAGGAAATGCTGACCTACTTTTTATCTACTTCCATTCATTTCCTAAATTACCGAAGTTATCCACGTTCTGTGTTTTCTTCTTTAAATCAATTTTATCTCACCTTTTTGTTTCAGGTGTGTCCTGGGTTTTTCAGGTATCTAAGGAAAAAAGGAGAGGATATCAGTCTGGAGGGTGTTTTTGCCCTGTTAGGGAGTGGGTGTAACTGGCTGCTTCCTACCAGAGAGTATTCGGAAACCTTCCAAGGTTAATTCATCTACTTACCACAATTAGAGGAGGGGATTGTCTTGGAAAAATAAAACACTTGCTTGGAGGAAGAGTGGCGGTATTTTGATCTAGTTAACTAATCCTATGCTGAAACAAATTCTGCATAAAGAAGTTGAAAATGATCTGCTGGTAAGGCTGGTGCCTGGCATTGAAACCTTGTCTCCGAACCTTGTGGAGGGTGTGGTGACCTTGTTGGAGTACCTGGGATTGCTGGGTTGGGTAATGAGAGCAATTAGAAACTGGATGAATCACAGTGTTGGAAACCGACCCTAAACAGGGAGCTGAAATCTTTACAAATACTTTCAGGCTTCAGGGCCAAGAATTCAAAATATATGTAGACGTTTCCAAGTTCAGAGGATAATAACCAGTGTGTGCTTTTAGAGATGGTTCAAAAGCCTTGGGTCAAAGGAAGAAAGGGAACTAATTCAGCATCTCTTTTGGGCTAGACTTTGTACTACATGTTTTCACATGTTACCTCATTTAATCCTCATACCTACAGCCTTGGGATGTCAGTGACATGTCCATTTTACATATTTTTAAAAAATGAGATTTTATATTGTTAAGTGACCTGCCCTGGGTCTCATACCAAGCCAAGGTTCAAACCCAGGTCCCCTTGGCTCCGGAGACCATGGCAACCAAACATCAGACTGACTGTATTCAAAGCGGTAGGTAAAAAAAGGAGTTGGGTTGTAGCGGGAGTGCTTGGAATCATACTATAAATCATTATAAGTCATTTTTCCTTTCAGCTCTGTATAGTAAAAGCTTATCAATAGAAGCTTGTCAAATTTTGTATCACCGCCTTTTTTGTCTGTCCCTTTTTCTCCTATCTACTCTCATTAAGACAAAAGTTTTCAGGTTTCACTTAAATACTAATCACAGTTTAGAATTAGAATTATCATGCTGTGTCAGGAGGTGTCTTTTTCTTGGTACAGATTCCAGCTATTGCTCTCCTGCACTCACTGAGTTTGATGAATACAGACTGTGTTTACTGGGTGCCTTATAAATTTGACAAACATGAGTGTTGTCTTACTCTACAAACTTATAATAGCCACATGATTATAAATGAAGTACAGGTCTGAGTGTATGTCCAAATATGGAACTTGAATGATATAACAAATTTAGAAATGCAATTTTAGGAGTAATTATGCCATTATGTAAATGTTTACCTCTTTTGAAAGCTTTGCAACTTTGCTTAAAAAACTGAGTTGAGGGATGCATGGCTGGCCCAGTCAGTGGAGCATGCAATTCTTGATCTCGGCAGGCATTGTAGGTTCAAGCCCCACTGTGGGTGTAGAGATTACTTAAAAATAAATTAAGTCTTTTTTAAAAACTGAGTTAAAGAATGAGAAAGTCTTTGCAACTGTTCTTTTTTAACTATACACGAAATATGTGCTTTTATTGCATGTAGTCACATTGAATTATTTGTAGGCCAGTTTTGTTTTAATTAACAAATGAGCTTATAAAATACAGCTTTCGAACTAAATTGCTTTTAATTAAGGAGATATTTGTGACACAGTGTGTTATTTTGAGTAACTTATGAGTAAAACCTGTTGTGATGGGTAAGCATCTGATATCAGATATAAGAAAGAATCATGCAGTGAGCATCTGGACGTTTGTTTTAAAAAACACATTAAGCAGCCTCATTTGAATTCATGTAAACATTTTTTTTTTTTTAATTTCCAGTTAGAGGCTTTTTCTTTACATGTAAGTTGCAGTTTGCTTTCTAGAATATGTAAGAATAAAAACCCAGTGACCTAAATAAATATCTTCACTTTAGAATAGTGAATATGAAACACTGACATTTCTCTGCCAGTTCAAGATATCCTATGTTTTATTTAAGGGTGTGCTTAATCTTTTTTTGACCTTTGGATTCCTTTACAACAGTTAGCAGAGACATTTCTTCTGCTTTCCACTGAGATTTGATTTCTGCTTTGTCTGCTGAACTTCGATTGTTCACTTCATAACCTTCTGCTGTCCTTTCCATTCATTTTCTATTTACATCAGAATTCCTGTCTTACATTTCAGTCTCCACCCTAGGTTAAAGACTTGTACTGAAGTGTATTGAAACTTCAGAGTGTTGTGGGAGTGCCTCTTAGAAATGATAAAGGGGAGGAGGATCTGGCTGCTTTTGAAAAAAATTTCTCTTATTTCAGGTAATGGTTGCCTCTTTGGTGGATCCAGATTTGGGTATCTATGAAATAGAGAATTTTATTTGACTTTGAGTGTAATGATGTGTCACAGATTCCTGCTTTTCATTTTCAGTAGAAAGTTTAAAGAGCAATGTAACAAACACCTGTATAGTATACTCTTTTTGTAGATTTACCAGTTGTTAACATTTTGCCAAATTTGCTCTTTATATATCTACTTGTCCTGAACTATTGAAAGTAAATTACAGAAGACATCATGACACTTCATCCCTAAACGCTTCATCATCTTTATATCCTAAGGGTTAGAACGTGCTCCTATCTAATGGCAAACAGTTATAGTTAAGACATTGAAAATAACTTCATATTGTTATGTAATATGTAGTATAAATTCATGTGTTGTTTATTGTACAAAATATGTCTTCTATGCCTGTTTTAAAAATATAGATTACAATCAAGTTTCATTTGTTGAATTAGAACAGTCCACTTCACACCCATTGCCTCTTATGAATAGTACAGGCCAGTTGTTTTATAGGATAGCATATATTCTGGTTTGAACTGTTTATTCCCCCTTTGTGTTATTTGACTAATTCCACCTCCCTTTATTTCCTCTAAACTGGAAAGTAGGTCTGGGTCTTGATTGGATTTAGAGCAAATATGTTTGGCAGAAATACTTGATAGGTGGGTTGGCCATATTACCAGGTTTCTCCAGGATAGTCCTGTGACCTGTTGTCATAACATAATTAATAATGCCCCTTTTTGCTTTCTTAAACATTTTCTGGTCTGGATGATAAGTGGTCACTATTTTTTTTTTAATTTTATGTATTTGTTTGACAGAGACACAGCAAGAGAGGGAACACAAGCAGGGGGAGTGGGAGAGGGAGAAGCAGGCTTCCCACTGAGCAGGGAGCCCGATGTGGGACTCGATCATGACCTGAGCTGAAGGCAGACGCTTAACGACTGAGCCACCTAGGCGCCCCAAGTGGTCACTATTTTTAAGTGATGATGTGTACTTTGTGTTTCCTCCCATCAGGAAGCCCATCAGATTAGATTGTTCCAGTCTTTTCAATAATAAGTTTGATCCCTTGGTTAAGATGGTGACTGCCAGATTTTTTTTGTTGTTAAGGCTCATTTTTCTCTCTTTGAAATTAGTAAATAATCTGTGGGATGATAATTTGAGACTGTGTGAATATCGTGTTCCCCGACAATCTTTAACCCATGGTTTTAGAGTCCCTTGATGACCCTGGACAGAATAAAGTATACCTTGGTGGTTACAATGCTTGTTGTATTTAAATGATTAAGTTTTGACATTGAGATTGATTTTTTAATGGGACAATACTGTTTTATTCATCCCCAAACACTGTGGTATCTCCAGACAACTTAAATATGTGTTGCCTGCCATTTTAAATGCTTTTTTCTGTTGCTTATTACAGCTTTCTAGCCTTTGAAAACACTAAGAATAATGTCCCTGCATCAGTTTTTACTAGAGCCAATCACCTGTCATGCCTGGAACAGGGATCGTACCCGTAAGTATGCTATTAATTTTACTCCTTTATTTTGGTGCCTTTGATATTTTTATATGTAAGCACTTTTTTAGGGGTCACATACTTGTGTCACATGTGAAAAGGGCATGGCCATGGATTCGAAAGGAAACTAGGTCAGTTGTTTGGTTTATAGATAAGAGAAACCAAGGCCTAGAGTTGCCAGTGGAAGGACTTTCCAGGGGTTAATGTTAGAGCCATTGCTTGCACCTAAGCCTTCTGGCTCTGTGTCCATATCTTTTTCTACAGTACCAGTTGGAGAATGGTTTATATCAGAGGCATCTTCCATTGCCTTAAGAGCCCAGCGTCGGGAATGGTTGTGTAGTGATGTCACAGTCATCCAATATCTAGTCAGAATACTAAGACCTAGAAATAAGCTATTACAGAGACATACAGTTTACTCCTGATGTGCTAAGAGCAGTATTAGCTACTATTTACTATATTATTTTAATAAGCTTGAGTTTCTAGTTTTCTGGCTCCAACCAAGCTTGAGTTTCTAGTTTTCTAGCTCCAACCAACTAGAAAGGGATGGAAAAGACTCTTAGAAGTAGGCACAGTACAACAAGCAAAGTGACAGAGTATGTAAGAGGGAGGCCAAAAAAACCCCTAAGAACAGACAGAAGTGTAGTAGTGTGCCCATGAGTTATTTTTAAAAATTAAATTATATTCACTGTCTTCTTTAAAATAAAGCTTTATTGAGGTGCCTGGGTGGCTCAGTCAGTTAAGCATCTGCCTTTGGCTCGGGTCACGATCCTAGGGTCCTGGGATCGAGCCCCGTGTCGGGCTCCCTGCTCAGTGGGGAGCCTGCTTCTCCCTCTTCCTTCCTCACAACCCCGAGATCATGACGTGAGCTGAAATCAAGAGCCAGATGCCCAACCTGCTGAGCCACCCAGGCTCCCCCTAGACATACCATATTTTCATCAGTTTATTCATCAGTTGGTGGCCATTTGGGTTGTTGCCACTTTTTGGCTATTACGAATAACGCTGCTGTGAACATTCACATACCAGTTTTTATGTGGACATATGTTTTCAGTTCCCTGAGTTTATACCTAGCAGTTGAATTTCTGGGTCATATGGTAACTATGTTGAACGTTTTGGGGAGCTGCCAGACTTTTCCAAAATGGCTATGCCATTTTACTTTCTCACTAGTAGTGTATGAAGGTTCCAGTTTCTCTGTGTCCTTGTCAACACTTATTATTATCTGTCTTTTTTTATTATAGCCCTGTACCCACTGTATTCTCGTAGGTATAAAGTAGTATCTTGTTGTAGTTTTGATTTGCATTTCCCTGTCAATGACTAATGATGTTGAGCATCTTTTCACATGTTTATTGGCTATTTGTATACCTTCTTTGGAAAAGTGTCTATTCAGATCCTTTGCCTATTTTTATTTATTTTTTTTTTTAAGATTTTTATTTATTGAGAGAGAATGATAGAGAGCATGAGAGGGTGGAGGGTCAGAGGGAGAAGCAGACTCCCCGCCGAGCAGGGAGCCCGATGCGGGACTCGATCCAGGGACTCCAGGATCATGACCTGAGCCGAAGGCAGTCGCTTAACCAACTGAGCCACCCAGGCGCCCTCCTTTGCCTATTTTTAAAATTAGGTTGTCTTTATTGTTGAGTGATAAGAGTTCTTTCTATATTCTGGATATAAGTCCCTTACACAATACATAATTTATAAAATCTCCCATTCTGTGGGGTGTCTTTTCACTTTCTTGATGATGTCCTCTGAAGCATTTTGTGCTTTTGAAAAAGTCCAGTTTGTTTTTTTCTTTTGCTGCTATGCATTTGCTGTTGTATCTAAGAAACCATTTAATTCAAGGTCACAAAGATGTATACCTGTGTTTTCTTCTAAGAGTCTTACAGTTTTAGCTCTTATATTTACATCTTGCATCCATTTCGAATTAATTTTTTGTATAAGGTGTGAGGTAGAGAGCCCAACTTCATCCTTTTGCATGTGGCTCTCCAGTTGTCCCAACACCATTTGTTGAAGACTATTCTCTCCTTAATGAACTGTTTTGGTACCCTTGTCAATAACCAGCTGACTGTAAATGTGAAGGATATTGGACTCTCAGTTCTGTTCATTGATCTTTATGTCTGTCCTAATGCTAGGACCACACTGTCTTGCTTACTGTAGCTTTGTAGTAAGTTCTGAAATTGAGAAGTGTGAGCTCCAACTTGTACTTCTTTCTCAAGATTCTTCTGGCTCTTCTAGGTCCCTTGCATTTCTGTATGAATTTAAGAGTCAGCTTATTAATTTCTGCAAAGAAGCCAGCTGAGGTTTCGATCTTTCAATCTAATATGTAACATGACAGGATGGTGAATCTAGAGCTTCTATTTTGTGCTCATCTCACAGTTTCATAGCTGAGTTTCCTATGTCTTCTGTCTCTACTTTCCCATGTAAAAATGGGTTTTTGTGGAGTATTTCCAATTATTTTTAGTAGAAAGTTATCATTGTTCTCATTTAAACTACTTGAAAAACTTGATAAATATTAAGACATAGTTTTGTTACTATAATTTGAAATTTGTAGCATTTTTCAGCTTTAGATTCAGATTTGGCTTTTGAAGCATCTTAGAAATTTAGAGAAATATATATAACTGGTTTTGAGAAAGTACTTAAAGTCTTAGGATTTTAGAGCTAGATATTTATCTGGTTCCACAGTTTCATCTGTAAAACAAGTGTAACTTTCCTAAGGAGGGAAAGGAAAAGTAATATAATAGAAAGGGGTAGGACTAGTAAATGATCTAAAGTCTGAATCATAGATCCTAATTTTAATTATAAGAAATCAGTGTTTTGGGTATCTGAGTGGCTCAGATGGTTAAGCGGCTGCCTTCGGCTCAGGTCATGATCCCAGGGTCCTGGGATGGAGTCCCACATCGGGCTCCCGCCTTAGCAGGGAGTCTTGCTTCTCCCTCCTTCTGCCCCTCCCCCCCGCTCGTGCGCACGCTCCCTCTCTCTCTCTCTCTCTCACAGTCTCTCTCTCAAATAAATAAAATCTTTAAAAAAAAAAGAAAGAAATCAGTGTTTTGGGGGTTTTTTAATGGATGAACTAGAAAGAGTGAAAAATCAATATAAATTCAAAAAAATTTATCATATATATGTATATTCTTAATATTTCAAATTGGTCTGAGAGATTTCTCTTGAAAACAGAATTTTATTTTGTGATTCATATTGGCTTTATTGTAAAGGAAAGCTTTGATGTATTTAATGAGCAGAATCAAGTTTGGGGTTTTTTTGTTTGTTTTTTGTTTTTGTTTTTTTTTTGGTGTTTGTTTTTATTGGTAGATCGATTCCAACCTGGGTGCGTGATAGCAGTAATGAGAATGTTTGAGCTATTTTCAGTGTTTCAGAAATTGTAACAGAAAGTAAATATTTGTTGCTGATAATGTTGGATAGGTGAACTAAAATGTCAAATATTTTTACTATGGGCTAAAATTTTATCAGCAAAGTATGATAACATTGTTTAATTCTTTTTTTTTTTTTTTTAAATAGTGGGAGTTCCACAGTTTTTTGTTTTTTGTTTTTTTAAAGATTTTATTTATTTATTTGAGAGAGAGAATGAGATACAGCATGAGAGGGGGGAGGGTCAGAGGGAGAAGCAGACTCCCCGCTGAGCAGGGAGCCCGATGTGGGACTTGATCCTGGGACTCCAGGATCATGACCTGAGCCGAAGGCAGTTGCTTAACCAACTGAGCCACCCAGGCGCCCAACATTGTTTAATTCTTACTGATTAGAATCTTTACTTAATAGTTTTATATGTCTCTAGTAAAATGAATTTTTATTTATTTTTCTTAAGGTTTTATTTATTTATTTGAGAGAGAGATATCATGAGCAGGGGGCAGAGGTAGAGGGAGAGGCAGACTCCTCACTGAGCAGAGCCTGATGTGGGACTCGATCCCAGGACTCTGGGATCATGACCCGAGCCGAAGGCAGACCCTTAACCAACTTAGCTACCCAGGCACCCTAAAATTAATTTTTAAATTCAGTTTTTCTACAAAACATTTTAAAATATGGGATCCAAGTAGAGGTAAAAATAATAAGAGGAATTTTTCAGGGGTAAATCTTGGGAACCATTTTTTTAAAACAGATTTCTTACTCCTTCCTTGAAACTATTTTTAAAATGCCGACTCTTGGCATGCCTTGCTGGCTCATTTTGGTGGGGCATGCGACTCTTGACTTTGGGGTTGTGAGTTCGATGTTGGGTGTAGAGATTACTCAAATAAATAAAATCTAAAAACAAAACAAAACAAGGACATCTGGGTGGCTCAGTTGGTTAAACCTCTGCCTTCGGCTCAGGTCATGATCCCCTGGTCCTGGGATTGAGTCCTGCATCCGGCTCCTTGCTCAGCAGGGAGCCTGCTTCTCCCTCTGCCTGCCACTCCCCGTTTCTGTGCGCCACCTCTCTCTCTGACAAATAAATAAAATCTTTGAAGAAGAAAAAAAAAAAACAACTGTAACATATCTCTTTTTTGGTGACAATTTCAAGTTTAGGTGTTAACTGTTGACTTTTTTCCTCCAGAGATTGCTCTTAGCCCCAATAATCACGAAGTCCACATCTATAAGAAGAACGGGAGCCAGTGGGTGAAAGCTCATGAACTCAAGGAGCACAACGGACACATTACAGGTAAAGGAAGATGATACTTGCAAATTGAGCACTCTTCCATTAAATAAAGAGCCTGATAAAGTAAGTCTGCCTTAATATTTAAAGTCATGCAGGATTTACTGAGTTTTCTCTAGAAAACTTGAGAAAATAATCATCATAGTGATCTCAGGTTTTTTTTGTTTTTTTTTTTAAAGATTTTATTTATTTGACAGAGCACAAGCAGAGGGAGAGAGAGGGAGAAGCAGGTTCCCTGCTGAGCAAGGAGCCCGATGTGGGACTCGATCCCAGGACCCTGGGATCATGACCTGGGCCGAAGGCAGCCGCTTAACTGACTGAGCCACCCAGGCGTCCCGTGATCTCAGTTTTTAAGTGCTTCTTTTAGCCCAGCTGGTTCACAGCACTCCACTAGTGTATGGAAAACACTGATCCTACTCTGAGGAGTGAAGAGCTTAGATGAGGTGACAAGATGAGAATGTGAAAACTAGACATCTAGTGTGTCAGCTGTGGGAAAACATAAGCCAGACTGTGTTCCCAAGTGAGGGGACACAGTGTCTTCCAAACGCTTTCTGTATGTTGTTTGTGGGGCGAGGAAGACATTCCAAAATACTGAAAAGGACAAAGAGTAACGTAACAAACACCCACATTGCCACCACCTAGAATTAACAACCGTGCCAGGGTACTGAGAAAACAGAGCTTTATTTTTTTTATTTTTTATTTTTTTAAGATTTTTAAATTTTTATTTATTTGACAGAGATAGAGAGAGACAGCGAGAGAGGGAACACAAGCAGCGGGGGAGGGAGAGGGAGAAGCAGGCTTCCCGATGGGCAGGGAGCCCGATGTGGGGCTCGATCCCAGGATCCTGGGATCATGACCCGAGCTAAAGGCAGACGCTTAACGACAGCCACCCAGGCGCCCCAAAAACAGAGCTTTAATAATAAGGAGTATTATTCAAGGTAACAGTACAGTCCCCTCCCACCGCCAGTCCTATTCCCATCCCCAGAAGCAGTCTGTAATTTGGTATGACATTGTCCCAGTTCATTTTTAATACTTGTACGTGGGGCGCCTGGGTGGCTCAGTCATTAATCGTCTGCCTTCGGCTCGGGTCATGATGCCGGGGTTCTGGGGTCGAGCCCTGCATCGGGCTCCCTGCTCCGCCGGGAGCCTGCTACTCCCTTTCCCACTCCCCCTGCTTGTGTTCCCTCTCTTCGCTGTGTTGTGTCTCTGTCAAATAAATAAAAATAATAACAATACTACTACTAATACTTGCGCGTACACGTATATGTATTCGTAAGCAGTCGTCAGTACTCGGGGCTGGTATGTTCAAGCGCTACATAAATGGCGTCATGTTGTGCATCTCCAGTTTGCTTTTGTATTTCACGTTGTTCCTGAGTTCTCTGTTGATCAGGTTTATTCCTTTTAACCACTGTTTAACAATTCATACCTTGTTTATTTACTCTTCTCTCCACTGAAGGATGTTTAGGTTGTTTGCAGTTTTTCCTGATGGTGAAGTGCTAAATCGATCATCCCCGTGCAGGTCTCTTTGTACATGCGTGAATGTTTGTTTATGGCAAACTTGTACTGCTGGGGTGTGCACATGCTCAGCTTTGCTAGGCATGGTCATACTGCCTTCATCCTGGCCCCCTGGTATGGGAGTGCTTATCTTCCCCCATCCCACACGTACTTGATACGATCAGAGGGTCTGATGAGTGAAAGGTTGTGTCTCTAGAAATTGCATTTTCCTGATTAATAAAAAGGTTGGGCATATTTTCTGATGTTTATTAGCCATGCTGGATTTCTTTCTCAGACTTTATTGTTCATTACTCCTGATCATTTTTCCATTGAGTTTTTATCCTTTTCTTGTTGAGTCATGGAAGACAGGATCTTAAAGCATTGGCTCTGAGGCAGTTTCCTGAGTGTACATTAGCTTTCATCTTTGACAAAAACTCTCGATGAATAGATGGATAAAGGCGGCAAGCAGAGTAGTGCTGAGTTTCATTAAGCAGGTATCAAATAAGGGAGGAGGAGGAGTAAGATAAAAATGGAGAATTTCTCTAATGGTTTTCAGAATTCAGTGAATCAAATCCTGATACCAGATTTCAAGAGAATGAATTGCTTTTTTGTGAGGTTAGGTATCTGGCTATTTTTAAAAGAACATACTCACTTACTGCTGTGTTCAGAAAGAATTCTTGTTCCTTGATCCTTACTACTATAATTTTTTCTTTATCCATTTTCTGGCAGAGTTGATTCAGCCTCTTGCTTTGAACAGTTTGGTCAAGCATGTCAGAACTTATTCTCCATAACTTTTCTTTTTATTTTTTTTTAAGATTTTATTTATTTGACAGAGAGAGACACAGCGAGAGAGGGAACACAAGCAAGGGGAGTGGGAGAGGGAGAAGCAGGCTTCCCTGCAGGGAGCAGGGAGCCCGATGTGGGGCTCGATCCCAGGACTCTGGGATCATGACCTGAGCCGAAGGCAGACGCTTAAGGACTGAGCCACCCAGGCGCCCCTCTCCATAACTTTTCAATTACAAATTTTTCACTGCAGTCTTGGATTGTCCCTCTCTTCACAATGACATTTGCTCTTAAGTGGGCAGCAAAGTGACTGATAATGAATTTTTTTTTTAACTGTGACCCTGAAATTGCTTCTTGTCCTCCAACATACTGATTAGCTTAAAGATATCCTTCCCCCCAACCAGAGAAAAACAGCATGTTTTGACCTTCTGCCCCCTTTCCATTGTATTCCCCAGCAAAAACTCATGACCATCCCTTCTTGTTTTTGCCAATGATTTGTATGTGATGCTAGTGAGCATCAGAGCCAACTGACCATATTACTGAGCTAGCACGAAAGACATAATTTATAATTTCTATTTTTGTTGCTATTGCTTTCCCATGACCTTATTTCTATTAGGTTTGGCCCATTTTCTTTACATTCCTTTGCCAGTGGCCTTGTGGCCTAAAAATAAGAACATTCATACTTTAAATTGGAATTTTAGCATTAGGAAATACTTCTAAGTGAGAAAGGGCTAAGGTGAAAGACCAAAGAAATAGCCAAAAAAGTGAAATAGTTATGTTCTTCTTCTCATCTGCTTCTCTTTTGGAATCCTTTGAACTTGGGCCTGTTTTCATCCAAAGGTTCAAATGACATTTTTTTTAGATCTGAAAAAACTTTTGTTGGAAAAATCTAAATATAACTCTGTGGCAAGAGACCAAGGATCATACATATTTTCTCATAAAGATAGTAACTACAGAAAAAAAAAGAAAGAAATCTTCTGAAGTTTTCTAGAAGAAAAGACCAGTCATTACTACAGAGAAAAAGAGTATGGTTAATATCAAAGAGAAATCAGAGTCCTGGTGTTTGTTTCTGTGAGTTTCTTTTTTTGTGTTAAAAGTGATCACTCTCTTTAAAAGAAAAATTTACTATGGACAGTTTTAAACAGATAACATAAAAAAGGAAGAATAACATAGTGAGCCCCTGTATACCCATCATCACCCAGATTCAGCAGTTACCACCTCACAGCCAACCTTGTTTTCAACTCATTTCCTCCTTGTATAGTTTGGAAGTACATGCCAGACACTGTATCATTTCATATTTCAGTTTGTGTCTCTAAAAGAGAAGGACTCTTCTTTTCAATAATAACTGATACAGTAATTTTAGTGGGGACCTTAATAAGGTGCACACATGGTTGTGATTAGTTGATATATCTCTTAAGTCTTTTGTCTATAGGTTCTCTTTCTTCTCTTTAACTTTGTAATTTATTTGTGAAGAAAACTGAGAAATCAGGTTGTTTGTCCTGTAGTGTTTTCTAGAACTTGGATTTTACTGATTGCAAGCCCGTGGTATTTTACATATTTTTCTGTCCTCATATTTCTTGTAAATTGCTAGTTGAAGGTAGGGAGTTAGGAAGTTCTTTCGTCAAGGATGCACATGGTGTCTAGTCATTGTTCTATGATGCTAGCAACTGTCAATGATCAGTGGCCATATCCATTCATTTAATAGTGGCCGCAGCGTGGTGGTATTCTAAATCTGTCATTTCCTTTCTGTTAGTTGGTTACATTTATAAGAGACACTTCCCTTCATCTACTGTTTGGCTACCTGGATGTATAGTTAGTATGGAAAAAACAGGGTAGATGCTTGAGTCTCTTCCTTTGCCTTTAAAGCCTTCTGATGGAATTAAAATAGTATTTAAAATATTTTTTTGAATAAACTTAAATTTTTAAAATAAGAGAATAAAAAAAGTAAATAAAAAGTTAAAAGCTAATGTCATCTAAAATACTTTGAAGCTGTGACTCTTTTTACAGCTTCCATACTCAAATGAAAGATGTAGCTAGACTAGAAGCATAAAACAAAGCAGAATACGGTCCCTTGTGTTTTTTTTGGAGAGTATGGATCTGTTGATTTTTAAAAGTGCCTCATGCTTAAGCACCTCAGGAATTCTTACAACATTATGTGTTTAATCAGAGTGGTGATCATATGGAATAAGGGGTGAAATTTTAGATTGTCAAAATCATCACAAAATCACTGAGCTTTCTCATTATAAGGCAATATTCTGGATGTTAGGGGACACATTTGTCTTCTATTGCTGTGTAACAAATACTGCAAACTTAGCAGCTTAACCAAAGCACATTTATTATCTCACAGTTTTTGTGGGTCAAGAGTTCGGGCATGGCTTATCTGGAACCCCTGCCTAGGGTCTTGAAAGTTGTAATCAAGGTGTCAGCCAGGGACGAGTTCTCATCAGAGGCTTGACCAGGGAAGAATCCACTTCCAAACTCCTTCAGGTTGTTGGGAGTAGAATTTCCTAGCAGCTGTAAGATTCATGTAATGTAATCTTGTCCACTAATCATGTACATCTAATCACCTTTCCACCATTCCATTGATTAGAAGCAAGTCACAGGTCCTGCCCACACCTATAGGGAGGGGACTTCCCTAGGGTCTGCCCACCACAATAGTTTCAAAGACTTCTTATTTTCAAGAAGCTTGTAATCAAGTTAAGAAAACAAGACATTCATAAAAATAACAATATTTTGCATCACACTTTGGGGAATTTATCATAGATCATTTTAACCAGAACAAAAAGGTATGTTCCTGAATGTTTATTCCAATGTTACCTATTTTAATAAATGATTGGAGACTAACAAAGCATTCAACAATGGGATGTTTTGGGAAATTATTATGATAAGATCAATGTTCTGAAATAATGCATAACCAGTACTAATTTATAAAAAGGAGAAGAAAATGTTTGCCATAGTATTAATATCATTTTGGGGGAGAAATGTGTATGGACATAAGAATGGGGGCAGGGCTTTGTCTCCTTCCTTTGTGGTGTTTGTTTCTTGCGGGTTTTACTTTTGTAGTTAAAAATAAAACTTAAAATCTGGGGCACCTGGGTGGCTCAGTCGGTTAAGCATCTGCCTTTGGCTCTGGTCATGATCCCAGGGTCCTGGGATCGAGCCCCAAGTCGGTCTCCCTGCTCGGCGGGGAGCCTGCTTCTCCCTCTCCTTCTGCCTGCCGCTCTGCCTGCTTGTGTTGTGCTCTCTCTGTCTCTGTCGAATAAATAAATAAAATCTTTTTAAAATAATAAATAAATAAAACCTAAAATCTAATAAAGAGGGCTGCAAAACTATCCTATAATGAATGGACTTTGCAGTCAAAATACACATCACTTAGAATGCACTCCCCCATATCTTTTTCCCCCTCAGTGGTGCAAATAATTGAGCAGACTATTCCTGTAGGTGAAAGAATGAATGAACTCTTCATACAACTAAAGTCATTGTGAGTTACGACCAATGGAAACTTTGATTTATATTCATTTTACTTTTTTCCCTATGTTAAGAATGATAATGATTAATTTTTAGGAAGATACCTATCATAAGAATTTATTAGTTGGGACACCTGTGTGGCTTAGTCAGTTAAGTGTCTGACTCTTGCTCAGCTCAGGTCTTGACCTCAGGGTTTGAGTTCAAGCCCCATGTTGGGCTCCATGTTGGGCGTGGAGCCTCCTTAAAAAAAAAAAGAATTTATTAGTAACATTTCTATATGTTCAATGTGGAATTATATTTGTATTGATCCTTCACGGAGCCATCAAATAAGTAAAAGTCTGGCCAAATATGAAAAATAATCCATACATACTTAGATTTCTTCCTGGTTTAGATGCAAAGATACTCAGGGTCCCTTTCTAGAACCTGTAGCTTATAGAAAAGGTATTTAGGTTAGTTTAAATGACAGTGACCCTCAGAAGAATATATAATGAGTCACAATTTGTATTTTGCCTCCGTTTACTAAAGATTTTTTTTTAATTTAATTGACAGAGAGAGAGGGAACACAAGCAGGGGGAGTGGGAGAGGGAGAAGCAGGCTTCCTGCTGAGCAGAGAGCCCGATGCGGGGCTCGGTCCCAGGACCCTGGGATCATGACCTGAGCTGAAGGCAGTCGCCCAACCAACTGAGCCACCCAGGCGCCCACTACTAAAGATTATTTTAATTTACCCTGATGTTTTATTTAGATGTGACGTAGCAGATTTTCAGTTGATATCATGGAGTGAGGTCTGTTAATGAATGAATAAAGGTAGTTTTAAACCCCCCCAAAATCTAATAACGAGAAAAGAAAAAGGTCTTTACACCAGATCACTTTAGAAACCTGTGAATGGGTGGTAGAATGCCCCTGTTTAATTTTGTAACCTCCACAGTCAAAACAGCTCTGTTCTGCCTGGCCTCGTGGAGGATCCCGAGTTACAGAACTTTGCAGAGAAACCTTGCCTTTGCGTGTGAGGTGATGATCAGGACCATAGATGAGGGGAAGGTTGGGGGTGGGGAGGAAGATACCAAGCCCACTTCTAGCCCTGCCATGGCAGTGCCCACCTGGCTGACGCTCTTGTCATTGGCCAGGCAAAGCAGATGACACCACGTCTCACTTGCAGGTATCGACTGGGCTCCCAAGAGTGACCGCATCGTCACCTGTGGGGCAGACCGCAATGCCTATGTCTGGAGTCAGAAAGATGGTGTCTGGAAGCCAACCCTGGTGATCCTGAGAATTAATCGTGCAGCGACTTTCGTCAAGTGGTCCCCGCTAGAGAACAAATTTGCTGTGGGAAGTGGAGCACGACTCATTTCTGTTTGTTACTTTGAGTCTGAAAATGACTGGTGAGCAATATCTGAGTATTTCTTATTTCTCTCTGTGGAATTATACATTTGGACCACTGTTCCTGGTGACTTCCTGAAGCACTGGGTGAAGGCTTAACTATAACTTCAGTGTTTCCTCATCTGGAGATTTTTTTTTTTCCTCTGAAGATCTCTGTTCCCTCTGAGCAGTTTTCCTTCTTATATGCACGTTGAGTCAAATATCACATCTTTCTCATGTTGATGCAGACCTGTGGCCCCATGTTCTGATTTCCTAACTGGTAGGTTCTATAAGATGCTACTATTCTTCTCATTCTGTGCTGTCCAAATTGTTTTCTTACTCTTACAGGTAACTCATAAACTTGAGAGATTCCCATGCATGACCTGAGAAGTAATTTTTTTCCTCACAACTCTGTCTACTTAAAATAAGATTCCTGCAGATAACAATGTACTCCTTTAAAATTTATTGGCTAACCAAATCTGTCTTGGTATAATATTTTTTTCACTTAAACTGCTGGGAGTAAAACCTGACTGGGATCTTGGCACTATCGTCAGCCTGTTGTACCTTCTGCATAAATCACTTACAGCTGAGCCACTAAAAATACAGAGACTGATTTTATGGCTAAGTAACTTATTGTAAATAACCCTTCTCGCCTACTTTGATAAGAAAACGACTCTGCTCTAGGTGGCACACATTCACAAAGGGTGGTAAATAGCCTTCAACATGGAATTGTCATTCAGTAAGAATCTGGCAGTGTTTGTATTTGTCCTAAAAATAGCACAGTACACATTACTCTTTGTGTCACTGTTACTGGTTGCTTTCTGCTGAAACAGTGGAAGGAACAGATTATATTATGTTTTGTGAAATTTAGTGAAATCTCACAAATTCTGATTCTTTGGAAAGAAAGTCTGAATTTGCAACAAGATTAAATTACGAATTTAAGACCTGCATTTTTCTTTTAAGTATGTGTAAAAATAAGCCTAACAAAACGTTGCCTGCCAGAAATCATTTTAGGAGACTCACTGTAATGAATAGATAAAAACTTTCCTTCCTAGGTAACGTTCAACCTCAGAGATTGTTCACATTTTTATTCATTGAAAAATAGTCTCAAATATAGGTAAATTGGGCTGTTCTATAGTACAGGGTTGTCATTTGAACAAGCTGTGTGTTCAGGGGAGTTTCTCAGCTATAGAACAACATTTCACTGGAGTGATGTGAATACAACAATCTCTAAAAGCCTATAACTGCATTACAAGCAAGTCAGAACACTTGTCTGTTTTTCAGAAGGAAATTTTTTAGATAGGTTCCTCAGAGAAAGATTTTGTGGAAAAGTAATTTGGCATTCAAGGATGGGCGTTCGGCTCGATATTAAGTCTCTCGGCTCTTAAACAGAACATGATTGGTTTTTAAGCAGCAGTTTAGAGGCAGAAATTGAATTAGTGAAGCCAGAATAAAGACTGATCTCAGACATAAATAAACTTTTTGAGTGGAGGAGAATTAGAACCTCCAACAAGAGGTTGCTATTTTCTTGGTTGTGATTTCTCTGAAAAAAATAATAATAATAATAATTTGCAGCTTCACAGAGACATAGAAAGGAAATTGAGCTATTTTACAAGCCAAACTTAACCCAAAATGAAATAATAGATTACTGAGTATTTGTCATAAAAATTTAAGTAATTCCAACCCCACCTTTTATTTTAAAGGTTAAAGTCACATGTAATCTGAAACTCCATGACCAGTATCCAGAGTTAATCTATAAATACAGTTACTCACAGGGATCCCTGGTTGCCAGGAAGATTCAGTGGTAAGAACGTCAGACCCTAAAAGAACAGAAAGGACTATTATGGCTCTTCTTCCTCTCTCCGTTCCTCTCTGTGGCAGAGGAGCGGGTCGCCACATGGGTATCACCTGACACACCTTTGTTAGGCCCTTTGGGAACTGTTGCTCAATGTGTGGATAAACTGAAACAGATTTTCTCCTTTTGTAGGTGGGTAAGCAAGCACATTAAAAAGCCAATTCGCTCCACGGTCCTCAGCTTGGATTGGCATCCCAACAATGTTTTGCTGGCAGCAGGATCATGTGATTTCAAATGCAGGTGGGAACAAATAAGAACTGGTAGACAGAATTGATCTGTTCCTTGTTCATCTTTCAAGTATTTCTCAGGTTAACCTTGTCTTTGCAAGGTACAATGCTAGGTACCATGAGGGACTCAGAGGTAGAAGGAGCTTGTGATCTAGGAAAGCAAGCACAGAAGTCACGGAGGGGGTAAGAAGTAGACTTGGGAGGTGCAGGAGGAGGGAGCTGCGTGGGTGGGGCCGGGGACGTTTTCCTTGGGCAGAACATCATGTTTGGAGCAGAGGTATAGTGGCCCTCAGACTGCGGTATTATTTCTCATTTTGTAACCCAGGCAGGGACTTGGCAAATTCCAGGCTGAAGCTAAGATGAACAAAACATAGCTAAACAGTGCTCTGCTGAGCTATTACTGTGTTCTTCCTTTTCAGTTCAAGCTTTTTATTTGTTGTTAGCGTGAGGCCAGAAGAAACACAGCCACTTTGCTAAGAGCTTTAAGGATCATACAGTGTAATTGCTTTTTACAGTTACTCTTTACCAAGAAGGCTTTTTTTCCCTTAGCCCAAAGAAAAGCAAATAAATGTTACTTCACATTGACAATATGGTGGGTTGGGAGATGGTATGCATCTTTCTTTAGTAGGCTATTTGGAGAATTTCCAGAAAACCTGGCTAGTAATTTATATCCAAGAATATCCAGTGGTTTGGTTTTTGTTTTTGTTTTTTTAAGATGTGTGTGGGAATTTGTGGAATGGGGATACACCAGCGTCAAGGCACTCTGGAAAAAGACTGGTTCTTCTACTTAAGAACCAATGTAATTCTCTAGGAGAATTCAGGAGTTTTGTTGTCTGATGTGTTACCCAGAGTCATTCTAGCTCCCTTGAAGGATGGAACTGAATGATCCATACCACCTGAATTCTCAGGTTATGTCTAAAAGAATCTGGTTATGAAAATAGGTTGCCAATTTTTTTGATAATACTAATTTCCAGAAGCAAACTTAGCTTTGAATTGTGGTCCTTTGGGTAAGAGTCTGTTCAGTTCACAGTCTCCAGTTGGCGACTGAGAGACCACCGGTTCTGGCGCAGCCTCTGATGACTAGAGCAGTTGCTGACTTAAGGCCCAGCAATTCTCAGACTCATAAATATGGAGGACAAACTGATGTGCCAGAAAGAAGGAGGGTGAGGGGATGGGCAAAATGGGTGAAGGGGAGTGGGAGGTAAGGCTTCCAGTTACGGAGTGAGTCTCGACGATGACAGGGAACATAGGGACACTGCATGAGTGTCGTACGGTGACAGATGGTAGCTACACTTGCAGTGAGCGTGGCGTAAGGTATAGAGAAGTTGAATCACTATGAAACTAATGTAATACTGTGTGTCAGCTGTATTCAAATAAAAAAAAAGTAAAGTCCAGCAATTCCAAGGTCATGTCCTCTAACTCAGAGATAACTCACTGTGCCCTTCACCTCTCCAGAGGTGCTCTGCCTCTTCCAGAGCTGCTGCTGTCCTTGTCATTTCAGAGCAAGTATCTCAGATCATGTTAGGGAGTCTTTAGGTCCAGAGGTTCTTGAAGAGAAGCTCTACAAAGTAGAAATAGCATTGGAAGGGGGTGGATTCCCAGCTGCTCTTTCTCCCTCCCTTTTCCTGACTCAGCATCCAAACCTCCTCACACACAGCTTCCTGGAATTCAAGAGGGAGAGACTGCTGACAGCCGACTATAAAGGAGACCCTCCTTCACCCCAGACAATAACCTGTCACAAAGACTGGACAGGGAGCCCTGATAGCATGATGGCCTGAGGGAGAGCCTGCCCACTCCCTCACTGGCCTCCCTTGGCTTCCTCTTTGGATGTCCCTTTCTTTAAATGAGTTAATGCCATTGGTTTATTGCAGCATGGCACATAGTTTCCTCTCCTACCATTTGGCTGTGTGGGCTTCCTGGAATACTGTGTTGAAAATGATAGTGAAGTAGACAGGAAAGAATGCCGTGCTCACTTAGCAAGGTCAGCCATGTGCAAGGGGGGAGGGGCGGGGCAGCATGATCCTCCCCCTCTGGGAGGGAAGGGCTTTTGTGCTCATTGCTTCTAGAAGTGCACCCCTAGAGCAGGGCCAGACACATCGTAGGTCTCCGTGTATACCCTTGGATTGAGGGCGTTTTGCCAGACTCATACGGGCCTGTAGGCAGCCGGTAGAACCAAGCCTTAAGAGACTTGTGGCTGTGACTCTGTCATGTTTCGCTTTTCAAGGCTCAGTCCCTTTGCATTCTGAGACACCCTACAGCAGCTACCCATGGCCTGTCTCTGTATACATATATTTTCATTTACTTTTTCCTTCTTTCCTGCCCCTTAAACTGCAGAGTGTTTTCTGCCTACATTAAGGAAGTGGATGAAAAGCCGGCCAGTACGCCCTGGGGCAGCAAGATGCCGTTTGGTCAGCTGATGTCAGAGTTTGGTGGCAGTGGCGCTGGTGGCTGGGTGCACGGGGTCAGCTTCTCGGCCAGTGGGAGCCGCCTGGCCTGGGTCAGCCACGACAGCACCGTGTCCGTTGCCGATGCCTCAAAAAGTGTGCAGTGAGTATTTGCCTTTTGCGTGGAGTTAGGGAGTGCTTTGGGATCTCTCACCGGCTGGGCTAAGGCTCTTCTTCCCTGGGGGGCAGTTCCCGATGTGGGCGTAAAAATCTGACCCAGAACCACAAGGCTGCCTTTAAAGTCACAGACACACGTTTAGATGGTCCATTTGGGGAAATTTTAAAGAGTTAGGTCTCACTCCCAGAAACACTTCTTAATGGAGGTAGTGATGGTGATTCCTTTGCAGGACCCTCCTGGTTTGCTGCTGCTAAGAGTTCCTTCAGATAGCCGATTTAGTCTGTTCGTGTGAATTCCTCACAACAGGTACACGTCATCCAGCAGTCTTAAGTAGGAGATAAGGTTCTTACTCTGTGGAGTCAGTGAACAGTGACTCCATTAATTTGGAATTTCATTCAGTAATACTTAAAACCCTGATACCAGTTTCTCTGGAGTATGCCGGAAGAACTTGAATTGCAGTGACTCATTTGTGAGGGAGGCACCTGCCCAGCCTTAGGGAGAGCACAGGGCATCTTGTCATACGTCAGAATTTATTTATTAAGATTTCAGAGAGTGCAAGCAAGCACAAGGGGAGGGGGAGGGGTAGAGGAAGAGGGAGAAGCAGGCTCCCCATTGAGCAGGAAGCTGGACGTGGAGCTCCATCCCAGGACCCTGGGATTATGACCTGAGCCGAAGGCAGACGCTCAACCAACTGAGCCACCCAGGTGCCCCCCACATCAGAATTTATATCTGCTCGTGATACGCTGGAGGAAGAGAGATGATGATTGGAATTCTTTCCCCTTATGAATCTTTGTTCTTCCTGGTGAATCCTTTTCCATTGGCAGCTAAAGGTTACCCCCCCTAAAAGGTCTCCTAACTCGTCAACCTGTGTGCTGAGAACCGGTCACCTCAGGTGTCTCTGCCCCCCTCTGCTGCACAGTGACAACGAAGTGACATTTCAGAGAGGATATTTTTTTACCAACTGGATTGAATTGGGTTTATTTTATTTACTTTTTTTAACACCATAATAAATGGTGTAGTCTTCCAGATTTCTGTACATGTATACGCACTTACATATCTTTTCATTGAACACAAATGGGATTATGCTATACGTTTTATACAGTAATTTGTCTTTTGTTATTTAGTTTTGATGTCATAGTTACTTGATTTGTGTACAGTTTATCGTAATGTGTAATAAGCTCTTAGCATATGCTTATTACAGTCCCCCGTTTGCCCTCATATTGATTTATGATTGGGCTTTTCTAGTCCTGCAAGTCCGATTATATCCTCTACCCTTCCCCTTCTCGAACATAAATATTTCATGTAGTAGGAGCCAAGTGTGCCACAGTAAGGCCTTAAGATGAAGTGTTAGGACTTCAGTCCAATTCCAGTGGGGTCTCCTGAGACAGTTTTCAAAATGCATCATCTTTTACATGAAGTTGATCCCAATTCATCAAGCCCCGTGTTTGCCCGCCATGTCTGTGTGACCTCTTGGCTGCAGCAGGTAACTACTAAGTATATGGGTACACACACACCTCCCCCAGCCCTTTTGTGTGCGAGCTCCTGGCTGGCCAAGACTTGTCCCCAGCTCCTCCCCCAGTGCCTGGCAGAGAAAAGAGAATAGACTCTCCTGGATGTTTGTGCCCACCCTCTGGGAGCCCACGGTGACACGGGCAAGGAGAGGATGGAAGGACAGGGCATTCAGTCACAAGTGACAGTGACACACAGAGCGGTAGGTGGTCAGAGGAGAAGCCACTTCAGGCTGAAGAGGTCCAGGAAAGCTTCATGGAGGTGATCAGATGAGAGCTGAGCTTCAGAGACCAGGGTGGACTTTGGTGGACAAGCAAGAGACAGCATGTGGGTAAAGGGTGTGGGAGCAAAGGCAGAGATGGGAAAGAAGGACTTGCTGGGGGCCAGTTTGTCATGAGGTGGGGGGGCCTAAGAAGCAGGTGGGCCAGAGAGGGCCAGAGGCCTCTGTTTCTGCAGGTGACCCCAGGGCTGCGTCATGCTTGGGATTCCTGAAAGTACAGGTCATGGGGCTCCTTTTAAGCATACGTGTTCATTTACGCTGCACAAGCCCCTGTGAAAATGGGTCCTTCTCATTTGCCGTGTCTATAAAGAAGCTGCGTGGTCTGTGCCATCTCAGTTTAACAGCTGTTCTTGTGTTCAGGGTCTCAACTCTGAAAACAGAGTTCCTGCCCCTCCTGAGTGTGTCGTTTGTCTCCGAGAACAGCGTTGTAGCCGCGGTAAGTAATGCTCTCGTAGTACACTGTGTTTAATTCTCCGGAACAGGAGCAGCGTGCACTCTGTGACTTGGTGCCCTGGCACAGACCAGAACAGCCTTTTAGAGTAGCGAGCCTTGGGCACCTGGGTGGCTCAGTTGGTTAAGCGACTGCCTTCGGCTCAGGTCATGATCCTGGAGTCCCGGGATCGGGTCCCGCATCGGGCTCCCTGCTCAGTGGGGAGTCTGCTTCTCCCTCTGACCCTCGCCCCTCTCATGCTCTCTCTCTCTCTCTCATTCTCTCTCTCAAATAAATAAATAAAATCTTAAAAAAAAAAAAAAAAGAATAGCAAGCCTTGAAGACGAAGAGATGCCCGTGGTGTGCACGTTCTGCGGAGCGGTCAGTGGGTGGGCGGCACACCCTCGGCGCCTGACTGAGCTCTTATTTCAGGGCCATGACTGCTGCCCGATGCTCTTCAACTACGATGACCGTGGCTGCTTGACCTTCGTCTCCAAACTAGACATTCCCAAACAGAGCATCCAGCGCAACATGTCTGCCATGGAGCGCTTCCGCAACATGGACAAGAGGGCCACGACTGAGGACCGCAACACAGCCCTGGAGACGCTGCACCAGAATAGCATCACGTACGTGCCCCCCAGCTACCTGGGGCCCCCGGGAAGCCACCTGTAGCCAGGGCCCTGACCCATCGCTGGAGAAGTGTTGGGTGACGATGATGCCTTTCTTCCTCTCCTTGTTTCCTGACTGGGTCCCTTTGCAAGTTGCGTGTACTGTGTGCCCAGACATCCCCTTAGGAACAGGAGCAGAGAGAAGTCTGTAGCTTCCCGACTACGGGCTCTTATTTTCAGCTTGTGACAGAGTGAGCCGCCCCCACCTAGGCATTCTGTCCTTCGAGGTGCAGCTGGTACGCGGCATCCCCCGTGAGGAGCGCTGATCCTACGGCAGACGTGAGCTGTGCCTGCCAGGGTGGCCTCTTCCTGGGGCTTGCTTTCTCAAACCCTGACTGAGAACAGAAGGAGACCTTCCTGAACATTATGGTCCTCTGGTAGTGAACACGTGACGGGAAGACTAGTTATACCCTGGTTGAAAAGGTAATTCTAGGGATGCCTGGGTGGCTCAGTCAGTTAAGCGTCTGCCTTCAGCTCAGGTCATGATCCCAGGGTCCTGGGATCGAGTCCTGCATTGGGCTCCCCGCTCCGCGGGAAGCCTGCTTCTCCCTCTGCCTCTGCCTCTCTCTATCTCTCATGAATAAATAAATAAAATCTTTAAAAAAAAAAAAAAGAAAAGGTAATTCTAGCTGTCATTTCAACCATGGATTTCAAGTGATGTATACCAGTAAGAAGATCACTTAACTAAAGAAACGGAATTCTTTGATGACCTCAGGCAAAACCAAGGAGTTTCTTGACTTCAGGTTTTCATCAGGCGTATGTGAACTGTGTTTTAACCAGACAGCTTGGTTTTTTCTAAATCTAGAGGAGAAATGTAGTCTGTTCTTGATACTTTCAGTGATTGTGGTCAGAGTTAGGTACCATAACATTTTCTCTTTTTGACTAGACCTTTTGTGTTGAGAGATTTGCATTGTGCTGATGATGGTGGGAACAAGAATGGAAACCTCTCGACTTTCTCTTTGGGAGAACTATTAAATGCAGGCTGTGCTTGTCATCATGTTCGGTGGAAAGGGCCGCTGGGTTTAAAATAGGCCGAAATGTCTGTGCTCTGCTGGACAGTCGTAGCTTGAAGACACAGCAGGTCTTCCCTGTGCTTCTCATTTGTCTTGAATGACTTTCAAAACTATTTCTTGTGGATTTCTCTGAAGCTTCTCTGCAGACCGTGTATCAGGAAGGTAACAGCTCTCATTGCGTTAAAAAAAGACCCTTGCAGATGGGCACGTTTGCTTTTATTTGCCGCTATTAAGTCCTCTTTGCCCTTAAGCAAAGGGTCGGCACACTTTCCCTGTAAGGGACCAGAGAGTAAATATTTTAGGCTGAGGAGGTAGCCGGTCTCTGTCACGCCTGCTGACATCTGTGATGGCGGCCACGCACGCAGCCAGTGGCAGTACGTATATATGTGCGCGTGGATGTGTTTCAGTAAAACTTTACGGACACTGAAATTTGAATTTCTTCACAAAATAATAGTCTTAGTTTTTTTATAACTTTTTTTTTTTGGTAACCATTTGAAGTCATTAAAGCTGTTCTTGGTTAACAGGCTACATGTGCCGTAGTTTTGCCATCTCCTTCCCTAGAGGGAATGTTCTAGACATTTCAGAGGAGAAAGAAAAATTATTGTCTAAGCTATGGAATTTTCTTGAAAGTTTTTCGGATAGTTAGGCTAAGACAAGTTGTTTCATTCATCCATTCCTCTGCATTGCTTGCTTGGAATCTTGTGTGTCTGAGTGTTGCTCACATTTACAATGATTGATTTCAAATGCAGGGCAAGCTCTTGACTTGCAGGCCCTGCTTGTCTTGGAAGGCGATTTGGGAGTTCTTGTTTGGAGCCAGTTGGATTTCAGTCATGCTTCATCCTGCCTCTAGTTTTTGTTTTTAATTGTTTCCATTTTCGTCATTGCTGTGGTCCTGCCCACACTCTGCTCCCGGGCAGTCTGCGTGCTGCGTGGCCTGGCTTGTCCTGCCTCTTGACGTTACAGTAACGACTGCAGCTTCCTACCTTTCCAGTCTTGGCTTTTCTGGACATCCGGTAGTAAGATGCATTTGAATATTTTCTGTGTCCGATTGCTGCAGCCTAATGTTGATGGACAACCTAATATTTAGGAATTGGGAATTTGTTGCCTTCAAATGCCCTTACACCATTAGGAAGGTTGGGGCCCGCTCCCACCACATACTTGACAGTCTCTCGTTTTTGCTTTCTTTCAGTCAGGTGTCTATTTATGAGGTGGACAAGCAAGATTGTCGCAAATTTTGCACTACTGGCATCGATGGAGCCATGACAATTTGGGATTTCAAGGTATTTTCTACTTTTCAGAAGAAACGTTTGCATTAAAACTCTGTGACAAGAATGTTTCTCGTTTCTTGGAACAAAACGTCAGATCCATTGCACATCAGAAACGGAGAACATTAGCTTGTAGTTGTCTTGAAAACCTGAAAGTCTGGGCCCCTGGCTGGCTGAGTCGGCAGAGCATGCGACTGTTGATCTCGGGGTCGTGAGTTCAAGCCCCACATTGGGTGTACAGCTCACTTAAAAAAAAATTAAAACCTGAAAGCCATGAGGAGAAAAGCAGACTTTCACAGTGAGATGGGATACACCGATCTAGATGTCCACTTGGCGGAGGGAACCGTGAGTGGCATTTTTGTAGCAGGCCCTGTGTTGAGCCACCAGACTGTTTGACGATCTAGATCTGTTTTCATGGTTTACACAAATCAGTCTAATAAACATTCACGAAATGCCTGTTGGGTGCCAGGCCTGGTACGGGCCCCGAGGATATTGAGGTGAAAGAGCCCTCAAGCGGCTTGTCTGGTAGAGAGTGGCGGTGTTCCGTGGAGCTCCAGAAGAGAGGCCAGTGCTCCTGTTTCTACAGAGGAACTGGGCAGGGGGGGCGGGGGGGAGAATGCCAGCACTGCAGGGAAGAGATGGGCCTGAGCTGCATCTCCAGATGCAGTGGATTTCGGGTGCACGCACAGGTGGGGGCGAGCCGTCTGAGTCACGAGAGCAGCAGATGCGGACCGGCCGAGCTCGGAGCACTGCCAGCGGTTTGGGCTGTGGTATGGGTCCTTCCTAGTTCCACTAGGAAGCGGGCCACGGCGTGGTCAGGGAGAGGCGCTGGGCTTTGTGTGCAGATAGCTAGGACCTGCTCCAGAGCTGAATGGAGAAGCACCAGGCTGTAAGACGTGGACAGCCGTGGGCCCTGGGCAGAGGCTGTTGAGCCCGGCGAACAAGTGAGGAGGAGGTGACCTCCAGTGCTGGCAGGGGTGTGGCCCCAAGCTTCTGGACTGGGAGGAGATTTAGGAGGTCAAGTGGAGGGGCATCGTGAGGAGCAAATGCAGCGGGACTCTGCACACACTAGCTTGGGGATTGGGTGGATGGTGGGTGAGATAAGGAACCAGAGGGGAGCAGCAGGGGTAAGAGAGGAAGGCTGCCATGTGCAGCCCTGTGAATTTAATTTCTCCTGGTTGTTACCCCCGAAACAGGTAGATGTTTACAGAATTTTGCTCCTGCCCGTGCATTTCCATGATGTTTGATTTTTTTTTCCCCCTCCTTGGGTGAAATACATAATATGGAAAAAAGCCTTCAGAATACTCTGGAGAAGCAAACTGTCTTCCTCTAAAAGTCCCCACCCCACCCCCCACCCTTTTTACCTTCCCGTGCTTTCCATCCTGGGCATTGCGGCCCCCATGAAATTAGCTCCCTGCGCAGTTACACTCTGCACTTTTTTTTCTGATCCCTCGGGCCACGGCCTTTCCTCTCCTGTGTATGCTGTACGCTAGGAGGTCGCAGGGCAGTTTCCTGTGGTCCGTCCGCCTTTGAGCACCTGCTGTGTGTTGTGCCCCAGGCCCGCCACTGTGTGGCCTGTGAAAACGGAGTGCCCGCCTTGAGGGCCTCTCGGGTGTGGCAAGAGGCACGGGACATGCACGCAGGCAGCCCTCACCAGTAAGTGCGGCTGGCCCAGATCCTGTGGCTCGGAACCATGGCGACAGGGGAGCGCAGGGCTTGGAAGGGCCAGCAGGGGGCCCAGGCCTGGGAGAGCGGGTGTCAGAGCTGGGCTAAGCCAGATTTGGGGGGTACGGGGCTTGCACATCAGGCGGCGGTGGGGAGGGGGCAGTCGTGTGGTGCAGGGGGGCTGGGGGAAGACGCCACGACGTCCTCAGTAACTGTCAGTGTTCTTCCTGCCGTTTTCAAGACCTTAGAGTCTTCCATCCAGGGCCTCCGGATAATGTGAAGCTGAGTGAGCCTCCCAGATCCAGCATGACAAACGGACAGACTCACAGACTGACAAATGCGCTGACGCAGCCCCGCCGTGTGCATGGTGGTGAGGAGAGCCAGCCGCAAGGAGACACTGAAGACACGTTTCGCGCAAATACCGTTTGTGTGTTTTTGTTTGAATATAACTGGCGACAGTGTTGGTTTTTTAAAAGCAGCCGTGATTTGGGTTTTTCTGTTTTTTTGTTTTTGCTGTTTCATTCCATTCTTGACCAAAGCTTCTCTTTAAGTAGTTTATTATGGAAAATTGTCACACTAACTTAAAGGAAAGGGTGGGAGACATGTCCATTGTCTGCTAAACAAATAAAAATACTGAATGTGTTTTTGGTTTTGTTTCCTTATGCCGTTTCCATTAGAAAAATAGGGACAAACGCTTTATTAGACTTGTTCGTTTTTAGGGTAAAATCTTGGACTCTGAAATCGAGCCACCCTATCCCACCTCTGAGAAAAGCAGCATTTACTGATTGCTGTCTTCCAGCCTCGGAGAGATGCACACGAGGCCGCAGAGACGCCCAGCTGCTGAGCCTGCTCTGAGGCGCCAGGGGGGCCGCTCTGTGCCCGGGGCAGGGGCAGCCCCCCTCATAGCACACTGCGGGGACGTGCTGTGGGGGAGGGTGCCATGGGGACAGGAAAGGGACACGTTACCTTAACAGTTTCCGCTAGACATTACTGGGCCCAAACTGAGTTCTCATCATGATCAGACAGGAAGTTTGATGTTCCAATACTGAGAATCTTGAGAGGTGCAAATATAAATAATTAGCAAAGGAAGTAAATACAGAGTAGCCTTGAGCACAGCCATATTCCTGCTCTCCCTGGCCCAGGAGAAGGGGAGCAGTTGAGGTCTGATGGGTTGAGGCCCCTCACCGAAAGAGTTCTTGGCTTTGCACGAGAAAGAATTCAAGAGCAAGCCATTTATAGAAAGGGACAAAGATTAAGTGTAGAAGTAAGAAAGGAGCTACTTTACAGAGTATGGGGAAGTGGACCCCACCCCTGCCCGCACCGCTGTTTTGCCTCCAACAAGGGGTTTTATGCGTTTTTAAAAATTAGCTAGCTGTACAGGGAGGGGCTTACTCTTTAACTTCGGGTTTAGCATTTCCATCGGGCAGTTTTTCCATTGCTTAGGTTGCAGAACTACCCACGGGGAGCAGTGGTAAGAGTGTCCAAACTTTGTGGCTTTTACTGCCAGAGGGAGAGGGGTCTTACGACTCTTTTTATGACCTGCTGACTTTTAGGTTAAGGGTCAGCCTAAATCCAAAGTGACTTGACTTTGATCAACTTGCCCCCCGAGCCTCCCTTGCCTCCCGCCTCACAGTGATTCAAAGACAACCCTGGTTTTAGGACACTGGTAACAGTGCTTTATATCGTGATACATTCTCAAGAGTAATTTTGCCCTTTTGGTGTCTCATGGGGAGCATCACTTTCCTCCAGGAGAGAATCTCAGCAGCCGAGGGGCTGGCCTGGTGGGCCTGCCTCGTCCCTGTTGCGGTAGCCACCTCTCGGGACCCCGGATGGCAGGAGCCCCTTTCTGTTATATGTGTTTGCACCTGTGCATCCGCAAGGCCATTGTCATGGGACAGACGAAAGTAGGCCCTAAAGGAATCAGCTAAAAATTCCCTTTTCGTATCATTAAATCACATGGTTTGGCCAGCAAGCCCAGAGGTTTTTAGAGAAACACCGTATTCCATGAAAGAAACAATGGCAACAAAGGAACAAAAATTTCTAACTTTGCCTCCAAGAACTTAGCCAGAATTGTCTTTTTTCTCACCCATCCAGCTGGAAACCGACGGTGCTGCCGGGCCCGGGGCCACAATAACTGCCAGTCTGGGGGGCCTCTGGGTGACTGCCAGAGCCCTTTGATTCAAGGCTTTGGGCTTTAATGTCAGGTTATAGTTCTGCCAAGTTGTGTGACCCTGAGCAATCTAGTTAACATCGCTGAGCCTCCGTATCCTCAGCTGTAAAATGGCAGTAAAAACAGGATTAGTAGGGGCACCTGGGTGGCTCAGTGGGTTAAGCGTCTGCCTTCAGCTCAGGTCATGATCCCCGGGTCCTGGGATCCAGCCCCGCATCGGGCTCCCTGCTCAGTGGGGAGTCTGCTTCTCCCTCTCCCTCTGTCCCTCCCCCCGGCTTGTGCTTTCTCTCTCACCCTCTCTCTCTGAAATATATAAAATCTTTAAAAAAAAAAAAAATAATAATAATTCCTGTTAGATACTCAGGAAAACCGAGGTTCACTTTTAGGCTTGGCACTGGCCCTATTATAGGCCCCGGAGACCCTTAATAACTGGTAGAGTGGGAAGCAGTGTATAAAGGATCTTGCTAGCCAAAGAAAAATCCAATAGTTCTTTCCAGAATATTCTGAGAATATTCAGCCTCAGAACCCGGATTGATTGCGTAGGCGACTCTCGGTTTGGCCCAACGGCCATCACCCAAGTGGTTTAGCTCCCACGTGTGCCCAGCTCTGGAGGCAATGATGTGGAGGGTCAGGGTTTCCCTCAGCGCCTGCAGTGTGGCCAAGACGTGAGCTACCCCGTGTGGACTCAGGTCCTGTGTAGATCAGTATATGTATTATAAGGTTAGGTTATTTATTTATACATGTATAATTTAAATACTGGGTACAGTAGGTAGAATAATGCCCCCCCCCAAAGATGTCCATGTCCTAATCCCCAGAACCGTGAACTTTGCTGACGTAATTAAGTTAAAGAGGAAGAGGATTCTGGATTATCCAGGTGGGCCCACTGTAATCCCAGGGATCCTTATGAGGGAGGCAGGCAGGTGAGTCAGAGATGGGGCCGTGGGTGGGAGTGTCGCTGGGCCTTGGAGCCAAGGAACACAGGTGGCCTCTGGACGCTGGAAAAGACAAGGAAACAAGGTCTCCCCTGGAGCCTCTGGAAGGAACGCCACACTGCGCACCGAGACCGGGGACTTTGACCTCCGGAAATGTAAGAGAACACGTTTGTGTTTTTTTCAGCCGCGTTGTTTGTGGCAAGTTGCTACAGCTCAATAGAAAACTAATACATATGCTGTCGATTCAGAAAAAGGAAGAGATACAGGGTCTAGAACAGTTCTTCCCAAATTGCGGGTCAGAGCCCATTCGTGGTTGTGAAAATCAATTTCGTAGGTCATGATTGGCATTTGAAAAACTGAAACAAGCAAAGAACACTTGGCATGGCAGTAAGAGTGCGTCATGATACCTAGGGTTCGGATATACGTGGGGGTGTGTATGGGGTCACAATACACATCACTGTGGGTCATGACCAGAAGAAGCTTGAAAGGGGCGCCGGGTGGCTCAGTCATTAAGCGTCTGCCTTCGGCTCGGGTCATGATCCTGGGGTCCTGGGATGGAGCCCCGCGTCGGGCGCCCTGCTCCGCGGGAAGCCTGCTTCTCCCTCTGCCGCTCCCCCTGCTTGTGCTCTCTCTCGCGCTCTCTCTCTGACAAAAAAAGAAAGCTGGAAAGCCACCACCATTACTTCATTCACCTGGGGGATCCCAGGAAAGGTGCTCTAACCACACCTTTGATGCGCTACCTGAGAATAGCTCCTGGACCCGGCCCCAAGGAACGCAACTGATAGGCGTTAACTACTCACAACAACCCTACAGGGTTGAAACCTACTGTCACATTTTAAAGATGACAAAACAAGTCCAGGGCGGGGGTGGGGGTGGGGGACTGGCTGGCTGGCTCAGTCCGTGGAGCAAGCGACTCTTGATTTTGGGATTGTGCGTTGGAGCCCCACGCAAGGTGGAGAGCGCCCGCGGTAACCGCTAAGCACGCCCCCTGCTGGGCGAGGGCGGGGAGTGGAGATGCCTGGTGAGCAAGCCCAGGTGAGTCAGGTCAGGCTCGGGGCCAGGGTGAGGTCACGGAAACGGACAGGAGGGGACCCTTCCAACTATACCTTGGGGGGTTTCGTTGTAGTGTCCAATCACACTGCTGCAAAACCCTGTGGCTTGGAAGGGGGTGTGTAACAGGTGTCGCCCCCATCCCGGCCCCAGGATATGAGGTGCTAAGCATGTTCTGGGCCTCCTGGGCTTTGTCCACCTCACATGCAGGTGTGGCCTAGGAAAGGAGACACAGGGGTTTCTCCTCCTCCTCACAGGGATCAGGTGGCAATCCCTTGATTTCAGGGAGAGCAACCCATGGTCCCCATGTCGGGGTGGGCACACGCTGAGACACAAGGAGATCAGACTGGGTGTTTCGGGAAAGGTTTTCCTCCCTGGTCTCCCTCACCACTGCCGGGGCCAGCCCACCACGTCCGGAGTCTAGATGTCTGGAGCTTGGCTGCCCTCTTGTGACCAGGAGGCAGCAAGGCCAGTGCAGCCAGGAGGTAGGAACAGAAAGCCGGAAAGAATCTTGAGGCCCTGAGGATAATGCACCAGCCCCCAAACGAATGCCCTCCTGCAAGTCAGCCAACCCGGAAGAGTCAGCCTGGGTGTGTAGCTGCTTTTCTTGGAAACCTGAGAAGGGTGAAGTGCAACATCTTCACCCCTGGGGAGGAGGAATCCTCTGGCGGTCCTATTTGTCACGGTGCTTAGAGCGATGGGTAACAAAGTTTCAACTCAAGCCAGCTGAAGAAGTCAAGTCCTTGGCTCACTGGTCCGGAAACCTCTGGAATCAGGTCGGGCTGGAGCTGACCAGTTAGAGTTTGACCAGGGTGCTGGTCATGTCTCTGAGATTTTCTCCACGGCTAGATGGGAGGGCTGGTGACAGCTCCGCAGTGTCTCCTGGAGCCAGGAAGGCTGGTAGTCCCACAAGCCGCAGCTGAAGCTTGCTCGCTCCTGGAGGAGCTGCCATGTTCACATGTCCTCCTCCCCACCATCCCGCAGAGGAAGAGCTCAGTGTAACAGGAGCTGGGATGGGTGAGCACAGGGTCCTGCTGGGAGCCCAGGGGACACCTCCAGTGGGGGTTGTAGACAGTGAGCTAAGAGACACATCCTGCAGGATAAACCGAAGTTGGCCAGGTGGGGACAGGGTGGGAAAAGTGTTCCAGGCAGAAAGAACAGCATGTGTCACAGCCCCGAGACCGGTAAAGGGTGGGAGTCTGGCCCCAGACCTCCTGAGTCCGGGAGGACCCCGCACCCCATCTGCTGCCGGTGGCCTGGCTGACCCTGGGAGAGAGGACTCCTGGGGAGGGGTCTGACCGGCTCAGTGGGCACAGCAGGGTCTTCACCAGGGTCTTCCCCATCTGCCCCGCCACCTGGCCACATCTCCACTGATGAGGCAGAGGCTAAGGACAGAAAGACCCCTGGGGACCACTTGGCCCAGGATCCAAATTCACGTGGCTGCAAGGCCACCAGACAACTTAAAGGCGAGAAGTGGACCGCAGCGGAATCAAAGGGCAAGGAGTCCTCCTGGAGAGAACGAGCTGGGCCAGCCAGAGGCGCTGCGAGAGGCCAGCGGGCAGCCCCACCCCGGGCGCGTTTGCAGCGAGGGCGGGAGGGCAGCCTCGCCTCGCCTTCCTGCCCGCAGCCGGTTCCGGGCCTGCACTGTTTTTGCGCCCTGAGGGTATCAACTCGCGGAGGAAGGATGGAGAGGGCGCTCTCTGGGCGGCGGGGACGTGCGCGCCCCGCCCAGCTGCTGCTCCGCCTGGGCGCCTCTCGGAGCCTCAGTTTCCCCACGCGTAAAGTTACGAGGGGCGGTCGCGGCTGATTTCTGGGCGCCCGGGCTCCGCACAGCCCCCACCCCGGCTGGGTGGGCGGGGCCTGGGATCTCGCGGCCGCCGCCACCCTGGTCGCCGCCCCCGTCCCCGCGCGGCTGAGGCTGGGAGGCCCCGCCCCCCGCCCACGAGGAAGTGGCTGCGGCGCCGCGCGGGGCCCAGAGCCGGTTCGGCGCGTCGACTGCCCAGAGTCCGCGGCCGGGGCGCCCAGAGGTGAGGGGGCTGGGGGACCCTCCGGAGGGGAGGGGGCGCCCGGAGGGGAGGGGGCGGAGAGTTGCATGCAGGTGAGGAGGGTGCGGGACGCCCGCAGACGTGGGGGCGCGGGGAGAGGGTGCCTCGGTGAAGGGGCACAGGGCTGGGGGCTTGCCAGGTGTGTGGGGTCGCCTGGAGGTGAGGGGACCAGGGGATGGCGGGCCGGGCCCGGGGTGGTAGGCCCCCTCCGGGCGAGGGAAATGCAGGGCTCCCTGCCTCCGGCGCCCTCGGGGCGGCCCCGGTCTCCCCCCCGCCCCCGCCGCCCCCGCCTACCCCTTCCTGACCCTGCCCCGCGATCGGTGCCCCCCGCTATTTCGGGCCGCGAGGGCCCCACGCCCAGTCACTTCCCCTCCATCCTCCAGCCTTCCGGGTTGCTCCGGCCGGGAAATGAGCTGGCGCCCCCGCCCACCTTGCCCCTCCCTCCCCCTCCCCCCCGCCACTGCCGACCCCCCCCCACCGCCCACCCCCTGCCCCTGGGGCCCGGGTCCGCGGTCCTCACCGGGAGGGGGTCCCGGACGCCGGACTGAGTGGCCCCTCCTTGGCCGGCGGCGGGAGAGCAGCGGGGCCCGCCCAGGGCGGTGACAGTAACACTAAGAAGCTCCGTAGCCAGCCTAGCGCGGGGACGGAGCCGGAGGCTCTCCCGGGGTGCTTCCAGGCTGTCCCCGGACTCCCCGCGCCTGGCAGGCGGCGCTGCCCAGTGGTTAAGGACACCCGTTCCCCGGGACCAGGGTAAGAGTGCCAGCTTCCATCACTGGCCGATGACCTTAGCAAGTCACCTAACTTCCCTGGACCTCAACCTATCTTATCTGTAGAATGGGGACGTCCTGCGGCTTCCATGGGATAATGTGTGGAAGTGCCAGGCACACACAGGGTACAGGTGTGCTCCTCCTGTTGGCGCTACCATTATAAGGCCTGCCCACATTTATCAAAGTGTGTGGATGATGCTAACCTCTGAGATTTGGGGTCCGAATCCCAAACTGGGCCATGTAGGAGCTGCGTGGCTTTGAGCAAATCTTGGCTTTTTGTCTGAGTCTGTTTCTTTCTGTACAAAATGAAGGTTTAAAAAAGAAAAAAGAAAAAAAAACCCACAAAACTTTTTAGGCTTGCTTTCAAAGAGAATGTATGTCAGTCTTGGGTAAAACTACTGGGCATTTAAAGATGCCGGTAAAGGTGTGTCTCTGTGCATACATCCTCTCAGTTAGTTAAATGGTATCCCAACATGTTAGTGTCACAATTTACTCTTGCCATATTTATAGTCCTCTGGATTTTTCCACCCTTCCACCATTCTAAAGGGGGTTATTAAGAACATGTTTGCTTAAAAAAAAAAAAAAAAGGTATTTTCTTAGCACCAGAATGAATTTATGCCACCAAAGAGTGTTAATTTTTAAGTTCCTGCTGGTGTTATTCTGCTTGTTCCGACCCAGTTGTTGAATTGTTATTGCGTTGCTCTTCAGAAAGGCTGAACAAATTAGCAGCAAATGAGAGTTTCTCCACAACCCTGCCAACACTGAGTTTTATGTGTTTTTGGAGTTTGTTTTGTTTGGATTGCTTTATTAGTAAGCTTTAATGGTGCCTTCGTATGATTGTTTTCATTTATGTTTCTTGACTTGATTTTTGCCTGGTTTAGAAGACTTCGGGAGCAGACCTGGGGAGGAGGTATTAGCTGGTCTGACTGGGGTGGCAAGGGCTATTCCCTCCACAACAGGAAGTTGAGTAACTGCTTAGCACGTGTGCAAAATGGCTTGCTGGCAGCTCCCTGGAGCTTCTGAGCTGGGTGGGGACTTCCCTGAGTGCCTGTAGGGCCAGGATCTTGCTCCAGACTGCTCCTGCCTGGCTTAGTCTCAGATACAGCCAAACCTCTGGCTTCAGAGGAACTTGGCCAAGCTTCTCTGAAAGCAATAAGGAACCTACAGCCGGTACCTTGTTCAGCCCCAACCTTTTCTGATCGAGATGTGAAGGAAGCATTGGCTGAGGGCATCCAGCCAGTATGGAGAGTCAGAATTTGACCCCAGCACTGTAAGGAAGGAGCACTGAGCCAGCCTTCACCTGGCTTGCTCTGCTTTAGAGGGGAGCTGAGTCTTCCCAAATGCTCAGAGAGGACCTTCTAGATTTCAGGTTTCCAACCTTTGCTAATCATTGACCCTAATCAGGAAGGAAAAAAAAAAAAAACTGAGCACGTACTCCCCAGTAAATATTTACAAATTGCATACATAGGCCACTGAGATAATAAAACATATTCATTTCTTGTAGCCCATCCCCTAAAGAAAAGGATGGGATTCCTGCAACCACATTTAAGAAATATTATTGAGCACCTATTATGTGCCAGGCACTCTAGTTGGTGGGGAGATACCTGGGTGGACAAAGCACATACCCTGCCCCTAGGGAGCTTACCTCCTCCATATCCCAGTGCGGGGTCTCTGGCACCCCCTGGAGGGAAACCCACTTCCTACTTTGGAGACCCGACCTCCCTCCCAGACCTCAGGCCACCCTTCCCTGTGCTCTCCCAGCCCCAGCCCTGGATGATCTCCAGCCCATTCGTACTGAGTGTTCATTGTGTGCTGGAAGGATGCAGGGGAAGGGCTACTGGGAACGCGCAGATCCTGGCTTTAGGCTGGCAGAGGGGAGCCAGCCAGGGGAGGCTCGGCGTTTGGCCCACACTCCCCCAGCCTCTGTTTCTGGGGTAATGAGGCACAGAGCACTGCACATGGACTCCTAGTCCCAACACCGTCCCCAGAGCCCCTTTCTCCTTCCCTCTGACCCCCAATCGTCCAGTGGTCCCACGGTGCTGACTCACAGAGGCACAGTGACAAGTGGGTGGGTGTTCCCGAGGCCATGGCCTCAGCCTGACTTTGTCTCCGCCCCGGGAGCCATTGCTGAGGCACTGTGTTGTCGACACCCTTGGGCAAAGCAACTCTAGTTGGTATTCTTTAGGGTGACTGACTGGTTGGCGGTGGGTGCTAGCTCAGGTCCCATGGAGGTTTTCCTGGGAACGATGACGTCAGTTCCCACGGCAGGGTGGCCAGTCTGACCTCCTGGAACAATCCAGTGATTCTCCTCTAGGAGGATGTAGCCCTGAGGCGACAGTGGCCAGAGAAGCTACTCCCCTCTCTGGGTTACCACTTCCTCATTGCTAACTTGGGGGTTGGGAGTCATTGCTGAGGCCCTGCTGGTTTTAGTTGCTTTGCAGAAGTTATGAAAACGGGAAAATGCACCTCTTCCCTCCCACCCCCTTCCCCCGGATCTACCCCCCAGCCCCTTTAAGGTGTTAGTTAATGCAGTGTACTATGAGTATTTCTGTCTGAATTCATGCTAAAGTGTGACTGGCTGATAGATGTGGTCTGAGCCTCCCCCCAGCCTGTCCCACTGTGCCTGTGGTCATCTTTATCAACCCCTTCCTCTCCCACTTGAGGACCTTTGTTTGGGTCCCAGGGAACAATGGTCAGGGCTCCCCAAGTCCTCTTGGCTGTGTGACTAGAATGGGAGCTGCTGTCTTCAGCAGCCCTCACAGCCTGGAACTCTGGAACATCACGCTAGACAGGCTTTTGCAGCCTAGCCCCTGGGTCTAGATATTCTTGCCAAGACCCTGCAAGAGGCAGAGACGCCCAGTCACACGGTCTGGGACAGTTGGAGCTGGGAAGTTGCATTCTGTAGATGAGCGGTGGGCCCAGAGACCCTCAGGGCTGTAGCCCCAGGGCTTCTTCCTTCTGGGCCACCAGGGGCTGAAAGGGTGGTGGGGGAATTGGCCTCCACAGCGGCGAACAAGCGCCCGGCTGGGCCCCACTGGCGACCTTGGAAAATGGGGGTGGGCAGACTAGCACAGATAGGCCTGGTCCTCCCACTGCTTGTCGTCTGCCGTGTGGATGGTGAAGTGCTCCCACCAAGCTGGATGCCCATGCTGACCCCACCCAGCGGCACCGGAAGTGCTGGGGGAAGTCCCCATCAGACCTGCTGACCTGAGCTGAGGGCCCCGAAGCGCCACTTCCGGGGCCTTTGCCTTACACAGAGAGGCCTTATAAGGAGAGGCTGGGGAAGCAGCCATGTGGGAGCAGTGTGCTGTGTGTGCACATGCAAGACTGGACATGTGTGAGCGTGCACGGCTGGACACTTGTGAGCATATGGGAGCAGTGTGCTTGTGTGTGTGTGCAAGGCTGAACACGTGTGAGCATGTGGGAGCAGTATGCTTGTGTGTGTGCGTGCAAGGCTGAACATGTGTGAGCGTGCAGGGCTGGACACTTGTGAGCATGTGGGAGCAGTGTGCGTGTGCAAGACTGGACACATGTGAGCGTGCAGGGCCGAACACACGTGAGCATGTGGGAGCAGTATGCTTGTGTGTGTGCGTGCAAGACTGGACAGGTATGAGCGTGCAAGGCTAGATGCGTGTGAGCATGCACGGCTGGACACTTGTGAGCACGTGGGAGCAGTGTGCTTGTCTGTTCATGTGCAAGACTGGACACGTGTGCACGTGCAAGGCTGAACACGTGGGAGCATATGGTAGCAGTGTGCTTGTGTGTGCACGTGCAAGGCTGAACATGCATGAGCGTGTGTGGCCTGAGCAGGTGTATCAGCTTTCTCTTCCTCAGCAGTGTTGATTGAGGACCCACTTGGTGCCCTGCTCCAGGCATGTCCCTACCTTGTCCCTGCATGTGTGTCTGTGTGTCCGTGAGACCTGGGCTGCCCCAGGAACCTCCCAGAGCTTCCTGCTGTAAATAAAAACAGGTTTTGCATCTGGGGTGGGCAGGAGGAGCAGGGGCCACAAGGCGGTAAGCTGGGGGTCAGGAAGCCAGGCCCGGCAGGATTTGTGGTGCCACCTGGGGCAGGCCCGTCACTGAGCCCTGGATTTCTTGGGGGACAGTGGGCTACATGCAGCCCATCTCTAGCGGCTGGGCCCCAACTCCATGCTGTGCCTTCCAGCAGGGCCTCTGGGTCAGCCATGTGGGTAAGCTGAGCCTGAACAGGTGGCCATTCTCCTGAGGGGCTGGATAGGTGCCCACTAGTTTCCTGGGGTGTTCAGGGCTCAGACCCAGAGCTGGGGAGAAGCCTGCCTTTAGCCCAGTCCATGGGCTGCAGACCTGCCAACGGGTTCCTGGTGACATCTGCCAGGTGTGACTGGGCAGGTAGCTTCCCCTCGCTGAACCTCAGCCTGTCTGTCTGTCATCTGGGGCTGTGGCATCTGAGCACTAAAGTCAAGAACACCTGGGGTGGGGGGATGGGTGAAACAGGTGAAGGGGACTAAGAGCACACTTATCTTGATGAGCGCTGAGTAACGTATAGAATTGAGTCACTATGCTCTACACCTGAAACTAAGAACACTGTGGGAACGCTACTGGAATTAAAAAAATGCCTGGACTGCTTAGAGCTAGCAAGTAAGGAGCATTCAGGAAGTGTTGGGTGGTGGTTGTTTTTTGTTTTTTGGGTTTTTTTTTTTTTTTAAGATTTTTATTTATTTATTTGAGACAGACAGAATGAGAGAGAGAGAGCACATGAGAGGGAGGAGGGTCAGAGGGAGAAGCAGACGCCCTGCCGAGCAGGGAGCCCGATGCGGGACTCGATCCCAGGACTCCAGGATCATGACCTGAGCCGAAGGCAATTGCTTAACCAACTGAGCCAGCAGGCGCCCCTTTTTTGGGGTTTTTTTAAGATTTTAAGTCCTCTCTACACCCAACATGGGGTTTGGACTCGCAACCCCAAGTTCAAGAGTTGCATGCTCTACCGACTGAGCCAGCCAGGCGTCCCAGTAGTTTTTAATTTTTTTTTCTTTTTAAATCAGAGAGAGTGAGCACAAGCAGAGGGAGGGACAGAGGCAGAGGGAGAAGCAGGCTCCCCGCTGAGCAAGGAGCCTGATGTGGACCTCAATCCCAGGACCCTGGGATCATGATTTGAGCCGAAGGCAGACGCTTAACCAGCTGAGCCACCAGGTGGCCCCTGTTTTAATTTTTAATAAAGAACTTCCTCTGCTGGGTACTAGTGAGAGTATACAGCTGGCTTCCTCATGTACTTAGGTAGCACCGACTACATGCCAAGCACCCAGGCACTGGGGAAAGCAGTGTGGACAAGACCCGTGAGAACTGTGTGCATCCAGCTCTGTGAGTCCCAGCTGGGGGAGACTGCAGGTGCTATGAATGAGAACCGCGTAACGAATGCTCAGTGATGATTCTCTGCGGGGAAACTTCCATCGGGAATAGGGAGTGCTGGGGTAGGGGCCGGTGGCTGAAGCTGCAAACAGCGGTCAGAGAGGGTAAGGTGGCCTTGGAACATGGACTTGAAGGGCAGCAGCATGGGCTCGCCATGCAGGCCCCCCAAGGGAAGAGCTCTGGGGGCCGGGGGAACAGCCAGTGCAAAGGCCTGAGGCCCGTGGGCCCTGGGATCAGCTGCGGGGCTACCCGGGGAGATGGATTCCCACTCGGTGGGTCATGGCTGGTTGTTACCCCGCGGGAGCTGCGTCTCCTGAACACCTACTATGTGCCAGGTGTGGCTTAATGTCTTATTTTACCCTCTCAACGCCTCTGGGGGCAGGACTCCTGTTCCCATTGTGCAGGTTGGACACTGAGGTTCGGAGGGGTGAGCCATGTGCCCAGGGTCAGTCACCGCGGGCAAGCGTGCAGCCGGCTCCGCCACAGGCCCCGCGGCTGAGTGGGGAAGTGGGGAGAGCATGGGTTTGAGAAAGTGCTGTTCACTTTGGGTCTTTCCAGATGAGGAGGACTCTGCCGAAAGGAACAGGGGTGGGCAGAGCTGGGCAGGGAGGCAAGGGGGCGAAGGGACTGCCCGTCACCCACTGTGGTGTGTAGCCCACCTGCCTCAGGCTCAGTGGGTGGCAGCGGGGGAGGCTGGGGAGCTGCAGTCCGGGCTGGGCCCAGTCCTGGGGGTGCACCCAGCTGCCCTCTATACCCGCCTTCACCCCCACAGTCCAGCCAGCCACTCGGGGCCCCGTCCTGCCCTTCCTGTGCAAGGGACAGCAAGTGGCTTTTCTGGCTGAGGATGGGATGTGTCTGTGTGTCGGTCCGTGCCCCTGCCCCGCAGGCCCCTGCAGACCGGCTTCCTCCCCTCCGTCTCCTGGAAGGCTGCCTGCTGTGTGCTGGGTACAGCGTTCATCTCATCCTCACCCCGTCCTTTTTTCTTTTTTTTTTTAAGATTTTCTTTATTTGAGAGCGAGCACGAGTGGGGGGAAGGGGCAGAGGGAGAGGCAGAAGCAGGCTCCCCGCTGAGCGGGGAGCCCGACGCAGGGCTCGATCCCAGGACCCCGGGATCACGACCCGAGCCGAAGGCAGATGCTTCACCGACTGAGCCACCCAGACGCCCCTCACCCCATCCTTCTGCAGGGGAGGGGGCCCTCTACCCTTGAGGAAACTGAGGCACAGATGATGAGCGACACAAGCTCAGCACACCCCACTCATGGGAAGGCCAGGCTGGCCCCTGCTGCCCTCCCACAAGTCAGCTGGGGCCTCTTCTGGGATCAGAGGCGGGGCTGACTGGGGGTCCCTTCCCCTCTCGGGCACAGGAGCTCAGCGGCCATGGCCTACCACAGCTTCCTGGTGGAACCCATCAGCTGCCACGCCTGGAACAAGGACCGCACCCGTGAGTGCCACTGCCACAGGATGGGGGGTGCGGGAGCTCCCCGAGTGCATGCGGGTGGTAAACCGACCAGGCGCCCTGAACTGTGGGCTCTGGGGCTGGCTGTCCCCCTCCTTCACCTCCGGTCGCCAGTGTGGAAGAGGGGATGGACGAGCTCTGGGCACACGCAGGGGCAGCCGGCCAGGGGGCCCTGCTGCAGGTGCCGCTGGGGAGAGAAACACGCAGGAGGAGGGAAATCATTGGAGGTAGAGGCGCTGGTTTACAAAGGGTGGCCAGGGAGGTGTTTTGGAGGAGGTGAGGGAGCCGGCCATGCCAAGGCCTGGCGGCAGGAGATCCTGGCACTGCCCGGAGCAGCAAGGAGCCCAGGGCTGGAGTTGGGAGCAGAGGGCAGGAGACTGCTGTGGGGGTGCCTATGGGTGCAGGTGAAGGATGGCTAGTCCCAGGCGAGGGGTCGCAAGGTGCTTCAGGGAGCCCTGTGCCAAGGCAGAGGGGTGAAGGGCGCTCCTGGGAGAGGGGACTTGAGGGAAGGGGGAGCCTGGGCACACACACCTCCTCGCACTCCCTACCCCTACCCTTCTCTCCTGCAGAGATTGCCATCTGCCCCAACAACCATGAGGTGCACATCTATGAGAAGAGCGGGGCCAAGTGGGTCAAGGTGCACGAGCTCAAGGAGCACAATGGGCAGGTGACAGGTACGTCAGGCTGACTGGGATCACTCTCCGGAAAGGAGACGGGATGGCGCAGGGCCACCCAGTCACTGTGTTAGGTAGGATAGTTTGGGTTGCAAGTAACACAACCCTAATTCAAACTGGCTCAAGTTACAAAGGGATCATGTTGACTCATGTTGGCTCATGTTACTGAAAACCTGAAGAGGTTTTGGGCTTCAGGAAAGGCTTGATCCAGCAGCTCAGTTCAGCATTACCAAGGACCCATTTCTTTTCTGTCTCTTGGCTTTCCAGCATGTTTGGTGATATTTTGGAGAGACGTAACACTCTCAGTTCTAAGTGGCACCCCCTGGAGCAGCTTGCATCCAAATTGTGGCCTCAAGCCCCTCCTACGTGGATGCCAGAGAGCCTTTCTGCTTGGATGGCTTCAGCCTGTTTCCTCCCCATCCCACAGGCATCGATTGGGCCCCCGAGAGTAACCGAATCGTGACCTGTGGCACAGACCGCAATGCCTACGTGTGGACGCTGAAGGGCCGCACGTGGAAACCCACCCTCGTCATCCTGAGAATCAACCGGGCTGCTCGCTGTGTGCGCTGGGCTCCCCAGGAGAACAAGTTTGCTGTGGGTAGTGGCTCCCGCGTCATCTCCATCTGCTATTTTGAGCAGGAAAATGACTGGTGGGTGCCTGGGCAGGGTCAGGGTGGGCTGGGAGGGACCCTGGGGCTGCAGACCAAAAGGTGGTGGGACTAGTGTCCCAGAGAGCACTGGACAGGGTGTCAGGAGCCCTGTTCACAAGACCCTGGGGAAGTATGTCCTCTCTGGACCTTGTAGGTGAGGTGCCAGGCACTCCCATAGCCCTGTCTCGGAACTAAGGGCACAGATCACCCCAGGACCACCTCTGTGAGCGTTGCCTAAAGCCCTGCGCACGCACACACATGGACCCCTTGACAGCCCTCTGGACTGGGCGTCTGTTGTCCCCACTTTTCAGATGAGCAAAGTAAGTCACCCTGAGGTCAGGTCCCTTGTCCGAGATGTCCAGCCTGTCGTGCTTTCCTCCCCTGCGTCCCTGAGGGCAGAGGCTAGGCTGGAGTCTGGGGGACTTGAGATTGAATTCAGCCCTGGCCAGTTAGCTGCTATGGGACAGCCTGCCCCAGGTTTGTCGTGAGGTTTAAAGGCCGCCAGGATCAGGGAAATCCAAATCAAAACCTCAATGAGATACCACCTCACACCAGTCAGAATGGCTAAAATTAACAAGTCAGGAAATGACAGATGTTGGCGGGGATGCGGAGAAAGGGGAACCCTCCTACACTGTTGGTGGGAATGCAAGCTGGTGCAGCTGCTCTGGAAAACAGTATGGAGGTTCCTCAAAAAGTTGAAAATAGAGCTACCATACGATCCAGCAATTGCACTACTGGGTATTTACCCCAAAGATACAAATGTAGGGATCCGAAGGGGTACGTGCACCCCGATGTTTATAGCAGCAATGTCCACAATAGCCAAACTGTGGAAAGAGCTAAGATGTCCATTGACAGATGAATGGATAAAGAAGATGTGGGGTGTATATATTATGCAGCCATCAAAAGGAATGAGATCTTGCCATTTGCAACGACGTGGATGGAACTGGAGGGTATTATGTTGAGTGAAATAAGTCAAACAGAGAAAGACATGTATCATATCTCACTGATATGAGGAATTCTTAATCTCAGGAAACAAAGTGAGGGTTGCTGGAGTGGGGGGTGGGGTGGGAGGGATGGGGTGACTGGGTGATAGACACTGGGGAGGGTATGTGCTCTGGTGAGCGCTGTGAATTGTGTGAGACTGTTGAATCACAGATCTGTACCTCTGAAACAAATAATGCAATATATGTTAAGAAAAAAAAAGAAGAAGAAGAAGGTAGCAGGAGGGGAAGAATGAAGGGGGGGAATCGGAGGGGGAGATGAACCATGAGAGACGATGGACTCTGAGAAACAAACTGGGGGTTCTAGAGGGGAGGGGGGTGGGAGGATGGGTTAGCCTGGTGGTGGGTATTGAGGAGGGCACATTCTGCATGGAGCACTGGGTGTTATGCACAAACAATGAATCATGGAACACTACATCTAAAACTAATGATGTAATGTATGGGGATTAACATAAGAATAAAAAAAAAGGAAAAAAATAATAAAGGCCACCAGGGATAGAGTTCCCAGCTGGAGGGGACCCTGCTCCCCATTGGGCTGATCCAGGCCCTGAGAGGCCCGTGGGCCAGCAGTGCCCAGGCCCCTCCCTTCGGGGACCCTAGGGGGTCTGCAGGGCTCCATGGGAAGGTAGAGTCCCTGGGGCACTGAGGCCTTGGGTGCTGAGAGTGCTGGTCCCCCTCCCCTCTCCCTGTCCGTGTGTCCAGGTGGGTGTGCAAGCACATCAAGAAGCCCATTCGTTCCACTGTCCTCAGCCTGGACTGGCACCCCAACAACGTGCTCCTGGCCGCGGGCTCCTGTGACTTCAA
>NC_058407.1:170222436-170350880 GCF_002201575.2 Neomonachus schauinslandi | reverse complement strand
TCAGGGCCTGGATCAGCAGCAGGGGAACCAGGGTGGAGGGAGCCCCGCGCCCTGCCTTCCAGACCAGCTCTGCCGCCAGCAGGATGACCCAGGGCCTCAGTCAGCATCTGTGAGGTTTTGCTTTTGGAGGGGTCGCCACTGGGTCCTGTCTCCAGCCCATGGAGAGTCTCGGCAGGATGCACCCTTTGCTACCTCTTCATGTCAGCAAGGCCTCTATCCTAGGTCCTCCTCTCCTTCAGTTTCCTTGTCTTCCACCTGAAGGACAATGAGTGGGTATGCTTCTCACACTAAGGCATAAATGACTGAGAAGCTTAGACAGACCTGCCTCATTATCTCGGGCCTGGAAGGTAGTGTCCTCAGTCCCCATTGGCTGTTTCTACTTTTGGGCCTGGCACCCGTGAGCTTCCCAAGGCCTGGGGCTCCCAGCTCCAAACAGATGGCCTGGGTCTCTGAAGCGCTGCCCAGGAAACAAGGCTCCAGCAGGCTCCAGGGGCGGCCCCTGGACATGGAGAGGGGTAACGTCCTGCTGAGGTTCTGTTGGTGGGTGGGGAAGCTGGTTAGTGGGCACCTGATCTGTCCAGGGACCCCGTGCTGGCCCTGAGGCCCAGACTCGTCCAAGCGTGAAGATGCAGGTCACGAAAAGCCGGCTCTGTAGCCACGAGCCCCCGGCTGGGCACTCTGGCCTCACCAGGCCAGTCTGGGAGAGAAGTCCCTTGCCAGGCGCCTCCCGGACCCCCTCGGCCATTGCGGTTTGTTTCCCTTGGTCTCTCCTGGCAGGATCTTCTCGGCCTACATCAAGGAGGTGGAGGAGCGGCCAGCACCCACCCCGTGGGGCTCCAAGATGCCCTTCGGGGAGCTGATGTTTGAGTCCAGCAGTAGCTGCGGCTGGGTGCACGGCGTCTGCTTTTCGGCCAGTGGCAGCCGTGTGGCCTGGGTCAGCCACGACAGCACCGTGTGCCTGGCCGATGCCGACAAGAAAATGGCGTGAGTACAGGCCACAGGGGTGGCGGAGGGGGGTTGGGCAACCAAGGCACAGATGGGGAGCGGCCGGAGCGGCTGACCCCCCGCCCCCCGCTGTCTCTCTCAGCGTCGCGACTCTGGCCTCTGAAACGCTGCCGCTGCTGGCCCTGACCTTCATCACGGACAACAGTCTGGTGGCAGCGGTGAGGCAGGGAGGGGCAGGGAGGGGAGCGGTGCTAGTTAGAACGGCTCTCCACTGGTCTCCCCCCACCTTCTCTTCCTCCTTGGTCAGAACGGGCTGGCTTATGCTGCTGTAACAAGGCCCCAGTGCAGGTATTTGGGGGGCGGGGGGGGCTGCGTCTCCAACATGCACCCCAGCTGCCATGCAGGGAGAAGGGGGAGGCGGAGAATTGTGCCCTGGACCCTGAGGTCTCTGCTTACGTCTTACAGGCCAGTGGGTGTGTGGGGGCAGCACAGTTCTCCCCCGCATCCAGAAGGGCGCTGCTCTCCTCCTGCCCACCGATCTGTCTCCCCTCTTCCCCCCACATCCCCCCTCAGCAAACACCCTCGGGTCCCGGACGGTGAGGGCGGACTCAGGCCTGCTTTGCCTACAGAAGCATCCAGCTGTGGGGTATTCTCCGGTTGGGCAGGGCACAAGGTCCCCGAGCTTCCAGGGAAGGCGGCCACCCCTAGATGCTCCCACCACCCCCCAGCACCCGGTCCCTGTCCGTATACCCAGGGTGGGCCCGGCTGTGTCTCCGGGCTGGTGTGGGCTTCCCTGGGGCTCCACCCAAATCCCGTCACCAGACTCCCTTGGTGTCGTGCCTTGTCTCCAGCCTCTCTTTCCCCGTGCATAAGATAGTGGCGCTGTGCCCGCCCTCGGCCACGCTCCTGTGACCTCCCCGCCCTGTTGCCCTGTCGCAGGGCCACGACTGTTTCCCGGTGCTGTTTACCTACGACGGCACCACAGGGACGCTGAGCTTCGGCGGGCGGCTGGACGTGCCCAAGCAGAGCTCACAGCGCGGCCTGACGGCCCGAGAGCGCTTCCAGAACCTGGACAAGAAGGCGAGCTCGGAGGGCAACGTGGCCTCGGGCGCTGGCCTGGACTCGCTGCATAAGAACAGCGTGAGGTGAGGGCGGGACCGACCCTGACTCCCCTCCCAGCAGTGTCAAAAGTGGGGGGCCCGGACTTAGGAAGCGGGCGACCTCTAGGTGGCACAACAGCATCAGGTGAGGGCAGCGCAGGCGCTGTGAGGACCGTCGTGGTTCTCTGGGACGACCAGAGAGCCACCAGCCCTGTGGGCAGGGCCATGGCTGAAACGGTCCTGCCGCCGCCTCCCTGAGCAGTGAGGCAGGATGAGGCGTGAGAAACTGTCCACGACGCCCCAGGCCTGCCAGCCCCGGGTGTCCACCCCGCGGCCAAGCGGGAGAAGTACGGTGGGACTTCCTGACCCTTCCTGACCGCGCCCGACCCCGGCTGGGTAACCCCCGCGGCCATCAGGTCCAGTGTCATTTTCAGACCCAACTCCTGAGCCCGGCTTTCAGGGCTCGTCAGCACGACCCCCAGGCCTGCCAGCCCCCGGTTTTGCTTTCCCCCCATCCTGCTACACTCCCATCACTCTGGACATCGCCCACACACGTGGGATCCGTGCCCGGCCTCTGCACATCCGCTTCCATTTGCCTGGGCTTTCCTACTGCTCCTCCAAGCAGACTCGCGAGCCCCTCCTCTGCATCCCCTCCCGGCCCACTTCCCCGGCTCTCTGCGGGGCGCACCCCACCCGCACAGCCCAGCACTTCTCACCGGAGTCGGGTGGGAGCTCCTGGAAGGTGGACGGGCGTGAGTCCAGCAAAGGGCCATGGCTAGGACCCATGAAGCCCTCCTCTTTGCAGCCAGATCTCGGTGCTCAGCGGGGGGAAGGCCAAGTGCTCCCAGTTCTGCACCACAGGAATGGATGGCGGCATGAGCATCTGGGACGTGAAGGTGAGTCCTAGCCCACCTTGGCCCTTCCTCCCCCTGGCCCTCCTCGATGGATAGCCCCCTTTATTCCTCTAGGAGGAAGGCACTTCTTTGGGATGAAGGCAGGGGGAGATGGGCACCCCTGGGGCACCTCCCTTTAGGGCTGGGATTCAAACCCAGGTCTGCCCAACTCCAAAGACCAGGTTCTCTGTCCTCTGCCAGGGGCTGGGCTGGCTAGAGGTCAGGTCCCTGGGGGGTGGGTGTGTGGGGGACAACCAAGAACCAGCCTGTCTGTTCTGCTGTTTCCTTCCAGAGCTTGGAATCAGCCTTGAAGGACCTCAAGATCAAATGACCCATGAGGCACAGGTTGCCCTCATCCCAGCTGCTGGGGGAGGGGGTCAGGGAGGCTAAGGATTGCTTTGCTGAATGTTTCTAGGGTAGCAGTTTGGGTCCCCCTGGGGACTGCTCCAGCTGGAGGGGAGGGAGGGAGGGATGGGAAGCTTTTCTGACCTATTGAAGGAACAGGTGCCTTTTTCTTATAAAGAGCTGCTTTCATTTATTGTTAAAAACAAAAATGTTCTCAAAGTACTGTGCTGGTCATGAACTTCAACAACGTGGATGTAATAAAAAAGCAATCTTAGAGCTGGTCTCCCGTGTTTGGGAGGAGCGTGTGTTCTCACGGGCACAGGTCCCTTCTGCTCTACCAGAAAAATTGATCCCGAAGCCCAAGGGCCTTCTCCTCCCTGCTCCCCTTTCCCTCGCAGTCCAGCCAGAGCGAGGCTGGACCCTGGTGGCTTCCCTGTCACTCGGCAGTCGGATTCCCAGACCAGTGCTTGCATGTTCCAGGCTGCTGCTGGGCTTTAATGGAAACTGATTTCTCGACTTGACATTTGCAGCTGGTTTCTGATAAATGCGCATCATTTCCTAAGACCATTTCCCCCCATTCCTATTTCACACAGATGGCCTTTCCTGCGTAACACATGCTTCTGTTACCTAATTATTCAGTCACAGCCAGGTAATGAGTTACATCCACAGATCCTAACTGTGAATGGCCTTACGTTTGCAGGATGGAAGATACCTAAATACACCTTATCCCAGACTGTTCTAGGGCCTATCCATCAGGATATCCCCCAGTCAGAAAAGGCCTGCTGACTCTTTTAAATCACAAGATAGAAATTCTAAGACCCCAGGAGACAGGCCCCACAACTCCTCTTATTCTAACTGCTTGCCAAGGCCCTCCCAGCCTGTACCAGCCCGCTGTAAGGTGAGCTTCTGGTCCCAGAGCTGACGGGACTGTTGTCAGGCCCTGGAAGGCCAGGGAGGTATCCACATATCTTTTTTTTATAGCTCACCTCAGGGCTGAAAAGTGGCCCCAGAATATTAGTGTTCTTCTGAGACCCTGACAAACAGGCTCCCCTCACTCTGAGAAGGATGAGCAGGAAGCATGCTCTTTGGCTGCAGGGGCCTCATAGATGTGAACTGTCTGCCCTCGTTAGAGACACAGTACTTGGCTGAAAACTGACAGGCTCAATGTTTTGCTTCTCAGGAGGAGGAAAAGGCATTAGAGGACTAGGTTGGATAGGGCTGGGCTTCTGTGGCAGGTGGGAAGTACATCAGGGAAGGAGGGGATTGGACCCTGTTCTGTGGTGGACACTAGGGCCACTGGCCAGGCTTTCTACACCCTGCCCCACTGGATGTTGAGGACAGTGGAGGGAACAAGCAGCTCATAGTCTGGTGGGGGCAGTTAATGATGACAACCCAGTGTTGGGGAGGGAGCTGGTGGAGCAAGAAAAGGAGGGATTGGGACTGAGGGAAGATTCCACGCAAGTCATAACGTGCAAGAAGGCTGTAAGCAAGGGTCTGACCTTTCTAGGAGCCAGAGGATTGATGTGCAGGACAGGGATGAGGTGGGTGGTGAGACTGGGAAGGTCCCCAGAGACCAGCTTCTGGAGGTCCTTGGCATTCTGGGGAACCAGGCCACTAAAATGGGAAGACATGAGGCTGCTGGTGCAGTTGTGTGGGTGTGAGGTGACCCGGGAATAACACAGGCCCTGGGGACCAGCGGGATGCAGGGGATGAGGGACAGGGAGGAGCTGGGATGACCTGGGTGAGTGGAGGAGAACACAACTGGGAATATCCTAATGCGAGTCATTATGTCCCCACTGTGGGAAGGTTTTGGGGCACCTGGGTGGCTCAGTTGGTTAAGTGTCCTCGATTTTCGGCTCAGGTCATGATCTCAGGGTCATGAGATCGAGCTCTGTGTTGGGCTGAGTGTAGAGTCTGCTTGGGATTCTTTCTCTCCCCTCCTTCTACCCCACCCCCCCATGTGCACGCACGCACTCAAATCTTAAAAAGGGGGGGCGGCCTTGTCACCCCCTTTTTTTAAGAGAAAACTGAATGCCAGAGAAACAAGTTACCTCCTCAGAGTCTCACAGCCAGGAGGTAGCAGAGCCAGGATCCAAACTCAGGTCTGACTTCCAAGCCCCACTGGAGGGGCACCTGCTGAAACGTACTGGATGTGGGTCCGGATCGCTAGCTGAGCCAGGAAGGAAATGCTTCGAGCCAGAAGTCTTGCCGACACGTCACCCAGGTACACAGGTGAGATCTGTGCGACCATTCGGAGGCCCGTACACACCAGGGACATCCTGGCTTCTAGTCTCACATCAAGGTACAACCAGACAAGGACAAGTCCCGGGCACACAGGGAGCCCTGCTGGCCCAGCCGTTCCTGCAAACCCCCGGCTGCCAGCACGTTAGAGGCCACCTCCTCACCACCCCGTGTGGCTCTAGTTCGGCCGGCTGGCAGCCCCCGGAGCCAAAGACAGGGTACTCGGTCCGTGAACCTTCCAGACAACCACCACCTTCTTGTTCGTCTTCTCAGAGAACTCATTTTCACGGCACAGACCTGAACCAGCTCTGCACGACCTCCAAGGGGGGGGGGGGGGCTCTGGCCAACCTCTGAGGTTCCGTCCCGCTTCTCAGGTCCAGGGTCAGGGATTTTCCACAGGCCAGGGGGAGCTGCAGATGCCGGCAGCTGTGGTAACCCTTCCGGGGCTCCTGGGGCTGTTGACCTCCAGCATGGTCAAGCCCAGGGGGCGTGGCAGGATCCCTGGAAGTCAGGGGCCCAACTCCATCTCTGCCACTAAATCCTCCTTTCTGACCTCAGGCCAGACCCCTGCTTGGCACCGGTTACTGACCTCTCAGGACCGTATGCAAAGGATGCTGGTGTTCACAAGGCGGAGCGCCCCTGATGAAGGGGTGCGGGAGCAGGAACAGGCACAGTGGCCGAGTCTGCAGGCGGCTCACGTGATGGTGCTAAGCCTCAGTTTCCCTGCTGCCATCCCCACCAGGGTGGTAAGGATGGCATGAGGTCAGGCCCAGCAGTCATGCCAGGTATTGGGATGCTCCTCCCAGCACTGAAATCCTGACACTGTGAACACCAGGGGCACCTGGAAGGCATCACAGGGAGGCACGCTGCTGCTGCTATGGACCGTGGACTGGTCCCTGGTCACTCTGGCTTAGGGTCTACCACACTTGGGTTAAAGGAGGGGAGGGACGAACTCTGTATCCCGAGGTCTCTCCTAGCTCAGATGCCCAGGGACCAGTCCCCACACCCGGCTGGGTGCTGCCCGAACCTCGTGGGGCAGGCCTGCCTGAGAGCAACACCATGCCCTGCTGGGGAAAAGGGCCCCCAGGCACAAGGGCCCAAAAATGGATCACAGAACAAAGATTATGATAATGTCAAGTTTAATCTGCCAAATATACAAGTTGGACTTGTGGAGTATGTTTTGCCTGGGTGCTGCACAGTAAACAGAGGCTTCTTGAAATGATCAACGGGGAGGGTTAAGAATGGGCCCTAGCGCTGGCCAGGAAGGTGGGGATGGGGCGGGGAAGGGCAGAGGGGACTGGCTGGGGACGAGCCATGACCCTCATGGACCCAGGGGCACGGGCTCCCAGACGACAGCCCCTCTGAGTGAGCACCCAGGCAACACAGACCGGGGCCGGTTGTTGCAAACTTGTCAGCAGCTGCCCCCCCCACACAATCAGCCCCTACCAGGCAACCTACGGGACAAATGGAAGCTCTTCTTACCCCACCTCCCAGGCACCCCCAACAAGAGTTCTGAATTCTAAAAACGGCAAAAACATTCGAATGGTTACATATGAAATGCTGTCCCGCATCTTTCTGTCTCAAAGATAGCAGCCGCTCCCTCCCCCCAGCCCTCCCCACCATCCCCCCAAACAATTTCTGTGCCAAGATGAAAAGGAGGCCCCAGGCTGCGGGGGCTCCTTGCCGTGAGGGGCTGCTGCTGCGGCGGCGCCAGGACCGGGCAGGCGAGACTCGGCAGAGGGCCTGGCGGCGCGGCCGGACCCCTGGTGCCTCCTCCCGCAGGTCGTGCTACTTATTCAGGGACAGCGACTGCATCCGTTTTCCCGACAAAGTCGCGTCATCCTTTGCTGAGGGCGGGAAGGGAAGGGCAGGTGTTAACGTGACACCACCCCTCCGACACACATGCGCCCGCACACCCCGGGAGCACGGCACTGAGGGCTCGAAGACCACAGAAACATTCGGGGCAACGGGCTCAGCCGGCAGAGGAACAGGCCCGGGGGGAAGAGGGTTCCTGTGGAAGCCGCTGCGCCCTGGTGTCCAGACATTCCTGTCACATTTGGGGGGCTGCCCCCTGACACAAGCCCACCACACAATCTGGGCAAAGAGGAACCTCTAACCACCCCCAGGCGAAACCCCACAATTACACCCTCTCCCCGTGGGCGCTGCAGCCTCCGACCAGCAACAACATTCCAAGGCCTTTCCTGCTTGGGGTCTGGGAGGAAAGAGCTACCAGTGGGGAGCTGGGACAGCAGGCTACCTCCAGGGTAGTGTGACAACCCTGGGGCAGCTGATCTCCCCCTTCTAGGCCTCGGTTTCCTCGTGATTTGGTGAGGAGGCAGGACAGCAGATCCCTAAGGGCTCTTGTGGCCCCACGTGTAGAGGGGTGCGTGAGACCAGGAGGCGGAAAGTCATGAGTCAAATGCGCCTATAAACCAGACCAACTCCCCACGGCTGCCGCCACCAACCTCTGACCCCACTGGAGGGAGAGCACGGAAGAGGGAGAGCTGGGCCAGATTTCATCCGGGGTGCATGTGAGGTCCAGCCCACGCCTGCCCTACCCTCTCAAGCCCCTCAGATGGACAGCGGTTACCCGAGGCAGCTCTCCCCACTGCACAAGGTACCAGATACCTTAGCAGGACCGTCCAACCTTGAAGGTATGCCCTAGCTGCATCCCTGCGGCTTCCGTCGGCTGCTGTGCACGGTGCTCTGCTTAGATTCAAACCCTAGTCTGACTCCGGGCTGCTGCTGGACACTCCCCGCACCCTAGGACGTGGTGGGCAGGAACGCCCACCTCCACGTGACGAGAAAGGTACATGCATGTACCCACAGGCTGGGTCTCTAGCCAACAACCCAACCCCATCCCATCACACAACAAGGACACTGAAGCGCAGGGTTTGGTGGCTTGCCCAGAACCAGAGTCAGGCAGCCAGACGAGCTCACCACTTACCTTTCCTCTCTTCTTCTTTCTTCCTGGCAGCCTCTTCCCGCTGTTTCCGGATGATCGCCAGCCGGGCAAGGTCAGCTTTGGCTTGCTCTGTCTTCCCAGCTAAATGCATTTTCATGTAACGCTCCTTTGCTTTCTGCTTCTCGATTTCTTCTCTGTTTGGATAAAATGGTGTCACAGGGGACATCTTCACAACCATTATCAGCTGAGCTGAATGTGGAAGCCAGGATAGAAGGCAAGTCCTCGGGCCTGGGGCCCAAGTGGAGGAGGGCACCCTGGCTCCGCATACCCTCTTCGTGATGGACACTCACCAAACAACCAGAGGCACAGGCCCGGACCTCTGACGGACAGACTTAAGGGGCTGGAGGAAGTTCAAGTGGTGCAGCAGCTTCCCCAGACAGCAGAGGATGGGGGTGAGCTTAGCACAGAGTGAACAATGTCTGCGCTGGGGGGTAAGGGGGTGCTAACTAGGGTCTCATGTCCACAGCGAGAAAGGAGGATCAAAAACCAAGTGAACAGTGTATCCAAAGATGAGCAGGAGGAGGAAGGCACTGGAAACCACATTCTGTGAGGGATAGAGAAGGGAGTGGACCAAGTAGCCCCGGATGGGAACCACACCCACCCAATCTCAGGTCAACAGAACACAGCACATTCTCAATCAGGGCAGCTCAGATGTGTAAGAAAGAGACTGCCCTCCAGGGCATGAGCCCCCACTGAGGAGGGTGTGGGAATGAGAGCTAGGCTCCCACAGGACAAAGGTGTCAGTCAGTCACCAACCCACTAGATAGAGAAAGAGGTGATGGAGGATCTTCCTCCCAGGCCTGAGATTTTGAACTGGAGTGGGCACACTTTTCACTGCGCTATTGGATGGTCCCACTTATACCAGGTTCCTGGAAGAGCCAAGTACTGGAGGAGGGGGCAGGGAAGCCCTGGCTAGCAGGAGCCTGGGGGAAGGACCTGGCCTCCCGGAGGCCTTCACAGCACACAGCACTGAGTAATAAGAAACAAAACATGGGGACAGGCCCGACAGAAGGAGAGAAGGCCAGCCACCAAAAGTCAGGAGACTCTGGATAAGAAACGTGCTACAGAGATGAGACTAGAATACCTCTCAGCTCAGCAGATCCTACCCTGGGAGGTAGGTGCAGAGCCAGTAGCCTCTAAGCTAAGCAGGAGAGATCCAAACCCCGGGGGGGGGGGGGGGGCAGTATGCCCTGGAGGCATCCGGAATGATGAGCAAGGCTACCCAAAGGCTCTGCAAAGCCCCCTCAGTGAAGGCTAAGTGCCAGGCAGGATGCTGGACCTTATGGCTTTCACTCTGCAACCTCAAAAAGCAGGGGTAACAACAGGATCCCCTTTTTACTGTTGAGAGGGAAACTACCAGAAGGCTAGAATCCTTAGCGGCCTCTAATCACACCCTGAGCTCATGAGCCTTCCCTGTGGGGTTTTCTAGATCCCTCAGCCATCATGGGGTTAGCACAGGAAGGCAGATTTAAATCCTAGCAGCCCAGGAAGGAAAAAAAAAATAGGGCAGTTTTCCCTAGAGAACTTCAACCTCTTGTAAGGCCCCTGGTATCAGCCGGCGGCCATCCAGAGTCAGGGCACTACTTGTCAAGCAATGGCCGTGAGCAGAGCACTCCAGTCCTGGACTGAGACCCTCACACAACCCAGAGGAGGCTATCCGCAGCTCCATTTCCACCTGGGACTTGGGGAGCCCTCAGGCAGCCAGCACACCTCTCTGCACTGTGCTGCCTTCTCCCACACCCCATGGCAGTGACACCAGAAGAATGCAGGCCAGCAATGGTCAGATCAGGCCGGAGAAGGGAAGTGTCCCTGGAACGGGGTGCCCTGGAGGAAGGGACTATAGAATAACCGTCCGTATCCTTGGGCATTACTTCAAGTGCAACGCTCAGGTCCGAATCTGTTGTTCTATTTTTCCCTGCTGGGTAGAAAAAAATTATTTTTGTTTTGTGTTTTTGGAGAAGCTTTTATAGAGCCTTTGGGGAATAAGATGAAACAAAAATAAATGCTGTAGTTGGAGCCCCGACCCAGTCACTGGGAACCTCAGAGCCCAGGAGGCAAGGGCAGGGGATCTGAGCGCCTCAGCCACGCCCTCACTCTGCCCCGGCCCGCAGGCCAGCCCCTGGCCCACATGCCCAGGTCCCAAGCCCAGCAGCAGTGATTACCGTTCTCTCCTTGAAAGTTCCTTGGGCCCATCCAGGTCCAATTGTGTGACCTTTTTGGTTGTCTGTGCCACCCGGTTAGGGTTCTCGATGTCGATGAGCCCCTCCACGCCTTTGCGCTTTTGCTAAGATGGGACAAGAAGCTGGCTGTTGGAGAAGTTTAGTCCTGCAGAGCCCCTGAGGGCCACTCCCACCGTCTCCCAACAGCCCACCTGGATGGGGACAAACTCCTGCTCCACCCCCCGGCCCAACATGATGCTCGGCCTGAGCCTCACAGTGGGAATAGCACTCAGGAGAGTCTTCACCAGCCTGGGAGGTACAAGGACGGTGAGTGCACACGACTAGAGCCCAATCTATGCCGAGTCCCAGCAACCAGGGATTATTCTCTGTTTCGGAGGTGAAAGAACAGACAGAGGACTAACTAACTTGCCTAAGGCCAACCAGGAAGTAGACAGCAGGTGAGCTGAGAACCCAAGCCCAACTCACAAGCTTTCAACACAGAGCACTATGCCCCCACTGCAAGCCCGGCCCCTGCAAGCAGTTTTCCATGGAATCTCACGGATGACGGCAACAGCACTGCTGGATCCCTGGGGCAGGCCGGGCCAAGGATGTTCTCAGGACCAATTCCAACTCCCAGCCATCTCAGCTGAGGGGACGGAAATGACTTGAGAATGAGCCACGAGATCACAATCAGTTCTAGTAAGCTGCACCTCCCACCTCCCCTGGGGGAAGTTCAGCAAGAGCACAAGTCCTCAACGTTAACAGGCTGGGTCCAAGTTTCAGGTCATGTTGAGCCCAGCTTTTGTCTTTAAGTGACCAAGGAGACAGCTTCCAAACAGCAGTGAATCTGACACAGAGCTCCAGACACCAACAGCCAATCCAGCTACCTGTAAACGCCTCCACTTGGTTACTGACATCGCGAAGTGAACGTGCCTCACGCACTCTGCTCCTTCCAACCATCCTTAGGCCATAGCCTTATGCCTCCTTCCCTCAGCCCCTGAAGCCACCCCTCGGCAAACCCCAATGAGCCCATCTCTTAAAACGTGGTGTGAATCTGCCCGCTCGTCTCCACAGCCACTGCCTCCATCCCAAGTCAGTTTCTTGTCTGGAGACCTGTTGCCATTTCCCTGCTTATAACCTCAACACCCTAGGATTTACTCTTTGCAGAGAAGCCAAAACCACCTTTCAAAAGCAAATCTGGTCATCTCTCCCTCCCACTTCAAGGCCTCCACCAGCTGCCCCCCACCCACAACAGTGAAACCCAAACTCCTTCAAGTGCCACACAGGAGCTGCCCTTGCGAACCCCTCCTCCCTCCTCCCTAGCCACTCCTCTCTGCATCCACCAAGGCACATGCCCCAGCAGCCTCCTGCTGCTCCTGTTCCCACCCCAGGGCCCCTGAGTTTGCTAACCCAGCCGCCCGGACTGCTCTGCACGGTAATTTTCACACACCTGGCTCCAGCCCTTTTGTTCAGATCTCAGTTGGAAAGCCACGTCCTCACCACACACTACTTCATGTACCCATGATCACAGTCCATCTTGTTCATAATACCTGCCACTACTTGAAATTATGCTGTGCGTTTACTTCCTTATTGTAACTCCCTATTAGAACATAACCCCTTCTGAGCAAGGACTCTGTCCGCATCTACCACTGGAAATGGTAATCAAAAGGCACTCGATCAACGTTTGCTGACTCAATGAGTCCAAGTCCCAGGCCTCTACCGAACGCAGTACCTGGTAATCGTCTTCTTCATCTTCACTCTCATCTGAGTCTAAGGATTTCTTCTCCTTTTTGGGGTCACCTGCAGCCCCATCTCCACCTTCTTCTCCTTGTTCCTCTTCTTCCTGTTTCAGAAATGTACAACCTGCAAAATCAAAAATGCACAAACCCCCTAGACTGTGACCCCTGCTCCCATCACCTCCAGACTGTGGACCCAGAGAAATTAAGCCCCAGAAGGCTGGGACCAAGTAGGAGAAGGGTCCTACTCTGAGACCCTGGCTCCTAGTAGGGGACCTGGGTCAGAGGCAGCCTATCTACTCGGCTCCACAGCCTGAAAGCCATTCCCACAGTCCAACCTGGGGGAGAAGTTCATCTCCCAGGGTCAGAAAAACTCAGCTGTGGGGCTGGAAACCACAGTCCTGTGCAGCTCCCCTCCTGCTTCCCCAGCTGCCACACGCAGCTGCCAAATCCTGAGCCAGTCCTCCTCTGCTTTCCACTCCCACAGTTAATGGCAGGCCAGCCACTCCAACCTGCCCATGCAGAGGCCTTGCTGCACTGGCTTCCTAAGACAACACCCAACATGCCGCTTTCTTCCACTTTTCTTGCTTCCCCACCAAAACTATTCCTAACAAAAACAGTAGGTCCTTCCCCCTTAGCACTTGCCCACACATTCTCCAAGGTCCTGTTTAGCTGCCAGCCCCTCCGTCAAGCCCTCTTCCCCTCTCTCCCAGAACATGTGGCCCCTCCCTTCTAGGGGCTCCCAGGCACTTCACAGCTGTGTCACTCATCGGGCCTATGCTCTTCTCGGCCCTTATCCAGGGGCAGATCTAATGGTGTAGTCAGGGATGTGGACATCAACGATGATGAAAACATTCTATTTCCTGACAATAGGCTGGAAAAAACACTGCAGGAACAGAGTACAGTGAACTACTAAGCTCAGACTAGAGGCGGAAGGGTGAACAGCGTCAGTGAGAGTCACAGAGAAGATGACGTTCGGCAAGGCCTGGAAAAACGAATAGTACTTTGCCTGCTGGGGGTGTGGGAAGGCAGGGCATCATGTCATGCTGGGTCTGGCAAGAGGTCTGGCATGGCTATAGCAAACAAATGGGGACTGCTGGGAGCTTGAGCCGTGGATGGGCTGAGCCTGGCGGAAGGACAGCTCCCAGAAAGCAGGAACACAGGGCCAAGAACAGAGACCCACTAAGGCAATCACCGCTAAAAGAACAAAGTTCTAATTGATTCAATCAGAAGATGGCTCTCCTCTTCACTGTCGGTTATTCTGGGACACCTGCCTGCTGTCCATGCCCCACCCCCACCCCGAACCTCAGGTGCTGGCTTCTTCCTAGGAAATAGGTGGTCTTTGCCTGGCCTCTCTGGATGCCAAAGAGGCAGGAAACCACCCTGGGCCACTCCAGTGGCCTGGACAGGCACGTACTCACCCTGGCCTTCTGCTTCTCAGCCTGGAGCTGTGCGTCGATCTCCTCAGGGCTTGTGTACTGCCTTGCCCGGCCTTTGTGGCCTCCCTTTCTCCCTGCACAAAGATTGGCAGTTTAGGAAGGTGGGAGGGAACTGGCTTCCTTGATTGCCCTGAGCCCCAGGGGGCTGTGTCCTGCTTGAGGTGCTCTCATCAGAGACTGCAGAGTCCTCCCCCACCCCTCACCCAGCACCACCCAAACCTATACTCTCCTACCTTCACATGTTCAAAGGGACCAAAGGAGCAACATGTGACCACCTGAGGCAGCCCCAACTGTGTGCTGCATGTAGCTTCCTACAAATGAGACCCAAGGGGAGGATATGGGGGAGGGATGGGGGAGGGCACACCACATGTAATAAGTGGCCAAATCCCATGGTCCCTTAGAAACCAAACACAGTGCACCCAAATGCAGTCAGAACATGTAACACACATCCTGCTGTGACTACAGTGGTTTTTAAATGTTCTGTCACAGCCATCCACTCATCTGATCCTCAGAATAAACCTATGAGGAGTCACAGCTGGTCCTGCTCTGCGGACAAGACACTTAAGATTCAAATCTCAGCTCTACCACTTGCTAGCTTTTGGCAGGTACTTAACCTCTCAGTCTCCGTTTCTCTATCTGTGTTCTTATCTCCTAGAGTTTTCAGGCGAATGAACTTAACATGTGTAAAGCTCTTGGAACGGTGTCTGGCATTGAATAAGCACTACAGAAACATACGCTACATTTGTTATTTTTCTAATAGAGTATTTTGGCAGGAGGAAAAAAAAAGCCACTGACCACATCAGTGATTTACTGTAAATGTCAGAGATATAATAAAATACTTCACGTTCACCTAAGTGGTATGGTAGAAAGAAAAAACCTAAAACCTACTGAAAACTTTCTTCTGCTTGGAGTAAGCAACATAGCCGGCAAAGTTAAAGTTAAGAATGAAGCCGACTACCTTCTAACAGTTAAAAATGTGACTGTAAATTAAAGCTCATCTAAGAGTATTAGTTTTACAGTCTGACCCTCTTGAGCGAAGACAAAAGACTGACCCCTGCTAAAGCCATCAGCCAGTTTTATAGCAGGATGGCACCTGCTCTGCTGGTCCTGGAGGATGCTGGGGGTTGTGGCCTCAATCCATCCCCACCTCTTCTGGAAGCTTCGGCCCAGCTGACTTCCAGAGAGTGTCTCACTGAGTGTAGAGAATCTGTAATTAGACAGCCAGAGCTCCTCTGGACTCCAGAGCCAGTAGCAGAGAAACCAACCTCCTCTTATTTCCTAGACAGCAGCTGTAAAGCTGTAATTGGGCTGCTACAGACTACACCACCCATTTTTAATGACTACCTGGGTTCCCAGGGGTGTCTCAGTCTATGCTCATGAAAGTCCTATTTTGAGAGATCAAGCCTGCCGCTTTAAAAAAAAAAAAACAAAAACAAAAACCAACACCCTTTCTTGCCCTCTTAATATTCCAGGCAGTAGTCAAAACTCAAAACTGGCTACTATAGGCTCTCATCCAGCACACCTGGCTAGGGGAGACTGACCTTAGTTTGGCCTACCATAACTTTTATCAAAAACTGCTCATGCCTTTAAAAGTGTTTCACATTTACACAATGGAAACAAGAGGGCATCCTTTTCTCTCAGAGAACTTTATACTTTAAAATAAAATAAGTCTTTTGTTTTGCTTTTCAAGCAAATCAACACAAGCAAGAAATGTAAATCGTATCTGCCCATGAAGCTTTTCACAAGCCAAAGATCAAGTCACTTAACCAAGATATTTAGGATTTTCTAATTCTAACCTCCAACCTTGGCTCAAAGTATCTATGAAATAGGACCCTTAGAGCCAGAATTCTGGAACCGAAAGGGTTCAATTAGCACCCTCCTTTTGCAGAACACAAGACTGAGAAAAATGGAAGAGACAGGGCTCTTCCTACCACAGATGAAATCAGTAGGGAGGTAGGTTTAAATGGATTCGGCTCTGTAACCCCCAATATCTCTGCAAGTAAAATCAGGAAGTCATTTAGGTTTGAAAAAACTCCAAGTAGATTTCCTGTGGGCTGAAGCATCTTAACCAACATGACACATGAGCTACCGCTATTAACCGAACATCTGTTCTGTGCCAGGAGTTCGCCGGGCACTTTGAGTGCTCTATTTTTTTATGACCTCTATCTCCAGCTCTCCAAGCTAAGGGTTATTAGCCAGGTGCTCCAGATGAGAAAAACAGGCTGGAATTAAGTGATTTCTTCCAAGCCACGGGGTTGGACAGTGACACAGCTAGACTTCAAGAACTTCTGACTCTTAGGGAAAAAAGAATGAAGGACTGGTCTACCGTGGATCCTCTATTTTCTTGGCCAAGAAACTGACAAAACCCTACAAATAATGCTTAATGGGCACTTAACTGTGATGCGCCCTCCACGTGGATTACCTAGTTTAAGCCTCCCACCTGTACTATGAGGTAGGTACAGTCATAAGCCCGGTTTGCAAATGAGAACACCCAAACACAGAGAGATGAAGCAACTGGCTCAAAAGCACACATGGAGCCGCTGACGAATAGGGGCGGTCAAAGCCAAGTCGGCCAGGCTCGAGAGCATCAAGTTAGGTCTCATTCGGCAGGCCCAGCTCGCCCAGAGCTCGAGAGGGCCCACGTTTTGCGCGCAAGGCAGAGGGCCCGGCACAGGCGCGGGACGCGGTGACTCAGTCCCCGGCTAGAAGCGGGAGGAAACTCCAGATCCCCCAGGCCAGGAGCAGTGCGCCCTAGATCCGGCCTTCCGTGTCGGCGAAGACCCGGAGCCTCAGAGTCTCCCCAGACCCACGAAGGAGGGGCTCGTGGCCACTCCGGTCCTCAGTTTCTCCATTCGGACAATTGGGCGTCGAGGCCCACACCTGGCCCTCAGCCGGCGCGGACGTCCTCCCTCTGCGCCACTCTCCGAGACGCCCGCGGGCTGAATGAACAGCGGGTGCCGGACTCGGGCAGCCCCTCGAGGCCCGCGGGCCACGCGCGTTCGCCCCTCACCTCCTTTAGGCATCGCGGCTCCAGCGGCTGCGGCGGCGGCGCCTCGAACTGACACCGGAACCGGAAACACCTCGGACTCGACTTCTTCCGACCGGCTCAGTTTTCCTCAGCGCTCCGCCGCCGCCGCCGCGAGGGCCGGGGACCTCAGGGAAGCCGGCGCACGGAGACTGTCCCGCGCGCCGCCTGAGTCTAAGCTCGCCTGCACGCTACCCCGGCAACAGTGCCTCCGGCCCCCCCCGCCCCGGGGAGACGCGTGAGCCTGCCGGTCTCCCCGCGGAATTTGAGGGCAAAAGGCAACAGCGGCTGTAAAATTATATACAGGCAAAACTGCGGACACCTAAGGTGACGCAATCTCCGCGCGAGGTAGGGAGGGGCTCCGCGAGGACCCCAGCCGGAAGCTATCACCTGGGAAGCGGAAGCCGTCGGGAGAGAAGTGGAGGCTGACGGTGACGGGTTTTCAGGTGAGCCCTTTTCTGTATTCTCCAGTACTTTGGTAACGGCTAGGACCAGGAATCGGAGGTCTACACTGGCCCAGAAGCGATCGGAGCGGCTGGACAGGGGTGGGTTCGGGCCTCTGGAGCGGGAGGTCAGAGTGAGTTCCCGAGAGGAGGTGGCGCCTCGCTCGTTCTGCCCAGAGAATAGGAGATTTGGGGATTTTCTTGTTTCTAGGCACCCCCTCCTCCCTCTCTTTTCTCTGCCGAGAACGTTTTCTGTCTAAATACTGTTTGTTCTTGGGCGCCTGGGTGGCTCAGTTGGTTAAGCGACTGCCTTCGGCTCAGGTCATGATCCTGGAGTCCCGGGATCGAGTCCCGCATCGGGCTCCCTGCTCGGCGGGGAGTCTGCTTCTCCCTCTCCCACTCCCCGTTTGTGTTTCCTCTCTTGCTGTGTCTTTCTCTGTCAAATAAATAAATAAAAATCTTTAAAAAAAAAAATAAATAAATACTGTTCTTTTTTTTTTTTTTTTTAAAGATTTTATTTATTTATTTGACAGAGAGAATGAGAGAGAGAGCACATGAGAGGGGGGAGGGTCAGAGGGAGAAGCAGACTCCCCGCCGAGCAGGGAGCCCGATGCGGGACTCGATCCCGGGACTCCAGGATCATGACCTGAGCCGAAGGCAGTCGCTTAACGGACTGAGCCACCCAGGCGCCCCAATACTGTTTGTTCTTGTAAGCCCGGTTCAGATGCCGTGGTCTCTAGGAGCCTTTCCTACTATCCCGACCCTCAGGTTGTCCCTCCCAAGCTCCGAACGCCTTTCCACTCGTTTCTTCTCCCGAGCGCTGCCACCTCTTGATCCAGGTGCCTCCTACCTGTTACCTCCCCTGGGTAACACATGGACCAGGGCTCTCGAATTTCCCTGACTCATAGCAAAGTGGTCATCCCGTATTTTTGTCTTCTCGGCCCGTGCGCGCTGGGGTAGGGTCCAGGTTCTGGCCATCTGTAGCTGCAGCGCAGGGGAGACACGTGCAAAGACCACAGATTTGGGAGTCAGGAGCCTCCCAATCAGAATCATACTCTGCCAGTTCTCAGCTGTTGTGACCCGGACTTTACCTCTAGAAGTTTCATTCCTCACCTGTAAGGTCGCTAATGGAGAATTCATGAAAAGGAGCCTGGGGATGTGTGTGTGCGCGCCCGGTGCTGGGGTACTTTGTAAACTGTCAGGCACCCCACAAAAGGGAGGGACTGGTTGAGTTTGGGAGAGAGGAGTCTGCTGTGCTTCAAAATAGGAGATAATTAACCTGAATCCTCTTTGCCAGCTAGGAAATGCTATGTGGCTTGAAAAATGTTTTCTTTGGATTTGTACTGGCCTATTGTATAGGGTTTACAATGACTTTGCCTTTATGTAATGTCTTTGTTGGGTTTCAGAGACTCTTTGCAATCCAGCTAATTCACTGCCCTCATTTTACAGACAAGACTGAGGACCTGAAGGGGAAGGTGACCTCCCAAAAGTCACAGAGTAATTGGTAGAGTTGGACAAGAACCTAAGCCTGTAACTGAAGAGACCAGAGGTCTTTCTGTTATACTTGTTGGGAAGCAGACGGTAAGGTACTTTGGCTCTATACCATCTTTTTCCCTTTTAAACCCTCGTTTTCTCAGCTCTCCCAACCATAGGCCTTCTCACACTGTATTGTAATTACCCTCTCACTGTTTCCTGGCTAGAATGTCACCTTCCCAATGACAGAAGTTGTGTCTTACTGCTTGTTCTTTGTTCCCAACATCCAGTACAGGGCCAGGCTTATAGGTGATGTTAAGGATAACGGGAAAAATCTACTAAACACATTTAATGCAGGCATGTTCCATATAATTATAATGAAATCTTCTAGATTCTAGTGTTCCCATTTTACAGATGAGGAAACAAATCTAGGGAAGGGAATGTGCACCAAAAGGGTAGCTGGTGAAGGCCTTTGGGGAGCTCAGGTTCAGAAACCAATCCATATAATTTCTCCCCCTTCTCCAGATCTTTGCAAATTATCTTGTAGAAAAAATGCCCAAAGTGAAAAGGAGCCGGAAAGCTCCCCCAGATGGTTGGGAGTTGATCGAACCAACACTGGATGAATTGGATCAAAAGATGAGAGAAGGTAAGTAAGTGGGGGAGTTTCTAACTGGGTGAGCTGTGTCTAAGAGTCAGAGGCTTCCATGTCTCCAGGGGCCAGGCAGAAATGCGGGTATCACATGGGCATAGACAGCCCCACTGTGGCCTCCAGACACTGACCTGTTTTGTTTGCTTATTAACTCAGAATATTAGGAGTTCTGGAAAATAAGATGGCACTAATGAAAAGGTCCTCAAAGACATTTTGGGGCCAACTTTGATATAAAGGTCTTAGAGAATAAAGATTGAATAGTCTACCTCTAATTACTTACTGTTCTGGTTAAGTACCTATTTAGAGTCTTACAAAATGTTTACTTGGAAAATCCTGTCCTTTTTCATGTTCACATTTTCTGTTAAGAGTTTTATCCAGACTTTTCTTGCTGGTCTCTGACACGGTTTTCACCACTTTGTTTTTGCATTATCTGCTAGTTTTCCAGAATGTACCATGTTCAGTTTCCTCAAAATGCTGTATGATCTTGAACTTGATTAATCAGTGTAGTGTCTTTTTAGAAATCTTATCTGAAGCCACGAGCATCAGTTGGCCTTATAGGATCTCAGTATGATCCCTTACTCAATTGCTTTTTTTAAAAAATGTTTTGAGAGAGAGAGAGTGCAGGGCCTGGGGGGTCAGGGCAGGGGAGAGAGAATCTTAAGCAAGTTCCACATTCAGCACAGAGCCCGATACATGACTCCATCTCACAACCCTGAGATCATGACCTGAGCCGAAATCAAGAGTGGGACACTCAACCGACTAAGCCACCCCAGCACCCCTAAATAACTGCTTTTGTAAGGATTTTAAACTATTTGAAAATCAAGCATAAACAAATAACGGACATTTAGTTTTTTAAAGAATTAACATTTTAAAAGAATTGTTGCTGAGGTTTTGAAGTTAATCGAACATTTCTTTCGAAGTTTTTGGCATTCACCAAGTGGCAGGAATCTAGATCTAGTCTATGCTGTGATGCCCATATCTCTGGCCTCTCTTCCTACACTCACTGGGGCAGGACTCCACATCACCCACTGAAAGGCGCTTTCCACTTTGTGTGTGAACCTGTATAAAACAACGTCCAAGAATGTTCACATGGTCTTGTGAAAATGGGTCCAAAAGGGATTTTTTAAAAATGGGAGCGCTGCTTTGATTAAAAGATTGAGAAATGACAAAAGCACAGGGAGGGAGGCTCTCCTTCCAGATGCCTTATAAGCATGTTTGCCCCCCACCTTTTTAATTGAGATCTAACTGACATAAAACATTTTATGTTTTAGCTGTATGTGATTTGATGTATGTATATATTATGAAATGATTGACAGTAATTTAAGATCCATTACCTCACAGTTTTTTCTTTTTCTTGTGAGAACTTTTAAGGTCTACTCTTTTAGCAACTTACAAATACACAATACAGTATTGTAAATTGTAGTCACCATTCCCCAGGATTTATTTATAACTGGAAGCTTGCACCTGTGACCCCCTTCCCCCATTTCACCCAGCACCCCCCCTTGTTTCTTGAGGACTCTGATCAGATGTCCCCTTGTGCCTTCTTTGATCACCTGTATAAAATGTCAGTCCCCACTTCCCCTTCTGTTTTCTCTTCTTTTTTGTGGCCTTTACCACTTAGCCCCGCGTGCCGATCTGCCTCCCTCCCCGGGAATGCCACCCCAGAGCTGCTCTGCCTGCCCCACTGCTGTGTCTTCAGCACCCAGAGCAGGGCCTCGGCTGCAGCAGGCACGGTGTCCACTTGCTCAGTCCGCAACACCTGCCTTTTGCTCGGATCACAGAATCCTCTGTGTGGAGCTGAACTCTACATCTTAAGTAATAGCATGGCCCCAAAGTTGGAGAAATGGAGGTACAGTTTTCTTGACCACTCCTTCTTATCTTTCTCCTCTGCTCTAAAAACTGAGTGGAGGTGGTAGACAAGGATCAACTTGTAACTGCTAACAGAAAGAGACTTGCCACTTGAAACAATCCTGTTTAAGTCATGTGGCTTATTTTTTTATCTTTTAAAATAACAGCTCTATTGAGATTGAAGTCCTATTCTGTAAAATTTGCCCTTATACAGTGTTCAGTGTATTCGGATTTGGGCAACCCTTACCTCCTGAAGAAACCCTGCACCCTTTGGTAGTTACCCCCTTCCCCCTTCTCCCCAGTTCTCCCAGTTTGAGCAACCACTCGTCTACTTTCCCTGTACATCATCATCTAGTAGGGGGGCTTTGGGGACTAGTTTCTTTCACTTGGCATCATGTTTTCAAGGTTCATCCGTGTTGTAGCAGGTCATTTCTTGTTCTGGCTAAATGATTCTTCATGGTGTGGGTAGGTTTTGTTGATCTATTCATCAGCTGATGGATACCAGGATTGTTTCTACTTTTTGGCTGTTGTGAATACTGCTGCTTGCACATTCATGAGAGTTTTTGTGAGCACGTGTGTTTTCAGTTCTCTGGGCTATATACCCAGCAGGAGAACCACTAGGGCTTATGGTAACTTTAACTTCCTGGGGAAGAGCCATCTCTAAAGTCAAGAGCCTATTCTCCAGAGAGGCTGCACCATGTTACACTTCCACCAGCGGCCTGTGATCCAATTTTCCTACATCCTCAACACTTGTGATGGTCTTTTTGATGATAGCCAACCTAGAGGGTATGAAGTAGGATTTATTCTTTATTCCTGGTTATTAAAAAAAAAGGGGGGGTGCCTGGGTGGCTCAGTTGGTTAAACCGCTGCCTTCAGCTCAGGTCATGATTCCAGAGTCCTGGGATCGAGCCCTGCATCGGGCTCCCTGCTCATGCAGGAAGCCTGCTTCTCCCTCTGCCTGCCGTTCCCCCTGCTTGTGCTCTTTTTCTCTTGTTATCTCTCTCTCTGTCTCAAATAAGTAAATAAAATCTTAAAAAAAAAAAAAAACAAGGGGTGCCTGGGTGGCTCAGTTGTTAAGCGTCTACCTTCGGCTCAGGTCATGATCCCAGGGTCCTGGGATGGAGCCCCACATCGGGCTCCCTGCTCTGCGGGGAGCCTGCTTCTCCCTCTCCCGCTCCCCCTGCTTGGTGTTCCCTCTCTCACTGTGTCTCTCTGTGTCAAATAAATAAAATCTTTAAAAAAATAAAAATTAAAAAAAACAACACTGCATCCTGTGCAATGAACACTACCTGCCACAACAAAACAAAGACACACCTTTTTCTCCGCAGCTGAAACAGAACCTCATGAGGGAAAGAGGAAAGTGGAATCTCTGTGGCCTATCTTCAGGATCCACCACCAAAAAACCCGGTATATTTTTGACCTCTTTTACAAGAGGAAAGCCATAAGCAGAGGTAATGAACTAAATTCTCTCGGCCTCCCCAACTTGAGTAGCTTTCACATTTATTTCGTGGTTCTTGTTCTTGCAACCTCAGCAAGTGTCAAGTTTTCTTAGTGGTAAAAAAAAAGCGGGGAGGGGTCGGCGTTGGCTAAATATTCTTTCTAGTGAAGAGTAGTGATGGGCCGGGGCTGGGGAAGCTTTGTGATACCATGGTCTGATGCCCTTTCCCTTCTTTTTGACAGAACTATATGAATACTGTATTAAAGAAGGCTATGCAGATAAAAATCTGATAGCAAAGTGGAAAAAGCAGGGCTATGAGAACTTATGCTGCCTGCGCTGCATTCAGACACGGGACACCAATTTTGGAACAAACTGCATTTGCCGGGTCCCCAAAAGCAAGCTGGAAGTGGTAACGTCTCTACCCCTGTCATGTCTGATGATTGAGTTTGAGGTCACTTTTTCAGTTCGGAAGTCCGCCCTAGTTGACCGCAAGGGATCGAACATGATTTTGCTGACTGTCCTGCTGGCCATGCTCCAGGGAGTGAGTCCCTCTCCTGAGCAGTCCATGCTGGGCAGTGTGGCAACAGTCGTGTGTTAGGTCTGGGGGCCAACTCAGCTGCACCCTTGGGCAAGTTATTGAATTCCTTCCCCACATAGGAAGTGGGGGTGAGAACACCCACCCCCAAGGTGGTGGGGAGGGCTGAGTCAGGGGAGCATGCTCACCCCAGGTACCCTTTTCTCCAGGCCTTCTCCTCAGATGTGTTCCGTTGTATTTCTTCTGTCAGAACTTTGTTCTAAAACTCACTGGGCAGCTCAGGAACAGTGCTGCACATGCAGTTGCTGAGCTGACAGCGTCAGCCTCTCTGAAATGGAACTGCAGAGGGAGGGAGGTGGTTCCTGGGACATAGGCCATGGTCGCCTTTGAGTGCGGCCCCTTGGCTGACCATGGTGGGCCCAGCTGGGCGGGCAGGCCAGACTGCCCACCTCCCAGGGGGCCACCTGTCACACAGGTGCCTCATCACCAGTCCCTTGATGTTGCAGACCAGTTCTGGTTTATAAAATTCTGGGCCAAGGGCTTTAGCTCAGCAGGCAGCTCTGTCTCCCTGAATCATCTGTAAAGTCAGGGAGCAGTGGACATCGAATGAGGGCCTAAGGACATCAAATTCTTCCTTAAGGGAAAAATCTGGGTGCCAGTTTTCTGATGGCATGGAGAGGTGGTGGAATGGCGGAAGCCACCGCACCCCCCCCAGATTCTGTGGTGGCATTTGGTTGGGGGTATTGCCCCAGCCCTGTGGCCAGAGTAGATTCTGTTTTTGATTTAGTTGAGTTTCACCATCTAATCTTGTTCGTTTAGGTAAGGGTCTTACTCCTCCAAAAAAGAGAATAAAGAAAAGTATACACAGACCACTGCTGTAGGGCCTTCTGTCTGTTGGGTAGGCCCTCAGCCGGACATCCGGGCACACCTGGCCCAAGGGACAAGACCCTTCTGCTGCCACTCAGATTCCGGTGCACATCCTCTGCCCCTGTGCCCCCACTAGAACGTTCCCCAGCCCAGAGGCCCTGAGCCCCCTGAGCAGTAGCAGACCCACTTCCAGCTGACTGCAGGGTAGGTCATGCTCACTTCATGGACCAACAAGAATCATTCACAGATTTTTTTTTTACTTTTTGGGGGTCAAGTACGTACAGTGTGCATAAATTCACACAGAGGTATAGCTTCAGTGTCAGCAGCATGATTGTATCTGTCACGAAGATTTTCTGAGGAGTGTCCTATAGACAGTGAATGTCCAGTTGCCCCCCCTGTTGCGGGGGACGAGGGGGGCGTGGCAGGAGCGCAGCATCTCAGCTGTCCTCTGTTGCAGGGCCGGATCATCGAGTGCACACACTGCGGCTGCCGGGGCTGCTCCGGCTGAGGCCCTGAGGACCTGACCCGTCTTCACCCTGAACTTGGGACTTAACGGGTTTCTGCCTGTCGCGCCACCCCCTTTCCTGGGAGCAGCTCTTCTCGCGGAGCAGTGCTCCCGGCCTGAGTTGGAGCATGGTCTCTATATGTAAAGGCTTTGGTGTTTCTCAGCTGTGATTTGTAGGAATAAAATTTTTAAACCTTCTGGGTCCTGCATTCATTCTTTCTGAGAGCCAGCGGACTGTGGACCCCAGTGGGCGAGTGCCAGGCCCTAGAAACCGGTCACCCTTGGGCCTCCGTCCTGACTCCACCTTGTAGGTGCTGTGTGACTGTGAACAAGTTCACTTTCCTCATCTGTGATGGGGACGACCACCTCCCAGACGAGGATGACCAGAGATGGTGTGCCAAGGTGGGTCAGGCTGCTCCTGGACCTGCCACGAACTTGTCAGGCACCCTGGACCCAGTGTTTGTCCTCATACCAATGCCTGCAAAACGCTACTTCCCTCACTCTGGGTCGGACCCTTCCTCGGGCTTGAGGCCACACGAGCACATGCACAGGCCCGATGCGGAGTGGCCCCTGGCCTCCTGCAGAGCTCTGTAAATACTGCCCTTTGTCCCAGCTCTGCTCGCGGCCCCCAGCGCCTCCCATCACCTGCCTCCGAGGCCTCCGTCCACATCCGCCTCTGTGATGGGGTCTCGGTCCCCCTGGTGCTTGGTCCGGAACTTCTGCCACGGGTGGGGGGTTTCCTCCGCTGGCATCACTTTCAGCCACTGCTTGTAATAAGCTCGGAAGCCATCGATCTTCTCCAAGTAGGTGTTTTTCTCTTTGTACTGTAAGTGGAAAAACACGGCGTCAGAGGAGCCGTTAGTCACCGCACGCTACACACAGCTCATGCCAGACCATGGCCGCTGGCTCAGGCCTCAGGGAAGCTGTTCTTGCTTCTAGGTGCTTAAGGGAAGAGGGCAGGAAAACTGTTCGATACTCGAGTTGCTTACTGTCAAGAAACAGCTGCTGTGGGGCAGGCCAGCTTCCCATCTGCTAACAGTCCCTCGAAGTCTGTGCTGCTGTGTTACACCCAGGGACAGCCCCCCCCGCCCCCCAAGCTAGAATCCCTGGGTGCTACCTCTGCCCCCACAGCCTGAGAGCCTCCCCTGTGTCCTCTCAGCACTGCTGCAGTGTCTCTGGAGAAGGGGAAGGAAAGGGAGGAAACAAGATGCGCCCGGCAGATGCCAAAAGAAAGCTGGTAAAGAAATAATGTAGGAAAAAAACCAGCCAAAAATACATATTCGAAGGTAACAATGACACACAGCTGGCTTCCAAAGATTTAACAATTCCAAACTTGTAGGTACCTAATCCAGCCTGAAAGTACAGAAAACAAATCTTGACAGGCACAGACAGAATAAGTCACGGTCGTAAGGGACTAGGAATGTGATTTAATCCAGTAAGATCCAGGCCTGTAGTAGTCTGGTATCTGGACTGAACCTGAAAAGATCCCTTGAGGACTGTACACCACGGAGTAAAGAGACAAATTCACTACCTGGAAGATACCTGCAACATGGGACAAGAGAGGAGTATCCAGAACACAAAGAACTCTGGAGAATCAGACAAGACTAACAGCCAACTGTCCACAGATGCCCAGTTATGCCCTCTGCCTGGCATACGCTCTACTGCTGTCTCCCGGATTCTTACTGAGCCCTCAAAATGGCCCTCAAGTGTTGCGCCTGCACAGCGGTCCCTGACCCCATGCCTGGTTGTGTCCCTGCCCGTCTCCCTCCCTCCCCACTGGGATGGTGCTCCTCCAGGCCACAACTGCTCTGGAGGCACTCAACATGGGGTCTGACTCCTGTGGGCCCTAAATCCGAACCCCCACAACCTGCTATCCTCAGTACAGCAGGGAGAGAAGTGGACATTACAAAGCAGATTCTGTCGCGGCCCGGCTGCCATCCCCGTTCACTGGACAAACAACAGTCTGTATCGGGCACCAGGCAATGGGCAGGTACCGGGGAGCCAGGTGAGCGGGGCTTATGGTTTTGTGAAGGTGACAGTCACCTGTGCAGGCGTAATCACAGGTTGTGAAACACAGTGACAAGCAACAGGCTGGACGTGGTGGGCAGGAGGGAGCAGCAGGGCACCCCTGAGAAAGAGCCATCGGCGATGAGACCCACAGGGTGAGGAGCCAGTTACGGGAAGCACAGGGGGAGCCTACTCAAGGCAGAGGGAATACAAAAACCCCGAGAAGGGAAGGAGGCAGAAGGCCAGTGGGACTGACTGAATCCAGGGAAGAGCCGCCAGAGATGAAGTGGGCCACAGGGACTCATGGGCTGTGGTTTAAGGAATTTGGGATTTCTCCTAAGGGAAGCCACTGACAGTTTAACGCAAGGGAATTCCAGTTCCGAAGGCCAGACCCAGGGTTGGGGCGGGGGGGAAGCGGGATGGTTAAAGAGAGGACAGGCGAGTGAGAGGTTGGCGCACACACCCGATCAAAGGAGGGCGGGTACTGGGCTGCAAACTCCAGCTGGCGGATGACCACCTCGTTCACCGGGACACTGTTGCACCTCATGTGCTTCAGGATGTTAATGAGATAGGTGTAGTCCAGCTTCTTGAGGGCCGCGTTGATGAGGGTGCTGTAGATGTGGGTGTTGGGGGTCATGTGGGATTTCTGGAACATCACAGACATTCGATCAGCGAGGTGATGGCAGTCGTTGGGACAAAGCAGCCCACTGTGCGTGTCAGATGGCCATTAGGCCGACCAGCCACCAGGCCAAGACGGTCCGAACCTGGTGCCAACAATGGGCTGTACGCCCCGCTCCAAAGGAAAGCACGTGTGCCCCGCACTGTAGGTCCATCCCACCCAGCCTACCTTCCCCCGCCTGAAGAGCTCGCTCAGAGATCGATGGCCTCAGGCAGTAAACCACGCACAGGAGACCACCTCCTCGGCTCCTGGTTGCGGGTTTACTGCAACCCCTGCCCCCGGAATTCGGATACATCCCTGCTCGTCATGCCTCCCTTACCTCCAGAGTTGGGGCCAAGACCTGTTGCCACCCCCCCATCTCACTGTAACCACCTTCAAGACTCTAACGTTTTCAAAGCCAGTTCCTGCAGCAAATCACCAGGGTCCACTTTCTCTCAAGCTAGAGCGACCGCACTCTCCCTGCCCCCATGCACACTGTGCTGTCCGGGTGCAGAGGCCTGGGGGTTCAGGAGGGCCCAGCTCTCTCCCTGAACACCCCAAGTTAGCACCATGGGTCCCCCCACCAGGCCTGGACCCACTCACCTTCATGTCCGCAAGCAGCTGCAGACCGTCTGCTGGCCTGTGGCACCCAGTGGCCAGGCCACAGAAGGTCTGCAGGTTGGGGGTGAGGCCCCTTTCTGCCAGGAGCGGCAGCAGCGCCTGTGGGGACGGGGACGGCACTACCGTAAGCTGTGACCCACCAGGCCTGGCAGGAGCCTTCTCAGCTGAAGCCCGTGGCTGGCTGGAGACCTCAGGGGTACAGCTCTGCTCAGAGGCCTCCCCGCTCCCTCTGTGACCACACTGGGTGAGGGTCTCAGGCCGGCTCGCAAGCACCCAGCTCCCCGGAGTTGGGCGGCTCTGCGAGGAGCCCCGGCCTTCCAGCCCGTCTCCACCACGCCCTGCCCCCCTCCCCGAAGCCCTGCGTATTCCCATGCCTCTCTGCTCCTCTGCTGGCCGTCCATCCCAGCACTCAGGCCTTCAACATCAGGTGAGCACCAGTGGTCTCCGAGGGCCCTGGCCCCACAGTCCAGGGTGGGACGACAACAGTGTGGGGAGTGAAGCTAAGGCTGCGGGGGGCCGGCGGCTGAGGAAGAGGACGCCCTCGCAGCCCAGCCGGCTCAGGGAGGGACCCTGTCCTGTTCAGCTTGTCTAGAGGGCGGCGTGCTCTGCACTGAGGGCCTGAAGGCAGAGGCTGCGTCCCTGTCACCTTTGATGCCCACAAGAGCCCGAGTCAGTGCTCTGTCACACAGACACGTGGACAAATCGCACAAGGGCTCCAGTGTCCCCATCTGTGCAACGGGGGAAGCCTCATACTGGCAAAGCCTTGTGGTGTGGTCAGCGAAGAGAGGAACGGATGGGGAGCTCTTCGAACAGCATCTAACACAGACGGCTGGATCAGTGTGTGTGGGTCGGGGGGTGTGGCCGAAGTGTGGGGACACTCAGCAGCCACCAGGCTCTTAGGCCACGTGCCCCTCGGGCAGCATGAGGACGTCTGCCTACACCCACCTGTGAGCTCCTCAATGGGGACGGGCAGCGCGGCCGGCCGGTCACCCCTCCATTCTCAGCTTGGCCCAAGCCCAGGCCCAGAATGGAGGTTCTAGTCAGTCTGCCCCCCCCTCTCAGGATCAGGTGATGCCCCCTGCAGGGGAGCCAGGTCCTGCTGTCGGAAGGTCAGAGGGAACGGGAAGGAGGGGCCCCAGCCTTGAACCTCGTGCCCGCCTCCGAGCCCCTCACCTTCGCCCCCTCCAGATCGCCAAGCTTGCTCTTCTTCCTCATCAGTGTGTTGAAGAACGTCACGTCAGCTTCCACCTGGTACGTGTCCAGGACGGTCAGCAGTGAGGACTCTGCGGGACTCCCGGGCTCCACCACCTCAGCCAGCAGCGTGAGGGTTTTGATGTTGGGCCGGAGCCCATGCTCTGCCATCTTACCCAAGAAGCCCTCCAGGCCCCCCATCAAGGCCAGCCTGTCAGCTGGGGTGGTCACAGTCCCAAAGGAGACCACAGCTGGGGGGATTGCTCCCAAGGTCAGGAGGTTGGCCTCCAGGCCCCAGCGAGAAGGTTCTGGGGCCAAGGAAGTGAGGGCCACCATGCGGTCAGGCTCCGTCTTAGTTTCCACCTCAGGCTGGGCCTTGCTGGGGGCTCTGGCTTTGCGAGGCTCTGGAAGGCCCTCAAGCACCTGAGAAGGTTCCAGAAACAGCTGCCTCTCCAGGGCCTCCACGTGCAGCCTGACTGACATGCCATCGCCCAGCCAGGCCCGGGCTCTCCTCTTTGCCCAAAACTCACGTGCCAGGGGCTGGAGCGTGACCGTCTCCTCCCTGGGCCTCAGGAGCAGTGCTGAGGCCACCTCCGGGTCCCCCAAGCCGCAGTCTCGAGCTGCCCCCAGGAGCAGGTTGTAGCCATGCTGGCTCGGCTGGAGCCCCAGACTCAGCATCTGCCTCCACACCTGCCAGCAGAGACAAGCTCAGCTCCATGCTCCTTCTCAGAAGAGCTGTCAGTGAGCAGACGCGAGCAGTCAACAACCATTCAGCAAGTGCAAGGGGCCAGGAAGGAGCTGGAGAGCACCTAACCCGATGCCAGGCTCTAGACAACTAAGAATCCTAAGAATCTGAGGACTCGCGGAGACTTCACGGGGGCGCTACTCCTTTCCTCTCTCTAGCTCACCCCAAAACTGTTCTCCACTTTCACCTCTCTGCCTCCTCCCAGGGCCCCTGTACTGGGAACAGACTTTGCCCTGGGTCTCTGCCCACCTTCTCTGTACTTCTCTGGGGAGGGACGATCACAGAGGCTAGGTTCTGGAAGAGTCTAGGCTGACTTAAGAAATGGATTTAGCGGCACTTCGAGTGCCCACTGTGTGCCCTGTCCCATGCAGCCTCCAGGAAGTATGAGAGCACAGGGCGGGCACAGTGGAAGGGGGCTCAGCCAGGAAGAGCGCCTCCCAAGCTGGGGGTCCAGGCAGCCCTGTCTCCTCTTGAGATGAGATCATTTTCATCCCACAGCACAGCGCCTAGCACACTCAGTGTGTTCTCTACAAAGGACCGCTCTGGTCATGTCTGGGTCACTCTGACACCCAGACCACGCCGTTCCTAAAATGCCACACAGGGCTCACTGGTCACACTGGATTCTTTGTCTGCGGGCTCAAAGAACGGCCACATTCCCTGGGACGAGAGCTCACATCTGACTTCCTGTCCTCATCAGGGATAAGTGTACAGACAAGGCAGGGACCGTTCAGGCCCAGGTGGGGACGGCCTGCAAGAGGTCCGCTGCACACCTGAGAGGGTCTTAAGGAGGGCAAGGGTCTCAGCAGACACCTCCATGGGGAAGCATTGACAGAACTGAGGTTTAGCAGGGATTCGGGCTCTAGGAGTTGGGATGGACCTCGGTTCAAATCCCAGCTCTGCTTCATAGCTGTGAGACCTTAGGCCAGTTACTTAACCTCTGTGAGACTCACTTTCCTTATCCGTAAAATGGGGCTGATGGTACCTAGCTTGAGCAGTTTAATAAATGCACAACACAAACCAGCTATTAGCACTACAGACCGTTTCTAACTAGAACAGATCTAGAACAAAGAAAGGGAGGAAGTAGATCTTGGCTGATTTTCACTAGAAAGCTACTGCTTCCAGAGGGAAGGCAAGCATCTGGTCCAGGGCTGTCCCAGGTCCCTGGGGCTCAGCCTCCACATAGGGAGGCCATGGTGAGAAGCCACCTAGGGAGCTTGCTGATATGCTGATCTGGACACAGTAGGCCCACGGTGGGGCTGAGACCCTGCTTTTCTTTTCTTTTTTTTTTTTTTAAAGATTTTATTTATTTATTTGAGAGAGAGAGAATGAGAGAGAGCACATGAGAGGGGGGAGGGCCAGAGGGAGAAGCAGACTCCCTGCCGAGCAGGGAGCCCGATGCGGGACTCGATCCCAGGACTCCAGGACCATGACCTGAGCCGAAGGCAGTCGCTCAACCAACTGAGCCACCCAGGCGCCCGACCCTGCTTTTCTGACAAGCTCCCAGGTGAGGCTGATGCTGCCAGTCTGTAGGCCCCACCTTAAGCTGGAGGGCTCTAGGTGAGCTCTGGGTCATTCCCACCTGTGGTACCATTGCTACCACTGGACTGGGGGTGGGGGAGGTTCTCTCTGGGGATCTAAGGTAGAATCAGAGCAGTGTATCTCAACCCTGATGTCTGTGAGAATCTCTCAGGACTACATGCAGAAATGCTGAGTGGGGGCCTGTGGGAGGTGGGCTGAACAAGCACTCTGGGCAAGACTGTAAGCTTTGCCGATATGAGCTAGCTGCCCAAAAGGCCACTCAGCAAGTGAAAGAGCGCGGGCTGGCTGTGCCCTCACTTGGAGGGCAGCCATGCGGCCTCCTAGGGCCTCCTCCCCCTGCCATCTGTAAAACGGTGGGGAGCAGTGTGCTTTGCCTAGGCCAAAATATTGCAAACGTAAAAACACCCAGCATGGGGCAGTCGCAGGAGCTCAAATGCACATGTGATCATTTGTGCCCGATACAGGTGCACAGGAGAAGGGGGACAGCATGAGAGGCAGGAAGGCAGAGCTGTGAGGGACAGACCTGCAGGGCGTATCGGAAACCTGTCTTCTTGTCCTGGATGCAGCCCATGAGCAGGTAACTGAAGGTCTCCTCTGTGACTGCATGCCCTTTCTGGACGATTTCCTGGAGGAGGGAGTGGAGGCCGTGGTGAGAACTGGTGGCAGAGCCCCGGCCGGGGCCCGAAGGCTCTGACTCAGGGCAGACACTCCTGGGGCAGGCCCCGGGCCGTGCACCTTGAAGAGGCGGGACGTGAATGTGGCTCGAGGGTGGCTCAGAACCAGCTCCTCTCTGCACTCCCTCCTCCTCTCCTTCCAGGCTGCTCTCCCTGGCTGGCGCGATCACTTCTGGGCAGCCCCTCTGCAAAGACCACGCCAGCAGCCACTTTTAGCCCCTGTGCTTGAGGCACTGGAACTGCACAGAGCTGGCTTCAAGTCCCAGCTTTGCCACTGGCCACCTGTGAGTGTGGGCACGGCAGGAAGCTCCCCGGCCCCAGCCTCCTCATCCCTAGAGCGGGGTCACAGGCAGGACCCCCCTAGAGGATGTCTGGAACAACCTCACCACAGAGGGTGGTGCCTGCCCACAGCACGTGCTCGTGGCGCTTGCTACCCCTGGCCTCCCTCGGGCCTGTCAGGGTTGGCCACTGCCTTCTTGAAACATTCTTCCACCTCTCGGCCCCTCAGGGGCTCCTCCTCGAGCCTGTCTTCCTCTGTCCCTCTTGTGAGCATGGCTGTCCCCACCCTACCCCACCACTGCCGCTCTCCCATCCCCACCTCTGTCACCAAACCTTCCACCTCAGTGAGATTTTATTTTTATTTATTTATTTATTAAAGATTTCACTTATTTATTAGAGAGAAAGAGAAAGCACAAGCAGCGGGAGTGGCAGGCAGAGGGAGAAGCAGGCTTCCCGCTGAGCAAGGAGCCCGATGCGGACCTCGATCCCAGGACCCTGGGATCATGACCTGAGCCGAAGGCAGACGCTTAACCGACTGAGCCACCCAGGCATCCCAATTTTTTTTTAAAGATTTTAGTTATTTATTTGAGAGAGAGAATGAACAGGGGGGAGGGGCATAGGGAGAGGGAGAAGCGGGCTCCCCGCTGAGCAGGGAGCCCGATGTGGGGCTCAATCCCAGGACCCTGAGATCATGACCTGAGCCGAAGGCAGATGCTTAACGACTGAGCCACCCAGGCGCCCCTCTCAGGGAGGTTTTAGTTTGTGCTCCCTCTTCCTGGACAATCACAGCTGTCTCTTAACTGGTCCCTCTTCCCCACCAGCTAGAGTGACCTGCATAAAATATCAATGGCATCTCTGCACAGGTCAGGGGCCTAGCAGCCACACTGCCCTCTTCTGGAAGCTTCAACTACCTGCCTCTCACACAGCACCCTTCGGAGGGTTGCGTTACTCTCAAGGTCTCCAGGCTTGAGACCCCACGATCCTGCCTCTCCTGCAGGGCAGGCCAGCTCAAGGCAGCCAACCCATGGTCTGGTCAAAGGCTGCTCTGCACCACGTGGTGCCTGGACAGCCCATCAGGTCGTCTGTCCTGCGGGTGGCAGGCGCGACCTCACAACGTGCAGTGAGGAAAAGCGTCAGTCAGCGATGGAAAAAGCGAGACCAAACCTAAGAGCAGAGAGCAAGCGTGCCCTGCCCATGGGCCTGAGGGAAGACGAGGCTGCCAAGGCTGTGCCGAGGTTCTCCTGAGGTTTGGTCGTGGGGACCTAGAGCCTTCCTTTAGGTGTTAACTCATGTTTGTCTCCCTTCCCAACCTGAGCGGGCAGAACCACCACCCTGCTCGTGCTCCTCCCTGCTTAAACCCCCTCACTGTCTCCTTCTCTGGAACTGGGAATAAAAACCCTCCTTACAGCCAGGGAATAAGAGGCTACAGGGGGCACCTGGGTGGCCCATTTGATCTTGATCTCAGCTCAGGTCTTGATCTCAGAGTCAAGAGTTCAAGCCCCACATGGGCTCCAAGCTCCAGCATGGAGCACACTTTAAAAAAAAAGAAAAAAGAGGCTTTGGGCCAAAGCCCTGACACAGACAGACCCCTGCTCAGCACTCCCAGGCCCCCACTCCCCTGCTTCCCTCGAACCTGGCACCTCCTGGAAACCGGGGATTTTTGTTCACTGTTCTAAGCAGGAGGCCTTCCCTGGGGAGCACGGATTCATCCCTGGCGCTCTGAAGCCCCACCCCCCGCTGCGGCACCAAGGGGTCCCACACACGGAGTCACAGCACACGCAGCCCACCGCCCTCCTAGGGGTGGGACCTCTTTAGCTGTCAGACGGAGGCTTCTGAGAGTTGGTGAACCCGAGCCCGACTCCTCATCAGCCCCTGAACCCTCCCATGAGGGACAGTGAGCCACAGCCTCACATCTGCCACGTGGGACCGGCCACGCAGTGGGGAGAAGGAAGGAAGGGGCAACCTCACCTTGAACACATCGAGGCACATCCTGAGGTCTGCACACATGGCCGCCATCTTCAGCAGGGCATGGTACGTTTTCAAGTTGAGCTGGAAGTTCCGGGCCTGGAGCTGCTGCCGGAGCTTCAGGGCACTCTGCAGTGCAGAGTCCTTCCAGGGGGACTCGGCGCAGACGTTGAACAGGGCTGTATATGTGGCATCTGAGGGCTCCAGGTCCCGTTTTTTCATCTGTGGAGATGGGAAGACAACTGGAGGTGGCTCTGGGGTCAGCTGGACACACAGGTGACATCCACCCTGAGGGAAAGCTAGAGAGGACCCTGTTCCTGCATTGAACAGATCCGCTAGCAGGGCCTGTGCTAAGGCGGAACTGAGTGACATGTCAGAGCCTCCTCCTCCAAAACCCTGACTCGGCCAGAGGGCTCTGAAAATGGACCCTGCATCCAGACGCACCAAGCAAAAAGTCATCCTCCCCATGGCCGTCAGCCCACTCTGGGCCCGAGATGCCTATAGCAGGATCCTCCTGATGCTCCCAGGTCACCCTAACTGTTAAGACCCATGTGGTGGAGCTGGTCTGGGAAAAGGAAGGAGGGGACAATCAAACCCCAGCTCCAGCATTTACTAACTGAGGGGTCGTGGGCAAGTTAGCTCCTTGTCGGAAAAACGGGGATGATACCATTACCTTTAAAGGCTGTTGTGAGGGTCAGCTAGGAGAGTGGCCCCCAGACCAGCAGCAGCCAGGAGCATGTCACTGCAGCATCTCAGGACCTCCTCCCCCACCCCCCACTGCCCTGCAGAGTCACAAACCCGGGGGTGAGGCTGCCACTCTGCTTATCAAGCCCTCCAGGTGACTGAGCAAGCTGGAGTTTGAGAAGCCCCTGGTAAACCCAGTGCTCTTTCCCAGAGAAGGGCCATCTGACCGAGCACAGGTGACAAGCTGCTTGCAGAGTGTAAAGAGCCTTGTTCTCAGAGTCAGGCCATTTGGGGCTCAAATCCCAGCCCCAATGCTCTCAAGCAGGGTGACCTTGGACATGGCCCTTCATCTCTCTGTGCCTCTGTTTCCTCATCTGAAAAATGAGGATCATGATCCCGACTTTGAGGATGATGTATGCTGTGTGCATCCTCACATACACGACAAATGTGTCCTGAGGACTTACTACAGGCTGGGCACTGGCCACCAGTGGTTACAGGACATACACAGCCTGTTTTCATCGAGCTTCCACTCCAGGACAGGAGGAAACATAACAGACAAATAAGTAATCAACAACAGTAATAAGGGCTGCAAAGGACATGCACAGAAAATGGCAAAGGAAAAATAGTAGAGATGGAGAAAGCTGGCAAACACCACTTTCGCCAAGTGACCAAGGTACGTGTCCTCTCTGATAAGTCCCCTGACAGGAAAAGGGCACTTTACCTTTGTGATAGCCCTTCCCCGAGCCCATAACCCCAGCCTCGTCACAAGAAAGTACAAATGGAGGGACTCCTGGGCGGCTCCATTGGTTAAGCCTCTGCTCAGCGGGGAGTCTGCTTCTCCCTCTGCCCACCCCTTGCTTGTGCTCTCTCTCTGATAAATAAATAAAATCTTTAAAAAAAAAAAAAAAAAGAAAAGTATAAATATAGAGACATTCTACAAAATCCTTGACCAATACTCCCTAAATCTGTCAATGTCAAGGGGAAAAAAAGGAAACTCCACAAAAATGTCACAAAATGGAGAACCCAGACTGGATACAGGAATAGAAAGAGTATCTTGGTGGAAAAATGTGGTGAGATCCAAGTAAAATCTGGAGTTCATCCACAGTCACGTACCAGCAGTGGTTTCTTAGTTCTGACAAATGCACCGTCACTACGTGAGATGCTAATATGGGGATTAGCTGGGTGACAAGTATTTGGGAACTTTTTCTACTGTCTTTGCAGCTTTACCATAAACCTGAAAGTGTTCCAAAATAAAAAATTTAAAAAAAGCAGCAAATTGATGGAGAGTAACTTAAGGCAAGAAAGAGGGAACTGCACTTCTCTGAGGTGACAGGTTGTAAGTCACTTAAGGATCCTGCGCATGTGAGGAAGGGCTGTTACCGGACTGTGAACCAAGAACCATAGGAAACACCCCCCTGGCACCAGCCACCCCTCACTTAGCACCTGAACGCTTTTCTGCTGGTCAGGGAAGCCTCCCGTCATTCCCCACCATGATATTTCATTAGGTCTATTAGAGGATATGTCACTTTATTGTTTGTAACCACAACTCCTCCCCCTTGCTTCCAGCTAGAGATGACCCGGCCTTGGGCAGGCACATCCCAGATGACAAGAAGTCTTGCTTCTGGCGGCGAGAGAGGGTGGGATCACTCCTCCTAGAGCCTACTAACCTCCTAGGCAAAGCTCTTTCTCGGCTCACAGAGGAAACAGCTTCCTGGCTGTGAGAACAATAAATACAACACAGGAAGTGGATGAATATAAAGCGAAACCATCTTCCAAGAGGAATGAAAGCCCTTTTCAGAGGACCAGCTTTGGAAGCCAAGTGCGCATGTGTGTCCGGTGTGGGGAGTAAGTAGGGGTGAGGGGACGTGAACACACCTGGGGCAACGGTGGAGAAGGAAGGGGGCACGTGGGCCCTGCCGCAGTCAAGGCAGGTGCTGGAGGACCTTCCAGCGCATCTCATGTCATCATCCAAGATCACCTCCACTTTACAGAGGATGAAACAGAGGCTGGGAGGTTAGTCTGGCCGCAGGTGACATCCCACCATGCGTGCCTGGCTCTCTCCGCCTCTAAAGCCCAGGCTCTCTGGAGCCTCGCCCCCTGCCCCCAGCCCTGGGCCCCCCACTCACATCGTTGTAGAGGCGGAAGGCCTTCTTCAGGTATCCAGCCCGCCCGCAGCCCCCAATCAGCACCGTGTAGTTGCACTCGAGGGGCTGGAGTCGCTCCTCCTTCAGCATCTGCCGCTCAAACAGGTCCAGGGCCTCGGCCAGCTGGGAGGGAACACGGGAGGGGGCTCAGGGCGGCCTCAGAGACCCTCAGCAGAGGGAAGGAGACTGAGAATGAGGGACCCTCCCAGGCCTGCCCAGGAGCTACACAGCCGCTCTGGGCCTCTGCCACCAGCCTCTTGGTCCCTGTGCTCTGGAGCAAGAGAGCTTTGTGGTGGCCAGGAGGAAAAGCCCACTGAACTCCCACCACCTATGAAGGCTCTTGGCCCACTGCCATGGCTGCCTTCCCTCCAGCCAGACGATGAACTCCTTGAAAGCAGGGCCATCCATGTCTTTGCCTCTTTGTGGGCCTACAGCAGAGCCAGGGCCTGGCCCTCAGTAAGTCCTCAGAAAATGTTCATTCTGCAAATCCCGGGATCCGTCCTGCCCTTGCTTCCTGGGTGACCCCATCCGCAGCGCCAGCCCCCTGGGTCTAAGTGGGAATGGGAGACCGGGTTCTGCACACTCAGGGCCACTGTGCTGCACGATCGCAGGGGGCCGTTCATAGCAACACTCCTGTGATGGCGCAACACAGCAGCCCCGAGTGACCGGCTTCCTCTGGCTGCAAAGCCCCGTGGCCCACAGTCATCTCTACCCCACCTACTCCTTACACCATCCCCTTTAAATCCTCAGTTCACTCCTTTACAACTTAATTTTCTTTTTCATCCAGTGGTTCAACCAGTAATGACTGAATCCTGCTATTAACCAGGCAAGGTCTATTTGCTGGGGATACAGCTGTGAACAAGAGGGGACTCCTTCACGGAACGTGTCTTCTAGTGTGGAAAGACATACGCCGAGTGAGATAACTAAGAAAAATATATACTGTGTCAAATGATGTTAGGTTTTAAAACAAAAATAAAGCAAGAAGCGCCTGAAGAAGGGGATGGGAGATTCAGTTTTAGATATGACAGCCAAGCAGGGCTTCACCCAGAAGGTGACAGAACAATGATCTGAAAGAGGTGAGGGAAGGAACAACACTGTCTGAGAAAAACAGCCAGTGCAAAGGCCCTGAGGCAGGAGTGTGCCTGAGAGTTGGAGCTGGAGGAGCAGAGAGGAGGCCGGGATGGCAGTAGCACCGTGCGGAAGAGATAAGAGTAGAGAGGTAAGGGGGGGTGGAAGGCAGACCCTGCAGGCTTCATAAGCTATTCTGAGGGCTTTGGCTTCTCTTTATTTCTCAACTTTTCGTTACGGAACAGCTCAAATATACACAAAAGTAAAGAGAAGAGTATAACTACAATGGTTAGTAAATTTGGCCAATCTTGTTCATCCATACCCTGTACTCCTGCTCCAAACTGATTTTTTTTTTTTTTTTTAAGTAGGCTCCACACCTAAATTGGAGCCCAGTGTGGGGTTTGAACTCACGACCCTGAGATCAAGACCTGAGCGGAGATCAAGAGTTGGACGCTTCACCAACTGAGCCCCCCCCGGCACCCCCAAAATGAATTTTTTAAAGCACATTTCTAGACATTACATCATTTCATTCCCCAGATCTTCAACACACACCTCTAAGAGATTTTTAACATAAATGCAATGTCATTATCAACACCTAAGAAAATGAACATCAGTGTCATCGAACACACTGAGGGTCCTGGAAGGAAGAGTAACATAATCTGCTTTAACAGGGTGGCTCTGTGCTGCGCGCAGACGTGGGAGAAGGAGGTGGTGAGGGCGGCAGGGAACTCAGTGACAAGTGTCGTGATAGCTGAGGCGGTGAGGATAAGGCGAGGCCTGGGCTTTCAGGGGTAGCGCTGTGCGAAGTGTGAGGATTGGCAACATTTTGAAGATCCAGCTGGTGAGAGAAAGAGAAGAGTCAGGGATGGCCCAAAGGCTTCCGGCCTGGGCGGATGCAACAATGCAATTGCCATTTAGTGAGATGACGACAGTGTAGGGAAGACAAGGCTGGAAACCAAACTTTCAGGCCCATGTAGGTGAGCGTAAGGGAGCTGGTGAGGTAGCTAGATATGCAGACTGGGAAGGCTGGGCTGGAGATACGAACATGAGAACTGCAATTGGAGGGGGGGGTGGTGTGAAAGCCAGGGGGCTGGTGGATTGCCCAATGCAGCACCCAGGGTGAGTGAAGACAGAAGAGCCCTAAGCATCCAAATATTTAGAGATCGGGGGAAGGTAAGGTGGCCCCTCCAAAATACTGGGCTTCCAGGGAAGTAGAACCGGGAGCAACAGAATCCAAAGGTTCCCTCACCTTCCCTTCTTTGATCAGGTGTTTGCAATGAAAGAAGTACCAGTAAGGCGTGTTTTTCCGGCCCCGCCATATCTCTGGCTCCAGCCCCCTTTCCTCGTCTTCAGCATTCTGTTCCCTGAGACGTAAGTTATACAACTGGGCTGTCGATTTTCGGAACATTCTCCTCGAGGAGTACTTGTTGGAGAGGGTCCCAAAGCTCTCCTCTTCCTCCTGAGCGGCCGTGGGGCCAGGCTGGCTCAGGTCAGAGCTGAGGCTGCTCATGTTCTTCGGGTTCCCTTGGCCAAGGGGCAGCTGTGAGGGGGAGCTGCTGCAGGCTCGAGTCAGCCCCACAGCCCTCAGCCATGCAGGCCCCTCCCTGCCTCCTGCCCATTTGGCTCCGAGAGGGCCAAGGTGCTGGAGGGTGGACAGTCCCACAGGGCGGAGTCCAGAGAAAAGCCGGGCCAATCTTGCGAGGTCCATGTCTGGCTTTCTCCTCCAGGGCCTGGCACAGGTCAGAAACATAATGAAGACTACTTGGGTCTGTAGTCACAAAAGGCAGAGAGAAGACAGAGAAGTGGTGACAAGCACGAGTGCTGAGATTAGAACGCCTAGGTTCAGATTTCAGTTTTGCCAAAGAACCACCCATGAGTCCCTGGGCACTCGCCGCTCTGGTCTCAGTCTCCTGCCCTGTGAACTGGGGTTAACTAGAACCATCGCCCACACAGCACCATAGCAACAATTGAACGAGACCTCTGATACACGGCGTGCAGCACAGTGCCGGCACAGTAAGCACTCAACAGACATAAGCTAGTGGTATTATAAGCCATGATCTAAGAGACCGGGCACGGAAGTTAGACCCGAGTCTGAGTCCCGGCCAGAGCTCTAGGACCAGGCCCATCCCTTGACCTTCCTGTGCCTAGATTTCTTCAGCTGCAAGATGAGGATGATCCTACCGACCTCACCACAAGGTTATAAACATTCAGTGAGATGTTTCTAGTACATCTCATTTAATAGATGCTTTAAAAATTGTAGCTATTATAATGTATTATTAGAAAAAAACAGCATTCTGGGCCTCTGCACAAGGAAGTTAACTCAAGCATGCCTTTTCTGCAAAATTTAAGGATAAACGGGCCAGAGTTGTGCTGTTCAATATAGTAGCCACTGGCCACATGTGGCTACTGACCACTTAAAATGTGTCCAGTCTAAATGAAGACACACTTTAAGAACAAATCACACACCAGATTTCAAAGATTTCATACCAAAAAAAGAAGGTAAATTACACACAATAATCTTTTGACATGTCGAAATGATAATTTTGGATATATTGGGCTAAAAAAAATGTAACTTAGTTTTCACGATTTGTAAGCTTTATTTAAGGTGGCTACTTAAAAATTTTAAATCATATATGTGCTTGCATTATATTTCTACTGGACAGTGCTAGGCTAAAGATCCTGGTCTGCACACTTCAAACTCTTCAATAAAAAAATATCAGGGGGCGCCGGCGTGACTCAGTCGGTTAAGCATCTGCCTTCCGCTCAGGTCATGATCCCAGGGTCTTGGGATGGAGTCTAGCATCGGGCTCCCTCCTCAACGGGGAAGTCTGCTTCTCCCTCTCCTGCTCTCTCTGTCAAATAAATTAATAAAATCTTTAAAAAAAAAAAGAAAAGAAAATGTAAAATTACATACGTGCTCAAGTTATATTTCTGTTAGAGCGGCAGGCCTCACCAGACAGGGAATGCTAAGGGCCCTCTGTACTAGTGTCACGAGGGTGCTGGTCAAGAGAGGCTGTCTAATACGGTACGCAGACCTGGGTTCACAGGCAGCCCAGCTCCACAGCCAGCCAGTCTCACCTTTGCATTCGGCTGCACTGCTCCAAGACCCACAGCAAGTCACTCCCCTTCCTGAGCCTCGGTTATTAATCAATCTGCAATCACTTCCGAGGTCTAATTTTACATTTTCAAGTAGCCACATTAGATAAAGTGCTTACATGCATTAAATGAAATGCACCGCATTGCAAGAAAAAACCCCAATGATACCCAAATAGGTATCAAGACGTTTTTTAAAAACTCCTCCTATACTAGTGCTTTTTCGACGCATTAATACCAAGATCCTGCCATCCTGTCACAGTAGGGATCGGTGTACCTGATAGCTTGTATTAGCTGCAGATACTGTGTCTCCAGCCATCATTTACACTCATCTCCATCAGAAATCACGACTTAGTTTAGGGCCCTGTTAACGCTACTCCGTCAGTCACGGAAGGAAATGCTCATTTCACACAGAGAAAACTAAAGGTGCAATTTTCTTTCTACCCAAGTTCATTCACCTGCCCAAGCTAATAACCCCTGAATTAGAGACGCGCTGCCGCTGTCCTCTCTGGGGGACCGGCCCCTCCCCAGACGCTCCCCGGGGCCCTCTGGCCGGCCCGACCCCCTCCACACTGGCCTTTGGAGCCTCCGTCGTCTCACTAGACGTCCCCGGCCCTGACCCCGGCTGCGACACTCGCTGCCCCTCCGTCCTGTCCCCGCCCGGGAACGGGGCTCCAGTAAAGGTCAAACAGGAACTCACTCAAAAAGTCCGGCCCAGCAAATGCAGCCCGGACTCCCGCCCCAAGTCACCCCCAGTCCGGCTCCGCGTCACCCCGCCCGCCTCACCGCGCCCGCCTCACCACGCCGCGGACCAGGGTCTCGTTCCCAGAGACCTTCTCTGACGCGCACGCCGCTGCCGGCTTCACGCAGGCGCACTCCGCGACGCGAACTCCCCGCCCCGTACGCGCGGAGGCGGGTTACCCCGGGCCGCGAGGAGAGACGGGAGTTCGGCTGGCGGCTAGCCTGGCCTAGCGGAGGGTCCCGTACTCCCCGCTCTATTGGCCGGGTCTGGACAGGCGAAAGGCTGGCGCGGGCTCCGGGAGCTCCCGGCATCCCTCGGGCGGCGGCGGCGGCGGCGGCGGCAGCGGCGAGGCAAGACGAGGCGGAGGACCGTGTGCGGCGGGGCGGGTGGCGGGTAGAGGTGTGAGGGCGGCGAGGGACCTGAGGGGTAGTCGGGCCGGTGTGGCCGCCGCCGCCGCCATGCAGGAAATCATCGCCAGCGTGGACCACATCAAGTTCGACTTGGAGATCGCAGTGGAGCAGCAGCTCGGCGCACAGCCGCTGCCCTTCCCCGGCATGGACAGTGAGCGCGGGGCCGGGGCTGCGGGCGAGGGGCGCGACCGACTCAGCCCCGGGACCCCTCCCCCTCGGTTCGGGACGCCCTCTCCCTGGGTCCCGGACCTTCTCCCCATCGGTGGTGGAACCCCTTCCCCCACCCATCCTGGGACCCCCTTCCTCCATTCAGAGTCGGGAGTCCCCCTTTCTCCAGTCTTTGAACCCCTGGGACTATTCTAATACAGCCTTCAGGAGGGCAGGACCATGTCTGGCTGTTCAAATAGGTCTTGAATGAACGCGGGTGTCTCGGATTGGAAATTACTTCCCTCCCCTAACTAAAAGAAAATAGATATTCCCCCTTTTCATCTCCAGCCCCCCACTTTGAGCACCCTCTCCTTGCTTTCATCAAAACTGGGCGGTTGGAGGAGTCTTGCTGGAGGAAGACCCACCTGTTCCTCTCTGTAGGAGATTCCCAGGTAGATTCTCAAGCTCCATTCTAGGATGTGCACTCCTGGGAGCCTATCCCTCACTTTTCCTCTGGACCCCAATTCTGGGCCATTCATCCTACCTGGGCAGCTGCTTGAGCTCCCTTCATTCTCCACCTTCAGATGATAGCTCCTCCAGCCAACTTAGGTGGGTGTCTAGCACTTTAAAAGAAACTAGCAGTTCTCTTCTCTCCTTTCTGGACACACTTGAAGTCTAACGTTGTACCATTAAAGCTTAGAGGTCCTTGTGTTCAATCCACAGATGGGGCATCTGAGGCCTGGGTGGGGGAAGGGACTTGCCGAAGACCACTTGGTCCCTGGCGACTTGGTACATGGTGGAGCCAGGTGAGCTCTCCAGTGTTCTTGACTGGCTCAGTCCGCAGTTCCCTGTGCCATGTCCCATAACTGCCAGAGGCCCCCCGTTCTCCCGCTGGTCGGTGGCCTGGCAGAGCCTCCCTGCAGCTTCATTCCCGTCAAGTGGCCACACTTCTCATGCACACATGACCAGAGTTGTCCCACTCATGCTGACGCTTCTCTGTGAGATATTGCTTCTACCCACGTGACATACCTCTGGCAACCTTATCTTATACACACACCACCTGCATCTCTATGATACGCATAAGCAGCTGCTGACCCCTCGACACGTGATCACTTCCTGCTTGTGCATGCACATCCACCTTTGCACATGTGGCCTTTCCTTGTGTTGATGGCATTAGCCTGAGGCCATGGAACCATCCATGCAGGGCAGCTCCTTCCCACCCACCTTTCTCCAGCATGGGACCGCACAGACTTGAGTCTGTGAAGGCAGGTGCAGTAGCAAGGGGCCCACATACCTGTTCTAAGGAGAGTCAAGGACATGCCTGGCCACGGGTGCTGCCCTGGCTTGGGCCTCAGACTTGGTAGGCACCCTCAGCACTCTGCCAGCCCATGAGCTAGTTCAGTGTGTTAAAGCCCTGGGAGGCCACAACCCTTTCTCCTTTGTCCTGGCACTTCACTGTCATCTTGTTTTGGGAAGAATTTTCAGTTCTCCCCTAAAGGCATACTCTTAACCTATCCGCCTGAGACCCAGGCCCCAGGATTATGGACTTCTGGCTTCAAGGAATGAAGCAAACCTCTGAGAAGAGCCCAGAAATACTCTTCTATGATGCTTTCCTTACTATAAGGCTTTTTCAACTTTTTGAAATGCAAATGAGTGACAACTTTTTGGCTTTCTAAGCTTTTGGAGATGCAAATGAGTGATACCCTCTTGACAGCCTTAAGTTTATCCTAGCAAAATCTGCCTGCTTCCGAGAATCCAAGGAATCTCCTGCAAGTTAGCGAAGAGAGGTATGAAACTGGCTTTCCAAGATGCTGTTGGTGGATTTTCAGCAACTCTAACATGCTTGCTGATAGAGAAAACTGTCTGTGAAGCCACGGACCATTTATTCTAGCAGCCATGGCGAGTGAATTCCTGGGCTCATTGCAAAGCCTTGCCCCCTGGAGTCACTGACTGATACCACACTCAGCCTTTGTTCCATCGCTCACCTCACCTGCACGGGCTGCCTCTGCAGAAGCGGAAGACTGCACCTTTAATAATTGTGTGTTTGTGTTGCGCCACCATGAACTAGATCTTGGACAGGCAGAGTTCTGCCTCTGTGTCTTCCATTATGCTCTTCCCTCCAGAATAGCACCTCTGAGGCGCTTGTCCCTTCCTCAGAGTCCCCATTCGATTGTTTGTGTTTCCTGTGAGCTCATTCCCTCCCTCTGCCTCATGTTCAAAGACCCATGAATTAGCCCTCTGGAAGGTCCGAGTCCGAACTGGGGGTAATTAACTTCTGTGATCTTGTACCCCATCCTTCCCACACCCACTCCTAACTCCTTGAAAGCATCTCGCTTACAGGAGGCTCTCAGAATGACTGGTCTCAACATAGGTGTCTCATTTTGCAGGGAGTGACCAAAATGAGCAGCTTTTTTTGTACTTGCCAGGCCTTGCATTTTTTTGCCAGTCTATTCCCTGTACCCTGAACCCTTCACGGGTCAAAGGCAAACTGGGTCCCCTCCCCATGTCTTCAGCTGTCCCCAGGCACACCTCACTTTGATGCCTCTCCTTTCCTTCCTGCAGAGTCGGGGGCTGCTGTCTGTGAATTCTTTTTGAAAGCTGCCTGTGGTAAAGGTAAGAAACCCCTGGCTCCCCGACATTCCTCCTGAGGTGCTTTCCATCACCCTGCCCCCCAGCAGACTCGTAGGCCATTAGGCCTCTGGCTTGCATTGCTTTCTGCAGACTAGCAGTGTCCCTAGATGAAATTACTGTGCTTTGGACAGGCTAGGAACATGAGTGGGTATTCTGCCCGAAACCTACAACATGGGATGGAACCCTACTCTGAGTCTGCCTCCTCACCTCACTTTGCCTGTGGCCATGAGCTGACCTGTGACATGGACAGAAGGGCCAAGCACTGGGCACCTGGATGGCTCAGTTGGTTAAGCAACTGCCTTCAGCTCAGGTCATGATTCTGGAGTCCCGGGATTGAGTCCCACATCGGGCTCCCTGCTTGGTGGGGGATCTGCTTCTCCCTCTGACCCTTCCCGTCTCATGCTCTCTGTCTCCCATTCTCTCTCTCAGATAAATAAATAAAATCTTTAAAAAAAAAAAAAAAAAAGGAGGCCAAGCACTGAGGTGTTCAGGAGCTTTTTCAAGATCGCAGAGTTAGCGAGTGGCTGAGCCAGTGTCTGAACCCAAGCCTTTCTGCTTCTACAGTCTACACAGGCTCACTGTCCTCTGTATCATGTCATCAAAAACCCCTACAGTAGTCTGTCCTGTGGAGCCTTGTTCATACTAACCAGGCTCCAACAGAGGCTGCTGGAACCAGACTATCCACTAATTGATGAGACAGACTGCTGGGTGGGAGCTGAGATGCCAGGTATAGGTCTGGGCATTTTTCTTCCTGCAAGCAAATTTATTTGGAAACTAAATTTTAATCAGTGAGTAGGGAGCACAGAATTAGAGCAAGGGGGTGGTTTTAATGGATGATTTTGGCAAGTTTGGTTCTATAACCCAGTCACTTCCCACGGAAACGATAGACCTGCCAGGTAGACCGACCAGGTTGACCTGGGGCTGTCTGGTTGCAATATCATCTCCCACTGGGCTCCTGGTCTTCTTCCCATGTCTGTGCTCAGTAAATCTGGCCTTCTGACCCACCACCATCTGTCAGACAGCTGGCCTTAACACAGGGCACTGTGGCTGTGTCTATGTTAACTAACTAGTAGCCACTGGCCACATGTGGCTACTAGTTAGTTAACACATGCGGCCAGTGACTGCCATATTAGACGGGAGAGATATAGAACATCATTGCAAAGTTCTGTTAGAAAGGGCTGGTCTAGGTCTTTCCGTCACAACCTCATTGTGGTTGGGCCTTCCCAGTGGTCCCGCCAGGTCACAAGTTAGAAATAGGAGTTTCTGAGGGTATGGCTCTGTCCCATCTGGTGGCTGATCGCTCAGGTCCTGCTACAGAAAGGAGACCTCCCCCAGTTTATATACAATGTGTTTCTTCAGGTCCGAAGTTGATTTTCTTTCTTAATTCCTGGATGCTAAGTGGGCACTCATAACTAGAAGTGGAACCCACTTGGAGTCCAGGCTTCTGCTGGTGGGCCTCTCTACCTTCTGTTTTTTTATAAAGGGTTATGTTTCCCAAACCCCAGTCTTTCCTTTACTACCGCTACAGTTTTTTGTCATGTCTATGTATCACTAGAGCTATAATTCATTAAGAAATAAGCTCATTTGGGGCTCGTGGGTGGCTCAGTCATTAAGCGTCTGCCTTCGGCTCAGGTCATGATCTCAGGGTCCTGGGATCGAGCCCCGCATCGGGCCCCCTGCTCAGTGGGAAGCCTGCTTCTCCCTCTCCCACTTCCCCGGCTTGTGTTCCCTCTCCCGCTGTGTCTCTGTCAGATAAATAAATAAAATCTTAAAAAAAAAAAAGAAAGAAGCTCATTCTCCCACCACCCTTAGGCTTGTTAAGCTTCCATTTAACGGTGATGTCTGTGATACCATGATTCGATGTTTTAGGTTTTTCCAGAACGCGCTGACATAAAATAAGTACTCAGACTTAAGATGTGTGGCTCTGTACTGCCTGAAATCACATGGCCTTCTGCCCAAGGCAGACCCCACTTCCAGGACATGTCGCTCTCGGGTACTCGAGGGACGTGTGGGGTGAAGGCCCCCCAGCCCTCCTCACAGCCCCCACTTCCTCGGCAGGGGGCATGTGTCCATTCCGCCACATCAGTGGCGAGAAGACCGTTGTGTGCAAACACTGGCTGCGCGGGCTGTGCAAGAAGGGGGACCAGTGCGAGTTCCTGCACGAGTACGACATGACCAAGATGCCCGAGTGCTACTTCTACTCCAAGTTCGGTAAGCAGACGCCCGGCCTCGGGAGCCCCGGGGAGGCTTCACCCAGACCTGAGACCCAGAGGGGAGAAGCAGCTGCTGCTGTGCCCGCGCTTTCTGCCCTCTCCCAGCTCTCCGGCTTCACAACCTTAGGCCGTGCCCAGCAACCTCAGCTGGCCCTGTTGGTCAGGATGGGGGTGGGCTCTGGACCCCAGCTCTACTCTCTATGGGGGGCTGGGCAGGGCTGGGCGTGCAGCACGCTTTCAGAGCACTGTCATCAGGAGACGGTAATTATCCCAGCAGCCCAACAGGTGTGGCCCGCCAGTTTATTAACAGTAGTTGTAGCTTTTTTTTTTTGTTTTGTAGAGGTAGTGTAAGCTGTGAAGTCAAAGCACAGAGGGTCAGAAATAGGACCCAGGCTTCCCAGCCCCGCCCCACCCATACCAGCACTGGAACCGGCACCAGAAGGGGGCATCCCCTTTCCATGGGAGCCATCTCCCATCTGGACCAAAGGTGGGAGCCAGCCCTCCTGGGCAGACTCTTAAGGGCACCTCTGCAGGCTGGCCTGGGTTCCTTCGTGTCTGCTGGGCCCGCAGCCCCCCGATGCTCTGATGCGCCCCGCCTGCCCTTTCCCGACAGAGCCTGGCCTGGTGCGCATGCACGGTCTGCAGTTCTGTCACCTGTGAAACAAGTCAGGGTCCTAGTAAACAGGACAGACCCAGTCCTTGGCCCATGGTGCTTTTGCCCTAGCGGCCCAGGGGAGGAGGCCGCTGACACTAGTGAGACAAAGATGGGAATGACGTGCAGGAAGTGCTCTGAAGGAGACAGACAGCGATGGGACCACACGAGGACCACAGTGTCCTTTAGGCTGAATGGTCAGGGAGGGTCTCTCTAAGGAGGTGAGAGCGGAGCTGGGATCGGAAGGCCGAGAAGGGGCCGGTCACTGGGGGCACAGCTGGGGTCCCAGCATGGCTGGGGGAGGAGGAGCCCGGGGAGGGGTAGGCTCAACCCCACAGGGACTTCTGGTGCGTCTGGGAAGGAGTTTGTGTTTTCTCTGACCAGCAGCAATCAGACTGGCCTTTCATGTGTAACGTGGGTCGGGGAGGGCAAGCGTGGAGGTGGCGCCACCGCCCAGCCGGGCGAACGGTCCCTTAGTTGGGTGACAGATGCTCTTGGCCGGCTGGGCTGGTTGCTCCCGAGAGGAGCTGTCATCACAAAGGCTCCATCGCACTCGACCACAGGGATCCAGCCTCGAGTTCCCAAGTCTTCCCTACTTTTGTCCTGAAAGGCAGAATCCTCAGACCTTTCCCCCCGTCCCAGCTCGTAGATGTGAAGGGCTGATCAGAGTAGACCAGTCATTTCCTGGACTCAATTGGTGCCTTTGCACATTTGGGCCCCCCACAGTGCCCAGGGCACCCCGTTTAGGTAAGGGGTAGAGCCATGAGTTATTTGATGAGTGTGTACCCTGTGCCTGGCTCTGGGTCATTGCCCTTCAAGGCAGCATGGACATGTGAGAGGGAAGCACTAAGTACAGGTCACGAACACAGTCCACGTATAGGTCAGGAGACTGAGGCTCCGCGACACTGCCCTGGGGCTCAGGACTCTCCAGGCCAGGAGGGACACCAGAAGCACCTGGCCCTCTGCCACACAGCAGGCCCCAGCCTTGAGGAAAGCTGAGGCGGTCTGAGTCCAGCTCTCCCCGAGCTGCCCCAGGTGGATGCGTGTCGGGCTTTCCCTGCAGGGGAATGCAGCAACAAGGAGTGCCCCTTCCTGCACATCGACCCCGAGTCCAAGATCAAGGACTGCCCTTGGTACGACCGTGGCTTCTGCAAGCATGGTAGGTGTCGGGGTGGCTGGGCCCCCCCAGCAAGAGGCCAGTCCTCTCTTCCTCTGCCCACACGACCCTCTCTACCTGTCCCACCTGTTCCAGTAAGACCCGGGGTTAGGCATCTGGGGCTAGTGAGGCTTTTTTACACCCTCAGCTCACCTGAGCCTCCCAGACCTCCCGCGTGGACTGCCTTCTCTCCCGCATTTTCCATAAGGAAACTACCATTGAAGGGGTCGTGGGCCCTGCCTGTGTCCCCCCTGAATGGATACGAGGCAGAGCCCGCATCTGGAGCCCTGCTCTTGCTCTCTTCGTCCCCGGCAGTGGTGTGGGCAGGGCTCCAACTGGCCCAGGGGCACGAGGGCATCCCCCGAAGCAGGGCGTCTGAGTGTCCCGGACGCTTGGCTCCGCAGGTCCCCTCTGCAGGCACCGACACACGCGGAGAGTCATCTGTGTGAATTACCTCGTGGGATTCTGCCCGGAGGGGCCCTCCTGTAAATTCATGCAGTGAGTAGCCAGACCCTACTCCCCCACCCTGCTCCTGCCCCAGGCCCTGCTGCCCTCTAGATCTTCCCCGGGTCCACCTGGGCTTTGATCACTGCATGGTGTCACCACAGGGCCTGGGGCTGCCGCTGCTCCCTGAGCTCAAAGGTGGCTCTGCCGAGCCCAGCACTTAAGCTTTCCTGGGTCATAGATCTGAGAAAAGCTGGCCTCCGTGCTCCAGGAAACCTCACGTCTTGGCATGTCACTCAGGGACCTCTGGTTAAGAACCTGTGCCCTGAAGGAAGGAGACTTCGGTTTGGGGGCGTCCTCTGTGGAGGCAGTGACCTTGAGATTCCACACACACTGGTCCACATAGCTCTTCGTGTGTGTGTGTGTGTGTGTGTGTGTGTGTGTGTGAGAGAGAGAGAGAGAGAGAAAGAGAGAGAATGGAGAATGTCCCCATTTCACACGAGAACACTGAGGCTCAGAGCTCAGCCACTGGCCAGGGTCATGTGGTAGCAGGGGAGGCAGCTGGTCAAGGGCAGGTCCGTGGCCCCCGAAGCTGGGTTTTCCTTGCCCGGCAGGGCTCAGAGCTCCTTTCCTAGGCCTTGGTGCACATCTGTCACTTTGGGTGGTTGTGGAGTCAGACTTCTGGGACTGCAGAGTAGTGTCGTCGTCCCCAGTCCCCGGGCTGCTTCCATCCACCCCAGTGACACCTGCACAGAAGCACAGGATCCCGGTCACTGCCACACAGTGGGCAGGTGACGGGTGCTGCGGACTTGGCCCCACTCCCTAGATGAGAGCCAGGGAGTGTGTCTTGTTGGAGGTGGTCCGGCAGCTGCACTAGACCCTCAGGAAAGGGTGTGTGTTGTGGGGAAGCAGCACTTGCAGGTCCCACAGCTAGGTGGGAGCAGAGCTGGGTCTGAGTCCAGATGAGTCCGTTCTTCTAGCCTCTTTCGCGAGGCTTCGGGGCAGGGCTGAGAGCCAGCGCCCACCCCACATCCAGGCGTGTTGCTCTGTGCCTGGGCAGAGGCTGCCTGTGATCTCCCAGGGCCAGAGTTTGAGAACACTGCCTGGCCTGGCCCCTCTCTCATCCCCTCTTCCCCTCCCCTTGTTGTCCTCTCCTCTGGCTGCGGGGTGACCAGCCCTCGATTTGAACTGCCAATGGGAACCACCGAGCAGCCCCCACTGCCACAGCAGACGCAGCCTCCGACAAAGGTACCATGCCCCAGCCGTGCCTGTCCCGGTGCGCAGTCGGCCAGACCCGGCTGGCGACGTGTGAGAGGCAGGGGAGGGGGTGGGACAGGAGGGGAATCACCCTGAGTTCCCGTTTGCATCTCCCTCGAGAGGTGGAGCGCTGTCTGCTAGAGCCCAGCGCCCGTGTGGCTTCTCTTCCCTTCCGGCCTGGCGAGTGGCTCAGCGCGCCCCCTCGGGAGCCGGAGTGGAGGGCGGCATGGGCGCCGCGGGCCTGCTGCTCGTGCTTCTGGTTCCAGCCCGTCCCTTTATAAACAGGGAAACCGAGTCCTCAGGGCGGGCCTCGTCTGAAGTCCCCCAGCTGGGCAGGAGCAGCCTGGGGGCAGGCCTGGGGCTGACCGGGTCTCCGGCCTGTGTCAGTGCCCTTGCTGCCCCGTGTGGAGGTTCCTGGCAGGGAGGGTGGGCTGGCAACAGCGCTGAAGGACTGCTGGCTCCACCTTCCTAGACAAGGGGGTCCCACAACCCAGCAATGGGCTGATCGTCTCAAGCTTGAGAGGGAGAGATGCCAGAGACACATGCAGCCCCCCACCCCCCACAAACCAAGGGCACCCTGGCTTTGGTTATGGGAGTGGACGGTTGGGGGCCCAGAAGAAAGGCTGGCCGGGTGCGCTAAGCAGGGTCTCAACAGGCTGAGTACCCCCGCCTACTGATCTTGCATCCTTACCTTTTACTTGGTTGAACTCTGAGCCCACTGCCAGAGCCCTGTCCATCCTTGAGTGCTACAGGCTGAGCCAGGAGGGCGTGTTGCACTGAGCCCCACCCTCAGGTGGTTGTGGGGTAACTCAGACCTCATTGCAAAGCCAGAATTCCTGGTGCAGGAGCAGCTGTGACAACCTGGGGGTTTCTAGCTCACTGCTCCTGTTTACGGGGGCCAGAGCCAGGAAGCCTCTTGGTTGGGAGGTGGCCTAGCTGTCCAGTCCCCACGCCAGGAGCCCCCGTCCCCCTTGCTCACATGACTCCCTAGTGGAGGGCCCTCTCAGCCCCTAGACCGCGGGTCAGCATGTCAGCCTCCCAACTGTTTTTCTGTGACTGTTGCTCGCCGTGTAGGCTGCTAAACATCTGGCTGAACCAAGCGTTCATCCTGACCTGAAGCTAGAACCTCAGAAACAAAAGTAAGGCCTGCTCATGCCCTCGCCCTGCTGCCCCAGAGACCTCCTCGTCTCTTTGGTGTTTTGTTTTCTACTTTTATTTTTCGTTCTTGTGTGTCTGCATGGTGTTTTTCGGGCAGCGGCTCCTGCCATCATCACCAGATGTTTCTTTCCTGCCTGCTCTCCTGAGCAGGGCCACCACGGAAGCCCTTCTTCCTGCTGGTCGTGCGGGAGCAGTCCCGCCCTCTTTTCTCCTGTCCCCATTGGTAGTCTGCGTGCACGTGTTTTCCGCAGTAAAACCGTGTTGTGTAACTCTTTCCAGCAAAGTAACAATCCGCCATTACAAAGGTCGTCCTCCTTGATCCAGTTAACGAGTCAGAACTCTTCTCCCAATCAGCAGAGAGCCCCGCAGGTCATCGGGGTCATGCAGAGTCAAAACAGCAGCGCAGGCAACCGGGGACCCCGGCCGCTGGAGCAGGTCACCTGTTACAAGGTGAGTCCCAGGGCTGGGGGGCGGGGCGGGGCTGTGCCCTCATTCCCTGCGTAGTTCATTTTGAAAAATGGTAGTATCTTTGTTTCTGGACTGTAAGAGTGAAAATGGGCTACCCTGGTGGGCTGGAGACCATCCTGCTTCCTTCCACGACACACCAAGGCCAACTGAATGATCACACATGCTGTTGAATGAAAGGATGGAGATTGCGGGAAAGAGAGGCTGGTAATAAAGTAGAAGCACAAGTCCCAGGGAAGGGAGTAGGCCCTGAAGCCTCTGGATGTCCTCACATCCTGCAAGGGCATCCCCAAGGGAAGGGGGACAAAGCTTTAAGCCCACACAGGAAGAAAACAGATTAGAACTCACCCTCTTCCCCAGCACACACACACACACACACACACACCCCTGAGGGAAAGGGTAAACTTTTTCAAAACCTACTAAAAAACCTGTCTCATTCTTGGCTCTGGATGGAAAGGCGGGGAGGTAAGTGCCTTGAGAGTTTATAGTCACCAGGGGACCCTTCATGAGTTTGCACATATTCTGGAAAGCTGTAAACTGGGTTTTCCGATCTGAAACAGCCCCAGATGTGGGTCCCTGGTGCCTGGCTCTACAAGGAATTTATTCTCAACCCGACCACATCTCATTCCCACAGCTAGAGTTCTGAAGAATGAGTTCATAATTAAAAATCACAAAACCTAGAAAGAAACCACCACCACTGAAGGAAGTCAGCAGAAATAACTGATAATAGAACTAGGCCACAAAAACTTCAGATTTGGGGATTATGAGACAAAATACAAAGTTAGTACACCCTTTTGGTAAAAACATTTAGATGACACACAGATGTTTTGGGTGCAGAGTGTTGTCCCTATTCCCACCTTCCCTAAAACAGCCACTTGATTCCGTGTGTTGTCACGGAATGTGCTGTGTTGTCACGATTTTTGGTTTTGGTGCTCCTTCACACCCCACAGGGGACCCCACACGGAGAACTGCGGTGCCAAACTTTTATTCACACGAGCACAAGGAACATATATTTTAATACAAATAGGGCCCTGGGATGTATAATGTCCTGTATAGTCTTTTTTTTTTTCGATAACATGTTGTGGATCATTCTGTGCCGGTAAACGTAAATCTGTTTCACTGGGTGTGTACAGAACTGCAGTTTACTTTACCAGTTCTCTGTTGGTAGCAGTTTAGTTTTTGCTGCTAAAAACAGTGCTGAATCTGACACTTAGACATCTGTGAGCTCTCGCCCGACAGCAGCATCCATGCCTCCAAGTAGAAGATTCAAGTCAGGAGGTGTATGCTTAGCTTCAATTGTTCCCAGAACTTTCCCTCAGGAAACGCTGAGCCGCTTCCCACAGCCGTCAGACACAGAGCAGGGTGAAACACAGAGTGCTCGCACTCTTTCCCAGGAGAGGTTTGTGTTCCGCAGGGAGGGGACGGCAGGTGCCCCAAACCACTAAAGGCCTCAGGTTTCTGAGCCTGAGCCCCACCAGGTGAGGAGAGTACGGAGAGGGGGCTGTGCCTCTGACCAGTCACTTCGCAAGTCCGAGGAAACGCAGGTGTTCGGAGGCAGTGTGGCTGGCGTCCTGGCCCCCGCCCTCAGCAGCAAGCTCTCCTGCGTCCTGAACTTAGGTGGAGCCGGGACCTAACCACCTCTTCTCACCACGCGCACTTCATAGTCGACATTATAGGCACCTTGTGGGAATCCTGGGTTCTCCAGGATCAGCTGTGGAGGCCGATGGACATGCCAGGTGCTGTGAGCAGGGGCCCGGTCAGTGCTTCCCTCTGCTCATCTCTTCGGTGTTAGGGCCAGCTGGCAGCTACACGGGCCACTCATCCACGTAGTCACACCTACAGATCAGGCCGACTTGAGAACATGGGGCCTGCGGGGTCAGGAGACAGAGCAGGCTGGAGATCTGGGCCCGAGGCCGAGGAGGTCAGGACTGCGAGGGCCCTGGGTGGGTGCCCCCTCCTGTCTCCTCCCAACCCCCTGGTCAGTGCTTGAGGCTGCTGTTCAACATTTTAAATCCCCTCTGCTTTCTGAGTGACAAGAATGAATGAAGAGAAGCTAAGGAAGGGCCTGGAGAATCAGAGCCAAGATAAGTCAGAGTCAGTGCTAGATTTTTGAAGTGATGCTCTGGGTCTGTTCGCCCAAGTCTAACCATTGTCCCATCTCTCTGATCCTGTAACAAACCTGTCCCTGGGGTAGCTTAGGCAAGTATGCAGGAGCCAGGAGGGAAAACTGGGTGCAGCCCACCCTGTGTCCATGGCAGTGAGTCCCCGGGTTGGGGGGAGGAGCCTGGTGGCTTCTCTCAAGTTGTTGCCTCCTGTCTCCAGAAGAGTGCCTCAGAAAGGTAAGTGACTGGCCAGCCATACAGAGGGGCTTGGTCCCCAGGCAGGTGGGGGAGCTCTGGTGCCACGGGATTCTCATCGTCCTGCCACCCACCATGAGACCTTCCGTGGACAGGCCTGCAGGAGCTCTCCCTGCTGTGCTCGCAGATTGTCCTCTGGCTCTGCAGCTGCTCTTCCATCTGCTGAGTTGCTGGAGTTTCTGGGCCACTGTACTTTGGAGCTCCTTTTCCTTCATGTTTGAATGAAAGTCTGTACCACTGAGAATTGCAGAGTCCCATCCCTAACCTGGTATTTGGTGGGTGTGACCTTACTTGAAAATTGCATTTAAAAACGGTGGTTTTTTCTGTCTCCTCCCTCCCTCCCTGCTGTTCCCAGTGTGGCGAGAAAGGACACTACGCCAACAGATGCACCAAAGGGCACTTGGCCTTTCTCAGTGGACAGTGACGGGAGCTGGAGCCAGCTCAGAGCAGCCCAGAGGGCCCACTGTTGGGAACCGCTCTGGGCCCTCGTTGGGAGCGTGCACTGAACTGTTTCACGCGTGTTGGTGGTGTTGGTGCCGCACTGGCCGGGGCTGGCAGGCAGGCACGCTGGGGTTATCGTTCTGAGGGGCTACGTCTGTCAGTTTCCCTATCATTTTGCTGTAATCTTTTCTTAAAAAGGGACAGGTGCTCTAGTTTGGGCCTTCCAAGTCAGCATCATGTTTGTCTAGCATCCACACCTCCTGTCCGGATCTCCCTTCACACCACCAATCTGGGGAGGGGAGGAGGTCATGGCGAAGGGCTTGTGCTAAGCAGGCTGTATGGAAGGCAGCCCTTCCCCTCGAGGCCTCATCATTAAACACCAGTTCTTGGTGACTCCGGGGGCTGGTGGATCATTTAAAGCTTCAGCCAGGTCATGCCTGCCTCCTCCATGTCCTGCTGAATTCAGAAGCTGTGCCTATCGATGTGATTTGAACGAGGCAGCCCTTCAGGGCAGACTTAAGTGCACTTGTTGCCTCGACCTGGTCCTGCTCGAAGGCGGCAGTGGTTGAGAGGAAGGGCGCAGGGCTCTCGGGTGTGAGGATCTTTCCTCTGGGCTGACTTCCTTGGAGCACCTACTTGACAGTGGTATATCTCAAGGGTATACCGCCAGCTGGAGCTGCAGAGCACCCGTTAAATGGAGGACCTGGTCCATCTGTGCACCTACCTCCCGCCCCGCCAAGCATCTGTACAGGCACTCACCTCTGGCCTCCGGAGACCATCCTGCCCCCGAACCTGGAAATGTGAAACCATCACCTGCAACCTGCAGGGCAAGTGGGCCTATCCAAGTTCTATTACAAGAACACTTTTTACGAGGTTGATTAAAGCTTGTTTTTTAAGCTGCGTCTCATTACTTCAGGGACCCCACACCAAGGAGAGGACTCCTGCTGCTGGCCGCACAAGATGCTCAGCGCGAAGCTTCGGTGTCGGTGTTTGCTTGTCCCCTTTTGACACATGTGAATCTCCCGGAGGGGAGGGAGGCTGCCAGGGGAAGAAAGGGCCTCTGTCCTGGCAGCTGGTAAAGTCTGGAAGCTTGGCCTTTGTCTGAACAGCCACGTGGCAGGTCTCCTTACTCCATCTCAGATGTTGGAATGGTAACACTTACTCAGATACGGATCTTCTACGAGATAATTAGTCACAACATCTCAGCCCTTACACTCCATGCAGTATGTTCTTACCATACACCCCTCAAGAAACCACTTCTGGCCTTCATGTCCCTTTACCGAAGATCTCTGATGAAGGGTAAGGATGAGGGGGCTGGGTACGGGGGCAGTTGTGAGCTCTCGTCAGGGCCTGTGTTTTCCCTTGCTCCCCTGAATCCTCCCACAGGCGAAGAAGCTTCCTTACCAGGAGGGCCCACACTAGTGTAGCCTGCATAATGCAGCAAGATGGGGGAGGAGAAGGCATTCTCGGGCACTTGGCCCAAGTTCTGATGTAAAAGCATCAGCTGACAAAAAGCCAGAAGTGCTTAGAATACTTCAGGTGCAAAGAGCAGGGAAACCCCTCTGGGCACTTGACAGGCTCAACTAGATGACACCCCACCTCCAGTGAGCTGGGATGAGGTCCCAAAGCCACGGTGGACAGCCCACTGGTTCAAAGCCCCGGGCCACGGACAAGAATCGCCCTTTGGGAACTGCAGAGCAGTCTCATCCCCGCTGGTACAGCAAGAGCTCCGAGAGGGCAGGGAGATGGCTACACCAGGAAAGCAGTCCGAGTACCAGTCATCTTTTATTGGATGTTAATTCTGAATTAGAATATGAAAGGATTCAAGGGTGCCAGGCAAAGGTCATGGTCAGGAATGCCGAATGTGCCTCCACACTGGGCCCTCTTCAGTGGTACTTGCGTAGCCGCTCATGTTCTGAAGTTAGAAAGGCAAGATGGTAAGTTTCTTTAAAGGTGTCATGAAAGCACAAGACAACGGCGGGGGGTAAAGCCATGCTGAGAATTCCTTTCAGGATACAACCCAGAACCTGCCTGCCAGGGTCTCAGCAGAATGAGCAGACGTGGGGGTACGAAGGCACGTCGAGCTAATCTGCAGCCTGGCCAGCCTCATCCTTCCCAGGACGCACGCACACTCGGACACAGTCCCCAAGAGCCTGGCCTTCAGAGCCAGCATCATCCCGGCTTCCAGACTGGCGGGGGCTACCACGGGCACCCTGCTACCCTCTCCCACCCCACAAGCTCCTTTCGGCCTTCAGACCCAGGACAAGCTACGCCTTTGCAGAACACCGCACGGACACTGGATTGTACCACTCCTCTTTCTCTCTTCGCACTGGCTGCTAGGAAGATGAAGCCAAAATTTTCCACCAACGCTCAGCGGAGCCTGCAGCTCCTTACAGAATGCTTCCTAAGTACTACTTTTATCGGGGATTCATGTCAGCTTTCCTGTCTTTATTTTCTCTTTGCCACAATTTTCTCACTTAAAATAGCATCCTCTGTACTACATTCTCATAAGTCCCTCCCAATTTTTCAGCTGCCATAGAATGAGGGACTTGTAAACCTGACAGGGAACCAGTCCCACCCAGCAATGAGCAACCCCAGAGGGCAAGGCGACCAGAGAGACACTCACTGAGTTCCTTGTAACAACGACAGTAGTTGAAAAGCACATAAGCTGCCAGCACCATAGAAATCCCAGCAACGCCCCCTTTCTTCACATTGACATACTTGTTGTAATACCGGTAGTAACCTGCAAACAAGAGAGGAGGCCACTGTTTGCTTTTGCGGTGAATGCTTCACACACTGCAAAGTCGAGTCTGGCTTAAATTCAGGGACCCACTTCCGTTCTGACTCTTGAAAGCCACTCACCCTAAATTCACTGGCTGATGAAGGGAAAAGCACCAGTGCACTCAGCCTGTTAGCCTTTGATCCTACCTCACCCTCACCTCCAGCCCTACGGATCCCCTTACCCTAATTTGACCAAAAATCCAACCCCAAGTAAAGGCCACTTAGCTGAGGCCGGCTAGGTCTGCCTGTTGGGAAAGAAGGCTTTGTGCGATCATCTCTTTGCTGGGTACCCCCACCAGTAAGGAAACGGTTTCTGCCCTCTTTGGGGCTTGTAGCTTGGTTGACAAAAAAATCAATGAAATGATTCTAGAAGGCCCTGGTTTATAATAGTGAGGGAAGATGGGAAGTCAGGGACTGTTGTCACTAAGTACGGGGAAAAGGCAGAGAATTCTGATCTGAGCTAAGGAAGGGCCTCTCAGGGCAGAAGGAAAACATGCCACACAAGAGTTACAGGGCGGCCAGGACTGGAAAGAAAAATGGGGGAGGGCGGGGCTCGAAGCCAGAGACTACACAGGCATCCGTGGGTTGATGTGGGTCTCTGGTTCCTGGAATGAGGACAGGGGCCCCACGGGACTGATGTGACTGTGCACAGACCTGAAGGGTAGATCATTTCAAACATCCACCCTGGAAGTTTTGCCTGGCAGGGGGATAAGCGTTACCTTATGGACTGATGTCCACTGTGCTTCAAACTCATTTTCCTCTTTAAAAAGTCTTATGATGTAAAAATGCTTGTAGACATTTAAGACGAAGGCAGTGGTACCAATTCCAAGCAGCAGAAAACATTTTCTTGGCTGAAGTATCTTAGAGCCAGCCTCTGATAGGACCAATCACCAATCAAACACAGAGCTTCAGGGGCTAAGAATCTGTCCCTGTCCTTCTCTACATAACTTATTGGTCTGAGACAAGGCCTTGACTGCTCAAATTAATTCAGAGCAAAGAGAGACCAGAAGACCTAGGCATCTGCTTTTTTTTTTTTTTTTTTTTTTACACATGGCTGTAGGCTCTGACCTCTTTGAAATGCTCCAGCAATGCCCTTGGGGGTGAAATCCCGCATCAGTATCCAGCTGGGCAGCTCTCCCAGTTTCACATCCATGAGCTTCTTCTCTTTCACTGGTACTGAAAAGGAAGAGCAGAAAACACGCACTGAAAACCCTCCAGTAAGACAAATAGCATCCTTTTATGTCACTTACTTCAACCATTCAATAAAGTCACTACACAGAGGCTGCACACGAAGAATATTATGAATAAATACATCACACCAAATTCACTATTTTAAGCCACAGTGTATATAAAGCGACAGTTCTTTTTTTTTAAAGATTTATTTATTTGACAGAGAGAGATAGCGAGAGAAGGAACACAAGCAGGGGGAGTGGGAGAGGGAGAAGCAGGCTTCCCGCAGCGCAGGGAGCCCGATGTGGGGCTCGATCCCAGGACCCTGGGATCATGACCTGAGCTGAAGGCAGACGCCTAATGACTGAGCCACCCAGGTGCCCCTAAAGCAACAGTTCTACTAATGATCAAGATTTGAATAACAGCTTACTGGGAATAACTGTAAAGAGAACGTAAGCGCCATGAGGAATTAAATAATCAGGTGGAGGACAGAATAGAAAAATGATTGCAAAACTAATATTTACATGTACTAGCTCATTTAATCTTCACACCAAGTAGCTGAAGCCTTTATTTTATGAGGAGTGGGGGAGACTGACTCAGAGAAGTTGGGCAATTTGGCCAAGGTCACACAGCATGCAGGCAGTAGGGCAGGGCTCAACCTTAGGTCTGGCTCCCATGCTCCTCAAGACAATCTGATATTTGCCTCAAGCATCCTACCTGGGGCCACAAATGTTAAATGACTTAATAAAAACCACTCCAAATGATCCAATGGGCCCCAGATAATATTCCAATGAGAGTCTGGGGACAGAATAGGAAAGGCTCCTGGCCAGAGCAGGGTAGAACTGTGAATGTTCAGATGCTCATAAGGAGAGAGTGGTCTCCTTTCTCATCCTCCCCACAGAGATCACCTTTAAAAAGCTGCTGGGCAGGTATCCTCTTCAAGGCAAGGAGTTAAAGGCTACTGTCCTTTCTTAAAGATTATCAACCACAGAAGGAGCCAGACCAAATCACTCAAAGAAAAGTTTCTTCTCCATTTTGGGGATCCAAGGAAAAGACTAAGGCTTTGTAAGGACCAGCCTCAAGAGTCCACTGAGGGGAATCCCAGAGATCTCATGACATTTCCCAACACTTAACAAGGGCAAGGGTTGTTGGGCCATACAGAAATACAAGGTTTAATGGCAGCTTCTCATCTGCTACGGTCATCTGGAGAACTAGACACTGGGTCCGAATGAACCAGATCCAGTGTTTCAGTGTTTGTCAAGAGGCTACAAGTGAGGGGCACCTGGGTGGCTCAGTCGTTAGGCGTCTGCCTAAGGCGCAGGTCATGATCCCAGGGTCCTGGGATCGAGCCCCGCATCAGGCTCCACTCAGCGGGAGGCCTGCTTCTCCCTCTCCCACTCCCCCTGCTTGTGTTCCCTCTCTCACTGTGTCTCTCTCTGTCAAATAAATAAAATCTTAAAAAAAAAAAAAGAGAGAGGCCACAAGTGACAGGTGGAGGCATAAGCCTAAGATTTGCATACATAGCTTGAGGGTTATGATTTAGGCTGCCTGTCCCAAACAAACTGGCCCGAACCTTCCATCTAGACTCAATCCAACAAACACGGAGCACCTACTGTATGCCTGGCAGCGTCCTACACACTGTGGACACAGCACTGACTGCAGATGAGAGCCCTGCTCTCAGGAGCCAACCTTCTATCGCCAGACAACCATCTCACCCACTCATCTCAGCAGGCTCACCATACTTCCGCCAGACCCCTTTCTGCTTCTTCACCTGAGGGCCTTTGTATGTGCCGTGCTCCTGGATCATCATCACTCGGCCAACTCAACATAAATGTTATTCCCTAAAAGGCCTCCTTCCCTGCCCATCTTATCTCAAGCACTAGCACTACCTTTCTATATGCGCTCTGAGCTCCAGTTTCCTTGTCTGTAAAATGGCTTATTCCAAGCACTGAATGAGAATCTATGTAAAAGCATTTGGAACAGTACTCAGAACTGTGAAGTGTTAACATTATTCTTGTTGAAATGTCATTAAGGTCTATGTGAAACAAAGAAAAAAGACAAAAGTAGAGAAAGAAATGGCATACAAACCAAACTTAAGGACATCTTAAGTAACAGGACTTCAGGGATTACTCGCACCCTTTAGTTCTTTTACAAACAGAAAACTGATGTGATTAGTTCGGTAATATTTTTGAATATGAGATAGTCTCAAATGAATTTCGGGATACGTTCCAAATCTCTGTTGGAGAGTTTAGTGTCAATGATAGTAATACCACACAATAATGTCATTCGAGAATGACCTGTATCTTTCTGTCACCCTGTCCATGCTATTCCGAGAAAAGTTTAACAAGTACACATTTTTACATGCCAGTTTTGTCTTCACTTGGTTCAGAAGGCCGCAGTCCAAGAATAACTATTCTTGAATAAGAACATAGTCAACACCTTTGCTACAGACTCGAAGCCTTCTTGCATGCAGTGAGGAGCGCAAACATGTCATGCTAAAACCAACTGGCTTTAAATATGGCCACACAGGGCGCCTGGGTGGCTCAGTTGGTTAAGCGACTGCCTTCGGCTCAGGTCATGATCCTGGAGTCCCGGGATCGAGTCCCACATCCGGCTCCCTGCTCAGCGGGGAGTCTGCTTCTCCCTCTCCCACTCCCCGTTTGTGTTCCCTCTCTCGCTGTGTCTTTCTCGGTCAAATAAATAAATAAAATCTTTTAAAAAATATATATATATGGCCACACAGTGGGGAGTGCATGACTAATTTATAAATGGAACTAGAAGGGCCGAATGTTGCTAACTGTTGGCACTGGGTAATGAGTCTGAAGTGTTCATTACATTATTGTTTCCTTCATCTTTGAAATCTGCCATATAAAAGGTTTAAAAATGCTCTTAATCATAGTACTATGTTGGGGGAGGTGTACAAAAGAAACAGTACTTTAAGTCGAAGTATCTGAGACTGGTATAACTCAAAAAAAAAAAAAATCAGGTCACTTCTGATCCCACAGACTATGAAAACACACTCTGCATTCTCACGACCACATTCAGAGGCTGGCATGGTGCCTTGGCACATCACGGGAGAAAACAGCCAACAATTTAAAATTCATTTTTCTATATATTTAGACCTATAAAGAGGGTTTCCTTAACAAAAACTAAGAAATTTATAAAGACAGGGGGAAATATTTCACATTAGGCCTAAGGAGAGCCAAAAACAGCACCACCATAAAACTCCAAGAGATCAACAGATTCATCAGAGATGCATCTACACTTTTTCCAAGACTGTCTGTCTCTCTCAATGGAAGACGAAGACTTTGGTCCTTAGGCAGCCAAACTGGAGCCCTCCCCCAGCACTTCCTGCAGTGCTGCACACCCCTCTGCATTCACTGGCTCACACTGGTAGAGGGCAGTGATAACACAGCAGACTTGGGGGTCCCGTATTCTGGGCTTAGTGCCACTTTGTGGCCGTGCACCCTTGGACAAGTTCCTGCCTTCTGTGCCTCAGTTTCCTCCTTCGTAAAAGAAGGTTAAGAACAGTGGCCACCACGCGCCTGGGTGGCTCAGTCGGTTAAGTGACTGCCTTCGGTTCAGGCCATGATCCCAGGGTCCTGGGATCAAGCCCCTCGTCGGGCTCCCTGCTTCTCCCTCTGCTGCTCCCCCTGCCTGTGCTCTCCTGCTCTCTGTCAAATAAATAAATAAAAATCTTAAAAAAAAAAAAAAAGAACAGCAGCCACCTTGGTAATTGGCTGTAGGTACTATGTAAATGGAAATTATCTGTCTTTCTGCCTATGAGCTATGTGAAGGTGGGAGCAACCCCACATACAGTTCGTGGTCATAACAGACTTTCAGTGAAGGCTGAGAAAGGACCACATGTTCTTGGGAGGGTAGGTGGCTCCCTGGCCTGATTTTATGACTTCAAAGCATACTGTCCACCTATACGGAGAGGCATAAAATGCTAAATGTCTTCTGGGTGCTAAATCCAGCCTAAGGCTGGCCACAGAGTAGCAGATTTCAGAACACTTTTTTTTTTTTTTTTTAATTTTTAAAAATCATTCTTAGCTCACAGGCCCTACAAAAACAGATCACAGGAAATCTAGCCCATTGGCCACAGTTTGCTGACCCGATCTCATCTATTGCTGTTAATTCATATTTCCATCACTTTATTTGCTAATGAACTAGTGGCTTTATGTTCTGGCGACAGACACCAGCTAAAAGATAGTCAGTACTTAAAAGACTTGGACTTCAACTCCTTCACCTAGGGTGATGCTGAATGGGCCAGATGTGACCCTGCTCAAAGGTCACAGAGTGGAAGCTGAGATGACCAGTACTCAACAGCAGGCCAGGCAGTGTTTCAAGTACCTTACACATACTAAATTGTTTAATCCTTAGTCCACAATGCTCATCACTTCGCTCTACTTAAATAAGATGCCAAGTCTCAATGCTTCCTTTTCACATGTCCTCTTGTTTAAACAATACAACCACCGCTGATAAATATTCTCATACCTGTTTTTTACAGATGGGAAAAACAGCATCATTCTCATCTTTTCTGATCCCCTCTTCATTTCTCCAGGCTGATATTAAGAATATAGAAACTGCGGGGGGGGGGGGGGGCGCCTGGGGGGCTCAGTCGTTAAGCATCTGCCTTCAGCTGGGGTCATGATCCAGGGGTCCTGGGATCAAGCCCCGCATCCGGCTCCCTGCTCTGCGGGAAGCCTGCTTCTCCCTCTCCCACTCCCCCTACTTGTGCTCCCTCTTTCGCTGTGTCCCTCTCTGTCAAATAAATAAAATCTTTAAAGAAAAAAAAGAATATAGAAACTGGGTAAAACAGGGGCGCCTGGTGGCTCAGATGGTTAAGTGTCTGCCTTCGGCTCAGGTCATGATCTCAGGGTCCTGGGATCGAGCCCCAGGTCAGGTTCCCTACTCAGCGGTAAGTCTGCTTCTCTCTCTCCCTCTACTCCTCCTCCCTGCTTGTACTCTCTCACTCTCTCTGTTGAATAAATAAAATATTAAAAAAAAAAAAAAAAGAAGAAAGAAAGAAAGAAACTGGGTAAAACAGGTTAATCAAAACTCTGCCTCAGGCAGGCCACACCACATCTCTGACCCTTATTTTCATCTTTAAAATGGGATCAACGTTCCAGACAGGGATTTAATGACAAGGCTAATGTGAGAGGCTCTAGGGCTAAAACATGGTTTCCGTACTAAAAATAAATAAATAAATAAAATCAGTGTGCACAAGGGTGCCTGGGTGGCTCTGTCGTCAAGCGTCTGCCTTCGGCTCGGGTCACGATCTCAGGGTCCTGGGATCGAGTCCCACATCCGGCTCCCTGCTCCGCGGGAAGCCTGCTTCTCCCTCTCCCACTCCCCCTGCTTGTGTTCCCTCTCGCTGTGTCTCTGTCAAATAAATAAATAAAATCTTAAAAATAAATAAATAAATAAATAAAACCTTTAAAAAAATCAGTGTGCACAGTCTGAGACGTGTAGATTTATACACGCATGTCACTGAAAAGCCTGCAGATCATAAGGCCATCCTTGAGATTAAAGCTCAGTTTACCACGAGGCCTCAGACTCCTAGGTTTGCATCCTGCTCAGCCCTCTCACTAATTGTGACCTTGAATAAGTCACGTCACCTCTCTTAGCCTATTCAACGCGTATTCCACATATATGCGTCCAACCTGACATGGTATCAGGCACCGTCCTAGGCGTTCGCTCCTCCTGGAGCTTAATTTGAGCTTCAGCTTTGGAAAGGGCAGAAACTGCGCCTAGGGTTCAAACGCAAAGCGCTTGGGCTGCAACGGGGTCAATATTCTTCAACGAGGAGGAAGGATGGCCGGAGGTGGTGCATTCCCAAGCTCGCAGACGCGTCCCCCGGCTGCCGTCACCCCCGCAACTGCAGCCGAGAGACGCGGGCCCTTGGGCAGGCGGGCTGCGCGCTCAGCGAGCAAAGGGTAGAACGGTGCAGGGCCCTGGGCAAAGGGCTCGGTGCCCCTCCGGTGAGGCCATAGGGAAGGCCCTGAGCGAAGGGCAGGCGGCTCCGCAGCCCCCTCCCCTCCCAGTGCAGCTCTGAGCCCCAAAACCCGGACCACGGGTCCTGCCCTCAACCTTGCAACCTTAACCGGTTACAGGTACTCACCGACTGACGCCATCTTGGAGTCCTGGGTGTCCGTTCTGCCAGGCCGCGCAAGGACTCCTGGGTAGGGAGCGCGCGCCCCTGCTGGCGAGGAGAGTAGAGGTTCATGGGAAGCAGGTCGCGGTTTGTACATGTCTGGAGCTGCAAGTGCACCATGGGGTGAAGGGCAAAGTCTCTGGAGGGCAGAGCCCCGGGATTCCGCAGTAGGGAGAGGGGCTGGGGGCGGAGGGATAGGGAGATGGCGGACGGGATGGTGATGGTAGGTCTCAGCTTGGGTTTCCCATCCTAGGAGAGAGGAGGCTGGAAGGGACCAAAAAATGGGAAGCAAGGAGAAAAGAGCATCCTGGCTTTCTTACTTTGTCGCCTTGAAAAGGCCACGATAACCATTCCTGGTTCAGGAATTCTGACTTGGGCAGGACGCTTCGATTCCCTGAACTGCACTTCCTTCTCTAAAGTGGGATGCAATGCAGCAGGCACCAGCAGACAGCGGCAGGGGAGTGGCCTGCCTCAGGGAACTTTAGGATTCCAGTTTTCTTCCCTATTCAAGAAAGAGTCTAAGTGTAAAAAACAGAAGGATTTGTGGAAATAAATAAATAAGGGTTTGTGGTTATATGAAAAACCAGGAATGCAAACAAACTCTGGAGTCACCATGCACAGTGTTCCCCAAGACTCATGATTTCTAAGCCTTAGCCATTCATCTTCAGAAGAAAACAGGGACAAAGAAAGGGTGAACCCCCAGGATCTTGCTGTCCCTGGAGCACCACGTAAACCCTCTGGGCTAGAGGCTCAGTGCCAGGATCCATGCCCTCAGCAAGAGGGTTGTAATTTACTCCCTTCATAGGTCCATCAAGAAACTGGACTCCTCGCTGGGGCAGAGATCCATTTTCTTGGTATTTGTCTCCTCATAGCAGTTTAATTCATTTGAAATACTTTTTCTTTCTTTCTCTTAGAACCAAAACAAACAAAAAAACCCATGCTCTCTGAGGTGGCTTTAGATGGCATGTTCATGTGTTTCTGGAAAATTTCTTCTCCAGTCCTGATAAGTTCAACAAGTTGTCACCAGCAATGCGTGGGGGTGTGGGAGTAGGAGGCATCATACCCATTAACATGTGTTCTTTTTTTTTTTTTCTTTCTGGTTTTTTGGTTTTTTTAGAGAGGGAGAGAGAGAGGGAAGGGCAGAGGGAAAGGGAAAGAGAGAATCTTAAGCAGGCTCCATGCCCAGCGTGGAGCCTGACGTGGGGCTGGATCACACAACGCTGAGATCATGACCTGAGCTGAAATCAAGAGTCAGACACTTAACCAACAGACCCACCCAGGCGCCCCCCGTTAAGATTTGTTCTAAAGGGATTTGCATTTCTGGGGGTGACATTGGAATCTGGTTTCCAGAGGGGATGGGGCAACTTTCTGTTAGACAAAACGCTGTGGCCATTTCAGCTTTGGTGTCCTTGAATGACCTTTCTTCGGAAATAATAGGGGTGCCTCCCACCAGGGAGAACCACCCCATAACAGGGAGCTCCTTACAAGTTGACAAAGGCTATTGTGATCATTGTCTCATCCTCCGTGGTGCTGGGGGGTAGGGATCATTAACTTCACTTATCAAACAAGATTCCTTGTGGTCCTTTTCATATCGTCAAGTACACTGATGGACACTAACCATCACTGGTCAGCTTACTTTTCTGCTTCTTCCACTATAAATTGAGCTCCTTGGGTGCCTGGGTGGCTCAGTTGGCTAAGCGACTGCCTTCGGCTCAGGTCATGATCCTGGAGTCCCGGGATCGAGTCCCGCATCCAGCTCCCTGCTCAGCGGGGAGTCTGCTTCTCCCTCTGACCCTCCCCTCTCTCATGCTCTCTCTCTCTCTCATTCTCTCTCAAATAAAATTAAAAAATAAATAAATAAATGCAGATCTTTAAAAAAATAAAAATAAAAATAAATTGAGCTCCTAAAAATAAAGCTGTTTCTGAACTCAAAGTCTGGCTGTCTCATTCAAGATGTTCAATAGGTGTTTGTTAAATTATTGTGTGAGGAAAGAGAGGTAAATGAGCAGAACAATAAATGAAAGAATCACAGAGATAGAAAGCAATTGAAGAAGTCCCTATGCTCAGTACGTCAGAAATGCAAGGAGCACCACGGCATGGCATCTCAGCACACCAGGAGGGAATAAGGCCCCAAATGCATTTCTAGTACAATCAGAAGGTGTAAAAAAAAAGAAAAAAAAAATCATGGAGTGGGGGAGGAGCAGAGTTCTAATGGCAAGGAGGCATAAAGGGGGAGTGCAGTGAGGATTCACCTGGTACACAGAGGTGGCCACCAGTATGAGGTGAGAGGAGTTGAAGAGTGAACAGAGAAATCCTGGAGGATCTGATTTATATGCAATGAAAGGGAAATAGGACAGAAGGATGGTGACAAGGGAGAGAGCAAGTTAAAAGAACACAGAAAACAAGAAATGAGATTATCAAATATCAAGAAACCTTGATCTTGAACTTCAGGTTTCCAGAATTAGGAGAAATAAATTTCTGTTATTTTTATTTTTATTTTCTTTAAGTAGGCTCCAGGCTCAGCATGGAACCTAACACCAGGCTTGAACTCATGACCCTGAGATCAAGAGTCAGACAACTGACTGAGCCACCCAGGCGCCCCTCTTTTAAAAGGCACAAAGATTAGAAATGAAATTTGTGCCATAAATCATGAAGACAAAATGAGAAATGAGGCAACATAAAAATAAATCGTAAAAGGTGGTTGAAAAAATTAAAAATGGGAATCAACAAAAATATAGCACATTATGAAGAGAATTCAAGAGACAGGGCTGTAGACAAGGAATGATGTTGAAAACACAACTGAAAAGCAAGAAAAATGGTACAAAATATCTCAAGATCAAGGTGCCTGCAGATTCGCTTCTTGGTGAGGGCTCTCTTCCTGGCTTGCAGATGGCTGCCTTCTCATTGTATCTTTACATGGCAGAGAGCCTCTTTCCTGTGTCTCTTACAAAGGTGCGGATTCCATCATGAAGGCTCCATCCTCATGACTTATTTATCTCCCAAAGACAACTCCTCCCAGTACCATCGCATTAAGGATTAGGGTTTCAACATATGAATTTTTTTAAAGATTATTTATTTCTAGAGAGAGCTTACAGGGGGGAGGGGTAGAGGGAAAAGGAGAGAGAGTCTTATTTTTTTTTTAATATTTTATTAATTTATTTGACAGAGAGAGAGGGAGAGACAGCACAAGCAGGGGAAGTGGCAGGCAGAGGGAGAGGGAAGCAGTCTCCCCACTGAGCAGGAAGCTGGACGTGGGGCTGGATCCCAGAACTCTGGGGTCATGACCTGAGCCGAAGGCAGATGCTTAACCGACTGAGCTACCCAGGCGCTCTGGGTACTGTTAACTTTAATTCTGTACTGGGGAAGCAATAATTATGTAATAATTGAGATAATTAAGATACTGGCATAGTATCTTCGATATGAACACAATGCAATATTTAAAGTTATGATTGAAAAGATTAGGCAAAAATGAAAGATACAATACTTAAGTAAAATAGATTCTGAAATGGTATTTATGATATTTATTTATTTATTTAAAAAGTAGGCTCCACACCTGACATGGGGCTTGAACTCACAACCCTGGGATCTAGAGTCCCATGCTCCACCAATTGACCCAGGCAGGTGCCCCGAAATGGTATTTATGATTTTTTAAATCATTATTTAAGACAAAATTCTTACAAGTGGATAATATCTGAAGGGAACATTAAAATATCCTTGTTAAATGATGGGGCTTCGGTGTTTTGTTCATATAAAATTTTCTTTTAGTAAGGTTGTATTTTTAGGATCCCCTACAGTTCTGGACAAACTGTGGGCTCCCCACCAAGCTGAAAATGTATGGCTCTGACCCTAAACTGCAAATCAAAGGTTTTGAGAACTGAACTAGAGTAAACAACTACCCAGGTCCCAGACCTACCTATGCATGGTGCACATGCAGGACAAATCCAAAAAACACTGTAGAGCGTTGGACAAAATCCAACACCCACTCATGATAAAAACTCTTGGTAAACTAGGAACAAGGTGGAGCTTTCTCAACTTGATAAAGACTATGTATAAAAAACCTCCAGCCAACATCATATTCAATGAAGAAACTAGAACCTTTCCCACTAAGATCAGGAACAAGGTGAGGATGTCCCCTCCCACCACTCCTTTTCAACATGGCACTGGAAGTCCCTGCTAATGCAATAAGGCAAGGTATACAAATTTCAAAGAAAGATGTAAAACTGTCATTATTCACAGATGACATGATCATCTATGTAGAAATTAAGAACACTCCTGGAACTAGTAAGTGATTAATAGCAAGGTTGCAGGTACAAGGTTAATATACAAAGGTCAACTGCTTTCCTATATACCAAGAACGAACAGATGGAACTTGAAATTAAAAACACAGTATCATTTACATTAGCACCAAAAACTATGAAATACCTAGGTATACATCTAGCAAAATATGTACAAGATCTATACGAGGAAAACTATAAAACTCTGATGAAACAATCCAAGAACTAAATACATGGAGAGATATTTCATGATCATGGATAGGAAGACAATATTGTCAAGATGTCAGTTCTTCCCAGCTTGATCTACAGATTCAATCGCAATCAAAACTCAGCAACTTATTTTGTGGATGTGGACAAACTGATTCTACAGGATGGCTAGGAAGAAAGTTGGGTAACAAAATCATGCTCCTTGATGTTAACCCAAAGTAGGTGAAAACATATCTACACAAAAACCTGCATATGAATGTTTGTAGCAGGTTTATTCATAATTGCCCAAACTTGGAAGCAACCAAGATGTCCTTACGTAGGTGAATGGATAGCTCAAATGGTCCATCCCAGACAATGGAATATTATTCAGCATTAAAAAGAAATGAGCTTTCAAGCCATAGAAAGATATGGTGCATATTACTAAGTGAAAGAAGCCAACGTGAGAAGGCTTCATACTGTATAATTCCAACCATATGACATTCTGGAAAAGGCAACATTATGAAGAGTGGTTGCCAGAGGTGAAGGCAGGGAGAGATGAAAAGGAAGAGCACAGATGATTTTAAGGGCACTGAAAATACTCTGCATATTTTAATAATGGATATATGCCATTATGCGTTTGTCCAAACCCATAAAATATACAGCAAGGGTTAATTCTAAGGTAAACTACAGACTTTAGATGACTATGATGTGTCAATGTAGGTTTATTCTCAGCAAAAAAAATTTCATCATTCCAGAGAGTGATTTTGATAATGGGGAAGGCTATGAATGTATGGAGACAAGGGGTATATGGGAAGTCTCTGCACCTCTTTCTAAATTCTGTTGTAAACCCCAAACTGCTCTAAAAAATGATTTTAAAAAAATTCATCAAGTGCCAACCACAGGTTACTGGTGGTATCTCTCCAGAAAGAACTTGAGCTGCAAGGTATTGGGCATGGTTTTCTTACCGAGTTACCTGTCTGGGTTTTGTAGGAGTGCTCTGTTTTCTGTGTTTTCTTCCTCTGCTTCTTGAATTCTTTCTTTTTTAAAAAAAAATATTTTATTTATTTAACTGAGAGAGTGAGAGAGAGAACATAAGCAGGGGCAGAGGGAGAGGGAGAAGCAGACTCCCCTGCTGAGCAGGGAACCCGATGTGGGGCTCCATCCAAGGACCCTGGGATCATGACCTAAGCCAAAGGCAGATGCTTTCCGACTGAGCCACCCACGTGGCCCTTGAATTATTTCTTTTAATAACTTCACCTCCTTTGATTGTCTTTGCTCATTTTCCTCCCATTCTTTATTATTTGGAATAACTTCCTTAGGAGAATCTTTTGCATGTTTCTTTAAAGATTTTTCTGCTTTGACTTCCATTAATATTCTGATGTTGTAAGCACTTCTTGCCTGTTAATAGAGGTATTTTGAACAACTAACTGCTGGCTCCCATGTTCAACTGATACCTTTTTATGGAGATAAAAGTTCCTAATATCCCATCCATCTTACCAGGTTTCCTTAGCAAAAATCTGTACACTCCACCCATTAAAGAATGCCTGAGACTCTTCTAAACCACACCCTGAAGTCCTGATGATTAATAGTCCACACTGGATCCAAAAGGCTGCCTCTCTGCACCTGTCAAAACTAGCTGTCAAAATCTGTTCTAGTCTCCCTCTGCACAGCATGACCCTCAGTTACTTCACTCAGTTATCTATAATACTAGAGGGCTTTCTTGACATGACACAGTATAATTTAACATTAAAATGATCGTATGAAACAATACACATTTGCAAAAACTATAAAAACAAAGAGTATGATTGTCAATCCTGAATGGCTTTTGAGCTCAGTTTTTTTGTTCATTTAATCTCAGACACTGGGTATTCTCCAGTGGTTCAGAAGGTGCCATTGGGATATTTTCCTCTCCCGAAACGGGGACTGTCCCTTACCTGCAGAGCTAAACATCAAGGCACTGACACCCCCAATTTTTCATCTCTACAGTGAGTGGAGTCCCGCGTTCCCGGCACTCAGGAAAGCAGGACTCAGTAGCTCCCCTGGTGGCTCCAGACGGATAGGCACAGGGAACCGGAGCTGTAGGTATTAGCGGGGCGGGAAGCCTTGCACTGAGGGCTGGACCCCGGAGACACGAGCGCGGGGAGCAGCAGCCCCAGCCCTGGTCAGAGATGGGGGACGCGGTGTCGGAGGGGAAGGTGGGCCCGGGAAATCCAACACCTGAGTCTCTGCCTGTGAAACGGACTAGGGGGCTGGCCTAAGGGCAGATTCCTCAGCAGAGTCAGCTTTAAAGGGCTTCTGGAAGGAAGAGATCAGCAGAAGGCCCAGAGCTGGAGACCCCTCTCTCCGCGCCCAGACCCTCTCTGTCCAGTATCCGGCCGGCCACCTGGGCTTTTATCGTTGCCCTTCATAAGCCTGGCCAGTTGGAGATCGAGGCTCTGGGAGCGTCACAATGGGACCCTCTTGACTCAATCCGTTGAAGACCCTCTAAGCTGCCCCCTTCTCCCTGCGCTGAACGACCTATTCCGCCACATTCTTCCCCTTCCAGCTCTGCCTCCGTCTCCCTGATCCTGCCTGCTCTCCGTCCCGTGGAGAACCAGAAGATGTCCCACATTCCCCAGAGAAATCGCAGCGGCTCGGAGCCAGGACTTGCAATGATCAAGACGTCGGGTGGGTTAGAGGAAATCCCCTAAATCCGGGGTCCGCATGGCAGCGCTTCCTCCCTGGGCCGGCTGCTTGGGGGATCAAGGTCAAGCCCGGGGTTAAGGCAAGTGGAGGAGCCTCCTGGAGACCCGGTCCTCTCTCCGGGGCCCACGAACGCGACTCCGCCCCTTCCGGAGCTCCGCCCACGGTGAGCGGGCGGTCTCCATGGTGACAGTAAACAAGCCTCGCTCCGCCCTGTAACCCAGAACGACAACACATAAACCCGGATGGGAGGAACCGGCCCTTCGCGAAAGGGAGCCCACGTGGGGGCGAGGCCCTGGCCTTGGCGACCTGGGGTTCGGGACACCCGGACCTGGGCTCCGCGGGGAGGGGATACAGTCCTCAGGAAGGGGCAACAGCTCCCGGGAGAACGAGGAATCCAGCTCCCAGAGAAGTCGATGGAGCCCCGATGTGTACGTGGCCCCATCCGGCAGAACTGGGGAAGGTGCGGGGTGGGGGTGGGGGTGGGGGGGCCGCTTGCCAGACAAGACCTCCTGGTCCTAGCGTTGTCCTGAATGGGAGCAGGGGCTGAGAAGGAAGAGGAACACGGTGAGTGGGACTCGAGCATTGGAGGGTCTGCTGATTCACTGATAAATGTGTACTTTGAAATCAGAGTACACACATCATTTAAAGGGTTCAATCTTTTAGAATTCTTGTTTTTTTTAAAAAAAAACAGCACTTTTGTATCCTTCGTTCCATTTCGTTTCCTACAGAACACGCGTGTCCAACATGCCACTTGATTATTTGCCCCCCTCCCCCCAGCACTGCTACGCGTATTTCCCTTACTGTCCTCCCACCCTCTTTGGGGCCCTGCGATCTCTACATTTGTCTCCTGTTCTAGGAATGATGGCTTTCTTAAGTTTGGAACGTGCTGCCCATTTTTAATCTGTTATCAGTCCTCCTGATGTGTTGTGCTCTGAGAGTATTTTTAGGTAAACTTTTGTCTTTTTTCTTTCTTTCTTTTTTAAACAATTGTTTGCTTTCTTCAAAATAATTCTTTGTATCAGGTGAGTTCTCTTGAAACAATTTCTTTATAGGAGATAGTTATCTTATCCCTATCTGGAGAAAAAGTAAGTTATCTGACACCATAACACTGTGTTGTTCAGTACGGTAACCATGAGCTGCTTTTACATTTAAATATGAATTTTTTTCAGGGGCACCTGGGTGGCTCAGTTGGTTGGGCTTCCAACTCTTGATTTCTAGGTCATGGTTTCAGGGTTTGGGGATCCAGCCCCCTGCATCTGCTCTGAGCTGGGTATGAATCTGCTTGAGATTCTGCTTCTTCCTCCCCCTTTGCTCCTCCCCCAACTGGGGCTGGCATTCTCTCAAATAAATAAATATATCTTTTTAAAAATATGAATTTTTAAACATTTTTTAAGGATTTATTTGAGATAGCGAGCATGGTGCAGGTAGGGGGCAGAGGGAAAGAGAGCGAGAAACCCAAGCAGATTCCCCACTGAGCACAGAGCCCCAGGAGGGGCTCCATCCCGCATCGCTGAGACCATGACCCACACTGAAACCAAGAGTCTGACACTTAACCAACTGTGCCACCCAGGTGCCCCTGAATTTTTTTTTTTTAGAGAGAGAGCGCATGTGCCAGCAGGGGGAGGGGGAAGGGGAGGGGCAAAGGGGGGGAGAGAGAGAATCTTAAGCAGGCCCCACCTCCAGCGAGGAGCCCCGCAGGGCTCCATATCAGCACCGTGAGATCATGACCTGAGATGAAATCAAGAGTTCGCCAGGTAACCAACTGAGCTACCCAGGCACCCCTAAGTTTAAATGTGAATTAAGCAATTTTTTTTAAGGATTTATTTATTATTTGTTTGACAGAGAGAGACACAGCGAGAGAGGGAACACAAGCAGGGGGAGTGGGAGAGGGAGAAGCAGGCTTCCCGCGGAGCAGGGAGCCTGATGCAGGGCTCGATCCCAGGACCCTGGGATCATGACCTGAGCCGAAGGCAGACGCTCAACGACTGAGCCACCCAGGCACCCCTAGAATAACTCTGTATGAACAGATTTGGTCCTGAGGGAAATCTAATTGCCCCTCTCCTTCATATGAATTTGATTTCTCAGTCACTGGCAGGGCTATGTTTCTTTGGATCGCCTTCTGCTGATGTCTCAGCTTACGGAGTCAAACTTTTGGGCAGGTTACTGTAGGATTCAGGAACACCACTCAGTGTTCAGTAGCAGGGCTGGGGTAATAAAGGTTGTTGGGTCGACGAAACATCCAAGACATGGAGATGGCCAGAGAAGAAAGGAAACATCCAGAGGGGCAGGCAGGTCCAGCTGATGAGTTCTCCAGGAGAGGTGAATGTTAGGGAATCAGGAGTTACAGAGTCACCACGTGGTGAGCAAAAGCAGGATAAGAAACATGGCCCTCAGCAAGGATGAGAAAGAATATCAAGGAAAGGTATTGGCTTCACACTCCCTTCCCCTGCAGTACCCTTTCCTCTCTCCTCCACTACTGAAATTCTATTTCTCCTTCAACTTCAGCTCAAATGCCGCCTCCACCAGGAAGGCTCCCTGAGTTGCATGGCTGACATCCAGTCCCCCTACCTCGGCCCCACCCCGCCACCCCACGTCTTTCTTTAACACCTCTTTCTTGTCCTTCACAGGCTGTCTCAGTTACAGGCAGTCAGTTGTGGTCTGTCACATGCAATAAATAGCAACTCCATTAGGACAAGAACAGTATCTTTAAAAAAAAAATTAATCCCCATGTCTCTCAGCATGGTGTGTTACACACAGGAAGTCATTAATAAATGTTCACTGATTGAATGACCTCAAAAATTCATTAGGAGAAACAGCACTAGGTGCAGAATAGGGCATTTGAATCACTCAGCCATTTGGTTACTACGTACTGACCATGTGACCCATGTGCATGGGTACTAGGAGCACAGCCCTGAACAAAAGAGACAAAAACGTTCATCCCCAGGGAACTTACACTGCAGTTATGTATTAGTTTTCTGATTGTGTGCACTTGGGGATTTCCCCCCCCCCACCCCGGGTGTGTTCTAATGGAGAAGTTCCCCAAGAGATGCCTTGTCTCACCCTAAAATCTTCATGACACCACATCTTACATTCAGAGAATGGGTTGTTATCCGGTTACCCACCAGGGGCACTACAGTTACGGAACCTGGATGGATCGCCCGACGGAAGATCCAAGCGGCACCCGGAGATCTTGGAGGATAGGAGGTTTATTTAACACCAGCGGGCTCAGAGGAGCATGGTCTCCAAAGGTCTGAGCCCCGAGCACAAAGGGGGCAATTTATACACTTCTACTTCCGCACACTTGGCACTTTTGGCGCGTGCGCAAAGCGGGGCAGGGAGAAGAACCAGAAAGAGCGCCGGGGCAAGGACTGGGACTCTCGTTGGCTCAGTTGGCCATCTTAGGACACAAATTGTCCTTATCATCCCCCGCTTTGATGCCCCTTTAAACACCTGGTTTAGAGGGCATCATTCTGTTTGACTCTGAGGGTTGACTGCAAGGCTTGGGGCGAACATGGACTTAATCATAAACAACACACCAGGTAGCAGAAGACCAGGACTGACTGGGGCCAGGGAAACCATGGTGAAATGCGCTCAGGAGTAGACAGCAGAGGGCCAGTAAAAGTGGGATCTATGACCTTAGGTAGGAGCCTCTAGGGGAAAGTCTAGTCAGGAGGGGCAACAGTGTAGAATCTGACTCACAAGATGAGGGAAATCACGCCGAAGCCGGAGTGAGTTCGTGAAGTCTGGCTGGACTCTCCACTGGTGTGGCTCCTCATCCAAATGATGAGCTTTCTTCTTTCTTCCAATCTTTGACCCAAACTGAGTCCCCTGTCTGGAAGAAGTGTACCTGAGACCCTGAAGAGTTTGGGGCCCTCTCAAAGGTGTACTTTTGTAATTTATTTAGGGTGGCCCCCAGGGCCTGAAGCTGCTCCTTTATCCCTTTATCTCCAACCTGATGCAAGTTTCCTGGAAGGCTTCCCAAGCATGGGGGAGGCCATCCATATATTAATTCGAATGGGGAGAAACCTGATGTCCCAGGCGTGCAGCGAGCACACAGGAGAGCTAGGGGTAGCAGATCCGGCCATGGAAGTTAGTCTCCTGACAAAACTTTGCTAAGGTTCCCTTGAGGGTGTGAACATTCACTCTACTGTTCAGAGACCCCATCTCCTCTTGCCTTGGGTTCAATCGGAGGCTAGTGTGTCCAGTGGGCTCAAAGGTTATCTGAGCCCTAAGCTTGGAGAGTATGTCTCGGCACAGGAGAGGGATGGGGCAATCAGGCAGATAAAGGAATTCATGTTGGACCCTGGGGCCCCTGAATTCACACTGGTGAGCCTGGCAAAAGGGCTGTTATATCGCCCGCATCCCGGTGGCCCCAAGGATGGTCGCAATCCTTTTGCTGAAAGGGGCCACTGGGGAGGTGACAACAGAGTGCTCGGCCCCAGTATCAACCATAAAAGTCACTGGTTGGCCCCCCACCTTCATTCTGACCTTGGGCTCATGGGGGCCAAGGAGGAAAGAGCCCAGTCCCCCTCAGTCTGAGTCCATTACCACAAGGCCTATGAGGTCCTCCTCTCGGGGGTTCTTCCTTGTAGCGGCTGGACTTTTGAGCCTTTCCCCAGTTGGGACATTCATTTTCCAATGCCCTTTCTCTTTACAGTAGGCACATTGATCCCTTGCCAAGGGGGTTCTGGGCTTCCCCCCTTTCGGTGGTTGGGGTCTCCCCGTCTTTGTGTTGTCCTTTTCTTTCAGGGTGGCAGCGAGGAGGCTCTTTCTTTTTCACCTTTTTGTCAGCTTCCCGTTCGGCTGTGACCTCCCTGTTCATATAGACCTTATTGGCAATCTCTCTTAGTTGGGTGATGTTCATCCCGGCAAAACCCTCTAGTTTCTGAAGTTTTTTTCTGATGTCTGGGGCAGCCTGAGCCATGAAGGTGTTTACCATCTGTTGGCTTTCCTGTGCCTCAGGGTCAAATGGAGTGTATATCCTGTAGGCTTCATATAGTCTTTCGTAGTAGTCCCCGGAGGACTCCCTTGGTTGTTGAGTGACGGAGGATACCTTAATCATGTTCATGGGTTTCTTAGCTTCTGCCCGGATTCCCCAGAGGAGGGCCTCCTGGTACTGACAGATGTGGGCCTGTCCCTCGGTTGTGGTGAAATCCCGTGCTGGGCACTCTTTGGGTGTGGCTGTATTAGCCCAGGAAGCAGGGTCAATGACTCCTGCTGGTGCGTGCTCTTCCAGGTACAGCCGTGCACCTTTCATCATTCTCTTCCTTTCCTCTGTGTTAAACAGGGTGCGGAGTAACTGTTGGCAGTCTTCCCAGGTTGGCCAATGAGGCTGGAAGAGGGATTCTATGAGGTCTACCATGGCCTGTGGTTTCTCAGAGTAGGATGGGGTGTTATGTTTCCAGTTGAGGAGGTCGGTGGTGGAGAAGCACTGATAATACATCATGGAACGGCCTGGTTGGACCGTCCCGTCTTCATCATGCCTCTCGGGTTCCCGCGTCTCTCGTACAGGCATTTGGAGGGCGCTTGCGCCGGGCAGCCTGGCTGCTGGTCCTGGAGAAAGTGGATCCTTTGGGCCTGGGGGCGCCAGTGAAACCGATGGCAGCAGAGTGTCTGGACCTGAAGGGCCAGGTATAGACGGTCTTGGGGGTGTGTACAGTGGGGGCAGGTTCGGTTTGTCCTCGGGATCTCTGGCTAGGATTTGTGGAGAGTGGGGCTTTTGCTGATTTTCTTTAGGTCGCTTGGATGAGGTGATTAAGACCCTGGCCTGTCCCTGCCTATTGCAAGTGAATCACACCCAGGGGGGAAGGGTCTGAGCAATTCCTAGCCAGGAGTCAATGTACGGAAACTGGTCAGGGTGTCCTGGTTCTCCTGTTATGACTCAGAATACTCAATGAATCATTGGGACATCCAATGTCCCTTCTGAAGGCTACCTGACATCAAAGGTAGGCCGTTCCAGTTCACATAGGGTTCTCAATTTGCTGAGGTTCATCCTGACTCCATAGTCTCCCGAAAACCCCTTTCCCTGAACTTTGGGGCCAGTAAGCGGTATGGAGTCTCCAGATGATGTTGAGAGATTTGGTCAGACCTGCACAATGTCTGCCACAAATGCAGGTCCATTGTCACTATGGATTGTTAATGGCGGGCCGAACCGGGGGGACGATCTCCTGCAAGACAACTTTAGCTACTTCCCGGCTTTGCTCCGTCCTGGTCAGGAAGGCTTCGACCCACCCAGAGTATGTGCATACTATTACTAGGAGGTATTTGAACCCCCTGCTCGGCTGCACGTCTGTGAAGTCTACCTCTAGATCTTCGAAGGGGGTTGCTCCCATCCTCTGGACACCTAGCGGGGGCCGTGGTGCAGACTGAGCATTATTTTTAGCACATGTCATGCATCATTCACTCAGTGCTCAGCACAGTGCTGGCAGCTGACTGATGTAGTGGTGCTTCTTGAGAAGGGTCTCTAATGCAGTTTTCCCCGATGAGTGAGTCGGTGGTGTTCCTTGGCTAGATGCCCTCCAGTTGCTGTTGGAACAAAGATGCGCCCGTCTGGCATCATCCACCATCCCTTTTCAGTCAGGGTGGCTCCCTCAGCCATGGCCCATTCCTTTTCCTTTATAGTGTAACTGGGTGGAGGGACTTCTTCCGAGGGTGCCAGGGCCATGGTGAGGGAAGGGGCTCTGTCCATGTCCTCACTGGCTGCGGTCTTGGCTGCATCATCTGCCAGATGATTTCCCCGCACTATGGGGTCATCTCCTTTCTGGCGTCCCTTACAGTGCAGGATTGCTACTTCCTTTGGAAGCCAGATGGCTTCAAGGAGTCTCAGTATCTCCTCCTTGTTCTTTTTTTTTTTTTTAAGATTTTATTTATTTATTTGACAGAGAGAGACACAGCGAGAGAGGGAACACAAGCAGGGGGAGGGGGAGAGGGAGAAGCAGGCTTCCCGCTGAGCAGGGAACCCGATGCGGGGCTCGATCCCAGGACCCTGGGACCATGACCTGAGCCTAAGGCAGACGGTTAACGACTGAGCCACCCAGGCGCCCCCTCTCCTCCTTGTTCTTGACAGCTTTTCCTGCTGCAGTTAGGAGGCCCCTTTCCTTGTAGATGGCTCCATGTATATGTACAGTAGCGAAGATGTACTGAGAGTCAGTGTAGATGTTGACTCGCTTGCCCTCACCAAGGGTGAGGGCTCGGACTAAGGCATATAATTCAGCCCGTTGAGCTAACCATCCAGCTGGTAATGCCATAGCTTCTAGGACTTCAGTGGTTGTGGTTACTGCATAACCCGCTTTCCGGGCACTCTCTTGTAGGTAACTGCTGCCATCGCTGAACAGTGTGAGCTCTGGATTCTTTATGGTTTGATCCCACAGATCTGGACGGCTCACGGAGACTTCATCAGTCACCTCGGAGCAGTCATGGTCTGCTTCCCCCTCTTCCGTGGGGAGAAGGGTTGCTGGAATTAATGTCCTTACTGTTTCGAGGGTGACCCGTGGGTTTCCACAGAGGAGCCCTTGGTATTGTGCTAGCCGAGAGCTGGAAAGGAAGCGGTGTCCCTGTGCGTTCATGGGGGACACAACTGCATGAGGGACCTTGATGTTAAGTTCTTGCCCCAGGGTAAGTTTGTCTGTCTCCTTGATGAGTAGGGCTGTGGCTGCCAGCGCCCTGAGGCATGGTGGCCATCCCACTGCCAGGGGGTCGAGCTTCTTTGACAGGTAAGCAACTGGCCGTTGCCAGGGTCCAACAGTCTGGGTGAGTAACTCGAGTGCTATTTTTTCCTTTTCAGTCCAGGCAGGGGGTTCTCAATCTGGTCCCCCTAAGAGATCATAAAGGGGTCTTGCTATTGCCGAGAGCCCAGGGATCCAGATGTGGCAGAATCCTGCAGCCCCCAGGAATTCTCATAGGCCCCTTTTTGTCTGGGGCTGTGGCAGGGAGATGATGATCCTTTTCCTCTCCGGCCCTCGTTCTCTTTTCCCTTGGGTGAGGAGGAAACCAAGGTATCGGACCTGTTGTTGGCAGATTTGTGCCTTCTTCCATGAGGCTTGGTATCCCAAGTCTGACAGTTTTTTTCTGAGCCACTTAGGTGCCCCCAGGGGTTGCTTTTTAAACACACAGCTTCTGGGATATTACCCCCATCCCACCCATTTTGATCCAGTGGGTTTGCATGGGCCGGATAGTATTACACCCAGTTCTCATCACAACATGTGCCCTCCGTACCCATCACCTGGCTACCCCATCCCCCAAATAGTTGCCTTTTTAACAAGGTTCTCCCAGGTGACTCTTATAAAGGAGGTTTGGAAACAGTGTCTAAGCCTTGCTGTTCAGAGTGCGGCCAGTGGACCAGCAGGATCTGTATCGCCTGGGGTATCTTGTTTAAATGGCCAATGTCAACCCTACCCTGGACAGACAACTGGAATCTGCCTTTGAACAGTGTAGTAAGCTACAGGCTTTTGATCTGACCTCTTCTATTCTATTTTCATTTTAGTAGGGTTCCTCCCCCGACTTCCTTGCCCCAGTCCTCTCCAGAAGAGCCGGTGTCCCTTGCCTCTCCCTACCTCAGACCTGTCCCAACCCTGAGGGAATGCTCACCCCAACCTCCCACCACCCAGAGATGACAAGGAAAGGTGCTCTGTGAAGCTAAAGAACCTAAACAGCTGGAGATCTTGCCTTGTTAGAGAAGGCCGACTTGACTCCCAGGTCCTCCGACCTCTGCAAATTCCAGACCCCCAGGCCTGTCTCATTATCTCAATTTTAGTTGCTCCACTTTGTCTCCATCAAGTGTTCTGAAGCATTTCACACACAACTGGGCTTAGACAATTTGGCCAGACCTTTGATCATGGTCTCTAGAACCATAGGTTTACTCTGCCCTGACCCCATGGTGATGTCCCTGTGTGCGGTGGCACAGAGACCGACAAAGGTAGGGGGTGCCTCCTGAGATGAGGAGACCAATCAGATGCCCATCTGGCCGTGTCCTGAAGGAGCTTAGGTGAGGCTTAGCCATAGCAGTCTCAGCATTGTGACTTACGATCGGAAACCATTCCGATCTATGCCGAACTATGCCGCCATAGACTGTATGCCGTTCACCATGGAATCACAGAGGGGCCCACTCAGACTCCGCAGGCTTCTGGGGACCTTAAGGGTGCCCTCCCGTGGAGTCACAGAATCAGTCCGCTTGAGCAAGCCAGGTCGGACTGCACATTCACTTACACATTCACGCTCCAGAAGTTATTACATTCCCTCCCTGGGAATCCCTACCTGTGAGACCTCTAAGAGGTCTCTGGGAGGTGATCAGGCTCCCTCCACCCCAATGGGGGTGGGCCTGTCTGGGTCCTGGGGCCCCAGGCCTTACCGGAATCCAACGTCAAGACCAGGTCCTCACCTGCCAAGTCTCCTCGAGTCTGGCGGGAATAGCGGAGTGGGACTGGCCCGAGGCGACCGGGGCAGGAGACTGCCGAAAACTAGGCAGGGCGTGCCTTCTCCGTTATGATCCCTCGTTCCATCACTGCCCCACCATTGCCCCCAAACTGGTGGCAACAATGGGCCAGCGCGGTTGGGTTTCCCAGTCAAGGAACCAAATATTACGGAACCTGGACTGGATCGCCTGATGGAAGAACCAAGCGGCACCAGGAGATCTTGGAGGATATGAGGTTTATTTAATGCTGGTGGGCTCAGAGGCAGAGTGAGCTCCAAAAGTCTGAGCCCTGAGCACAAAGGGGGCTATTTATACACTTCTACTTCCGCATACCTGACACTTTCTGGCGCTTGCCCGGAAGAGCCCCGGGGCAGGGGCTGGGACTCTCTCGCTGGCTGGGGGGGGGGGGGGCATCTTAGGACACAGATTTCCCTTATCACTATAGGCACAGAAAAAAATCCTTTGGCTGATTGTTCATTTTTTCCCCCTTGAGACACTAAAGTGATATCACACAATTTGATTACAACAGCCAGACCCTAAAATGGAGGATGCCTGCAGTTTCTGGCATTTCCCTTGGGAGCACAAGCAAGGAAACCACCGCAAAACATATTTGCTTTTTTTGTGAAAGTAGAGTAGGAAAGGGGTGCCTGGGTGGCTCGGTTGGTTGAGCGTCTGCCTTTGGTTCAGGTCATGATCTCAGGGTCCTGGGATCAAGCCCCATGTCGGGCTCCCTGCTCAGTGGGATGTCTGCTTCTCCCTCAGCCTGCCACTCCCCCATGCGCCCCCACTCGTGCTCTCTCTCTCAAATAAATAAAATATATTTAAAAAGAGTAGGAAAGATTATATGCTGACGGATTTCTTAATTTTGTGAACATTAAGGTGATGGTCACCCAGCTTCCATTCATGCTTTTGTGTCTACTCCCAAATCCTGAATTGCACTGTGATCCTAGACAATGGTTCATTTGGTCATAGGTTTTCCACGTGAGGATGGAAATTTTGGAATAGGTGGTAAGTATGCAAGGTCACATCTGGGGCAGAATTGCTGGGGGTAACGCTTGGTGCAGGGAACCTGTCATAGAAGTGCATTCATTTTTCTGGATCTTAAAGATTGGGGGAATCAGATAAACACAATGAGCCCTCTCTCCATGCATTGCCAGGCTCATGATCTGCAACCACCTGAGGGCATTCACTGGATTCTGACACCACCCATGGTCCGTGGGTAAGCAGCTCTGCCCTATATCCTGCGCTGGTGCCCACCCTGACCAGTCAGCCCCTCCCACTGGGGGCATCATTTCTGGCAAAGCACCCCAGCCTTAGAGGAGCAGTACAGAGATTGACTCACTTCAGGACAGCAGCTTTTATTTTCAAGAATTGAGACCCACTAGGGGCACCTGGCTGGCTCAGTTGATGGAGCATGCGAATCTTTTCAGGACTGTTCGAGCCCCATGTTGGGCGCAGAGATTACTCAAAAATAAAATTTTAAAAAGTAGAATTGAGACATTAAGAAATGCTTCTTTGGGCAGAAGAAATGTGTCATTGTCATGTTCTCCAGACCCTGCAACCCACCTCCCAGTGAAGTCTCATCAGATGACTATTTTCTAGAAAGTTGCAAACAGTTCAAGACTGGTCTTTGCAGGTCTTTCACTCAAAATCATTGACTTGTTGGGGCGTCTGGGTGGTTCAGTCAGTTAACTGTCTGACTCTTAATTTCAGCTCAAGTCATGATCTCAGGGTTGTGAGATCGAGTCCCACGACATGGATCCCTGGGTCCCACGGAGTCTGCTTGTCCCTCTCCCTCTGCTCCCCTCCTCTGACCCCACACTCTCTCTGTCATAAATAAACAAAATCTTAAAAAGAAAATCATTGTCTTGTCTCCCAATTGGAAGTGAAGTCCTCTTGGCTCTCCGCTGCCATTGCCCTTAACCCAAGAGAGACTTTTTTTTGTTGTCCCAGCAATACAACCTGCCTGAAGGTGGCTTCTCTGGGCTTCCCTAACCTGGGAGCTTCCTTCAGCTTCTCCACGTAAGTGAGGAGTAGGGTAGAGGCAGCCAGATGGAAGGGGCGCCCTGGGCTTCCTGGGTCTAATCAGAGAAATATGGTGTGACAGCTGGTGTCATTATGAAAGCTATGCTGCATGAAGAGGCCCATCAGAATGCCTGGAACACTGTAGGCACTTAATACATGAAAGCTATTGGATGGGAATGCACACATGCACAGAATCATTTGTACACACAGACACACACAACACTTTCTCTCTGGAGCCCAAGGGATAACCCTGTGGCAGGAACCCAGCATGGAGTTTGTTCCAGGAGCCATTTCTGTCCAAAAGCTGGTGAGATGGAGCAAGTCAGAGGAATAAACCAAGGAGGCCACTGTGCAAATGACCTCCTTTCTCAGGCATCCTGTCCCTTGACCACAATGCGTTCTTTGGAGCTAGACACGGGGGGGAAGGAGTGTGTAGGATCCCATCTGGAGCCTGCACAAGGGATGACTCTGGGGGCTCCAAGAGTCTACACTGGAGAGAACAGAGGTTGGAGGGGAAGTTGGTTCACTTCAACCATTACATCTAATTCACTGGGACCATTCCTGCTCCCACACAGTGTCGGGCCCACAGTGAGTCCCAGACAATGGAGTTAATCCTGTCACTGACACTTGGGGAAAATGAAGGGCTGTGCCATGTTCATCCTGAGAGTCAGAAATTTGTTCAGGTTCCTGTCTCACACCTGCTCACAGCCTAAGCCCAGGCCAACCGTGAAAGGGGAAAATCAGCCCCCTTTCTCCACCCCTGGAGCTTGGGTGCTACTCTCTGTGATATAAAATGGATACAGGGAACCTGAGAAGATGGCATAAGGAAGTCCCAATGGGCCTGGCTCCCTCTGAGCCATAGCCACAAGGAGGACACAGCAGGGCCATGGATCCTGATGGCGGCTGCTTTCCCGAATATGCTGGGGCTTGTGGGGCCAAGGGCAAGTTTCTCCCCCTGGTCTTAGAGTCCCAATACATAATTCTGATTCTGACACCAATTCCAACTTGTAGGTTCCCCCCACACCACCAAGCATTTCTCTGACATCAGCTGGGTGTCCTACAATTCAACTCAATTCTTTTTTTTTTTTTTAAGATTTTACTTATTTATTTGACAGAGAGAGAGAGTTAGCGAGAGCAGGAACACAAGCAGGGGGAGTGGGAGAGGGAGAAGCAGGCTCCCCGCGGAGCAGGGAGCCCGATGCGGGTCTCGATCCCAGGATCCCGGGATCGTGACCTGAGCCGAAGGCAGACGCTTAACGGCTGAGCCACCCAGGCGCCCCATTACATGGGCATTCTTGATTAATTCCTTGGGCATTGGTGATCACTAAGCTCAATTCATATGAAGTTCATGAGGCAAAACTCGTTCACATTGAAAAAAATGAGAACAGCTTTTTTTGGGGGGGGCGGGTGAAGGTGGGGATAGACAAGGAAGGGACATAAGAGAATTTTGTGGGACAAAGACTAATGTTCTATAACTTCATAGAGGTTTGCGTTACATAGATGTCAAAACTCATCACTTAGGATGTGCATTTCATCGTAAGCAGATTTTAACGAAAATGAATACTGCAAAAATATTGAACTCGAGTTAATAGGCATTCTGGATTATTTAAGGAAAAACTTGGTGTCTGCAATTTTCTTTGAAATGGATACAAATAATGTTATGGGTTGATGGGTGGGGATATGTGATAAAGCAAGTACATTTAAATGTTAATGACAGAATTAATGTTGTGGGGATACAGGTGTTATCTGGAAAATTATTTGTCTCCCATAATGTTTCCAAATTTTCATAAACAAATGCTGGGGGGGAAAAAAAACAAGTCCTTCCTACTTTGATGTTGTGTGGAGGTCCCCACGCAAAGAGATATGAGGTTTCAGAGTAGCTGGATCTGTTGGGATGCCAAGTCAATGGGGAAAAAGCTTATTCAAGGCAAGAACACAATAATGGGTCATTACAGATTCCTTTAGGAAACCTATCCTAGTTTCACTTCTGATACCAGAGGGGTGGAGGGAGGCCTTACACAGCTCAGGGGGGAGCCAAGGAGCACAGGGAGCATGGATAGGACCCCCTGAAGGACACAATGCTTCCTCAGTGTGCCTGGTGGGGTAAGTGTGACTATCACAGGTGGGATGACCTTTGCGCTAGCAAGTCCTCTATGAAGAAATCATTAGTGTGCACTCGCATGTTCATTCATCAGCTCTGATGGAGAAGAAAAGACGCTGCATGAGCCTGAGTATGTAGCATTCCCTTTCTTTTTATTTCTCCTCCTCTTGCAGACCTAGAACCTCTAACCATGGTGCTCATTAGGGCTCTGATTTTTTTGTTGTTGTTGTTCTAAGATTCTACCTACATTTTCCTCTCTGGTTTGTGCCACATGCAGTGAGGACTTGTCACGATTCCGCCTCCTCAAGGTCCATCCAGCCTCTTGCCCACCTGACCCCTCTATTCTCCTCTGGATTGGGAAGAGGTCTGCGTCGTTTCCCAAAAAAAACGTGCTACGAGAAATACCTGGCATCTGTTCTTTCTGAGGCTCTTTCTCACTCTGGTGTTCTGCAAACAGATTTTACTGCTGACAGCACTTTCATAACCTCCCTTCAATTTCCCTCGCCAGCCAAGTTTTCTGAGATTTCACATAATACTGGAGTCATTGGCTCATATTGTCCTTCATTCTGGTGATGCCCTTCCTGTTGTCACTACTCCACCAGCTGGTATTTCCTTCCAAAGCCAGTGGGGCTCAGCGTGCTGTTTCCCAGATTTTTCTTTGGCTTCCTCAAGGGTAGAGGAAGTAGACAGGGGAGAGGAGTGGGCACCCGGAGTCTACGCCTGAGACTCAGAAGAAGAGCAGCGGGCCAGAGTGGTCACCTCTGTAGAGTCAGCTTTAAAGGGCTCCAGAAAAGAAGGGACCAGCAGGATAGAAGCTGGAGGGCCTCCCCTGGGCAGCAAAAATGTGTCCAGTACAGGCTCTGGTGACCTGGGCCTTTATCCCCACCCCACGTCATCGTCCATCCTCCCCCAACGCCCCAATCATCAGCTGAGGCTCGGGGCGGGTCACAATGGGACTTGGTGTTAGTCCCCATCCCCACCTGACTCCCACAGAGAAGTCATCCTTGGCCGGAATATCGAGGCTAGACAGCCGATTCGCACTCCAGGACTCTCTCGATCTCCATCCGAGTTCTCCCCCCTTCTCCCTCTTTCCAGTCCTAACCCCCGCGCTCCTTCTCCGCCTTCCCCGCCCAGAAGACGATGGGGGGCAGCACTGTGCCAGGGGGAAACTGGAGGGGCCTCGGGATCCTGCCTCCGCCTGCCGGTGCACGGGCCTTCACCTTCCTTGCTCCTTGGCGGCTTTCGTGCACTGCGCCTCCTAATGCACCCTTCAAGATTCCAAGACCAGGGGCGCCTGGCCAGCTCAGAAGAGCATGAGACCCTTGATCTCGGGGATCGTGAGTTCCAGCCCCACTTCGGTGTAGAGATTACAAACATATAAACAGATAAATAAAAAAGATTTCAAGACCAGCCAGGTGCAGAGGCAACTGTTGGGCCTTGTGCGCTTGCTCTCTTCGCAGCGGAACCTACTTCCCATCCTTAACAGGGGTGATTTGGGCCAACGGTGACAGTCTGCTCCCCTCTCCGCCCTGCATCGGGGGAAAGGGAGATAGGTAAGCGGCTGCGCCTTGGGAGGGGCTGCTCCACCTCCTAGACTTCTGGGCGCCAGCGTCTGGGTTGAGAAGGGGAGTTGATGCGCAAAGTGGGAAGAGAGCTCCCCGACGACAGTCGTCCGGATGTGGCGAACACCCAAGCTCAGGGCTGTAACACTCTCCCCCAGGCTGAGGGGGGCAGCTAAGTTCTCCTCCATCCTTCCCTCCTTCGCGCCCCCCGCCCATCCCAGCCTCCCGGGAGCAGATCCCTGCAGTCCTCAGGTGGGAGCGCGCCCCCAGCCAGGCGCTGGCCCCACCCGCAGCCGCTTCCCGCTCAGCGCTCGGCTCCCCCCAGGCTCCCTCCACCCCTGGCAACCCGAGCCGGCACACTTGGGGCCCTGGGTTGAGTCCTCCAGGCGAATCGCCTGGATCCCTTCCTCTTCTGCATCGAAATGGTTTCACGCGTCCTTGAACTCTCTTCAAAGTTCATTACAATTTTTCCTTAGGGCGCTTGTTGACCATGGACGGTGTCTGGGGGTATAACTGAGCCTTAGACGGAGCTTACCTCTAGCTTTAGGCTGCTGGTCCCAAGCAGTCGGAGTCGAGGGAGACCCTGCCCTTGCACCTAGGTCTATAACTCCCAGTCTCTGGGGCTGGGCCTTCCTTGGTGGGATCTGAGCCCCCACCAGCGGCGCAGGGACCGGACAGAGCTTCCCGACCCAACGCAGGGCGCGGCGTGGCGTCCTCCCACCTCTCCTGCTAAATTTGCCGGGGGAGTCCTCGTCGCTTGCACGGAGCTGATTGGTTTGAACTCAACGGGTGCCGCGTCAGGTCCGAGCGTCTGATCCGAGGTCGCAGCTTGGAGGGGAGAGCCTAGGGGCGAGCAGCGCTCGTCTTCTGGGGAGGCTCTGTAGCTGCTGGCTCGCGTGAATGGGAACGCAAGGGCTGGAGAGCGCTGCCCGCGGGGCTCACCAGCGGAAGGAAAGGAGCGGCCGGTGGCCCCTGCGTCCCCTCCTCCTCTTCCCTTCCTCCATGCCCGCCCCCTAGGGGCGCGTGGGGGACGCAGGCGTCGCCCGAGCCCAGCGTGCACCCCTCCTAGAAGGCCCCAGAGAGAGGCCGGAGGGGAGCGCCGTGATGACCACTCCCTCGGTGGAGGGGTTAGGGCCAGAAGCTAGGATTTTATACACACAAACGCCAAGGTTTCAGTTAATGAACGGGGTGTGGGGGGTGGGGTGCAGCTTATTCCCGAGATACTTGTACTCCCCACGACAGGACCAGCTGCAAGTGCGTTCCCGTGCAGACATTATTAATACATTTTCAGAACCGAGCGACCGTGAAGGAAAACTAGCCATGAGGTAAGAACTGCATTTTTATCTCAAAGCTCTGTGCTTTTTAACGTGGGAAGTCTCAGGATTGTTCCTGACAGTTACACTTCATAGCTCATCACAGATCATCGGCGGAGTTGGCACTGAGCAGCTGTGTGGGGAATTGATGAAAATGTGTATCTATAAAAGGGTGGACCATCTTTCCACGATATATACATATATCAAATCATTATATTGTATATCTTAAACTAATTCAATGTTATAGGTCAATCAGAAATAATACATGGGCAGGAAAAAAAGAGCGAATCACCTGTTCTGTGCACTCCTTGTACAAACACCTCTGCCCTAAGACAAGGCGTCCTCTTAGAGATAATCCCCATCGACGTAAGGGAGGGGTCTGAAGCTTTCACCTCCAAGAGTAACCCAGGATAACGGGACCCATCCAAGTTGTGGGGGGACCTTGTTCACTCAAGACCCTGCCTAGGGGCACCTGGGTGGTTTAGTTGCTAAGCATCTGCCTTTGGCTCAGGTCATGATCCCAGGGTCCTGGGATGGAGCCCCACATCGGGCTCCCTGCTCAGCGGGGAGCCTGCTTCTCCCTCTCCTCCCCGCTCCTGCTCTCTCTCACTGTCTTTGTCTCTCTTTCAAATAAATAAGTAAAATCTTAAAAAAAAAAAAAAAAACTTAAAAAAAAAAAGACCCTGCCTAACTGGGCAATAAAGGAAGAGCTGGGAGGGTTCTTCCCGGGGCTGTCGCTTCGTAGATGAATCGATTTGGGCAATTTGCCTCTGTCTCTCTGTTTCCTCTCCAGAAAAGTGGGATTCGTAATAACAATGGCTACCACAGAGAGGATGTAAGAAGATTAATAACATAACATACTTAGAATGGGCAAGAGGCTCGTAGCAAGCATTCCACTTAAATGTTATGTATTACAATTATCTTCTTTGTTATTGAAATATATTTGACATATAGCATTATATCAGTTTTAGGTGTACAACAAAATGATTTGATATACGATATGTCACAAAATGATCGCCACAATAAATCTAGTTAACATCCATCACCACACACACACAATTTTTTTCTTGTGATGAGAACTTTTAGGATCTGCTCTCTCAGCATCTTTCACAAATAAAATACAGTATTAGTAACAATAGTCACCACGCTGTACATCACATTATCTTCTTTAATTCTTAAAACACCTTTACAGAAGATCTTAGAATCACAGTTTTACAGATAAATGAAGCTCCTCTTTCCGAGAAGCTCTTTCACTCAGTTCATTTGGGGGAACATTTACTACTAAGGTGCCTGTTGCTGTGATCATCAATCTTGTTCAACACTCCTCACCTCTGACTCACCCCTGAGTCCAGTAAAGGCTCAAAGGGGTCTTAGAGAGTCTTGAGGGAAGGAGGAAGGAGCAGTGGATTCTGACCTGCAGGATATGCTGGGAGTAGGCAGATGGGAGAATCTTGGATCCTGGCCAGTAAGAGCAACAGGAATTTAGGGTCTGAAGATTGGGCCTGCAGGCATCAGTGACTGGGTTGGTGTAAGAGACTGCTTGAGGCCTTCTGTTGAGATTAATTGGGGGATGAGAGGTGGAGTTATGAGGGTTTTGGGGTGGTGTCTGATATGGTTGGGGACTGGGGATCAATGCAATCTGTGATGTGAGGTCACATCCAGGATCAGTGATCCAGGTTGAATGGGGTCAGTGTTCTGTGCGACTCTCTGGGGGTCCATCATGGGCGATGTTAAGCAGTGATTAGGCATGTGAGGGGTGAAAGCAGCACCCCCTGTCTTGTTCCTAAATTAGGGAGAACAAAGTTCACCTTAATGATCGGAATCTTCTTCAGTTGGGGAGAGGGTCTTACAGTGAGTGGATCATGGAGCTCTACTGAGTTTCAGCTGGTTCCCATTGGCCCTCACTCTTGGCTCTATAGGAAGCATCAGGCAGAAGCCCCTGGAGGAATCACACCTTGCTTTTTAAAGTAAGGATGTATTAAATTCCCAGAAAATTCCTGAAAACTGATCCCAAAGTCTTCAGGATCCATAGACACTGCATATGTAGTTTCTCATGTAAACGATGAAAAACCTATAGCCACATCACACATGAAAGTAAAAGACTGGATACTTTCTCCATAAAATCAGACACCAGGCAAGATGTCTGATCCTGCCATGTGAGCATCGAGGTCAAATCTAAGTTCTTGGGGGGGTGGGGGCGGGCAGCAAGTGTTGGGCTATGTGTCTGGAGGTCCTTACTTCAACGACTTTATAGGGCAGAGTGTACATTTTAAATCTGAGCGATATCCAAGTTGCTTCATTTCTGTCCTAAAAAGCCTCCTGAAAACTTACCCATAGGTGCAGGCACCAAGCTGCTTGGGGAATGGCAGAGCCCAGCCTCCCCAGGACATGCCCAGGGAAGTACTGTGGTTTTGTTTGAATAAAAATGCAGTTTTTGAGAAACGAATGGTAGCAGTTTTCCATTGTGATTGTTGAGTAAAAGAGAATTTTTTGTTTTAACATATTTACCCTTTTCCCTCTTCTTTTAATGTAAGACTATGGGGGAATGAAAGGAAGAGTAATGCATCTCTGCAACTGATAACCCTGAATTGTCTGAGGCCACAAAAAGCTGTCAAGGTGAGCTGTCAAGGTCGTTGGCAGCTTCACGCCCACCAGTTGATCCCTTCCTAGGAGGGCATTCGGTGTTTGGGGTCTCCCTGGGGGAAACAGACATCCATACACTCAGGTTGGAGCTTTGGGAGAATCCTTCATTTTAGATACAGAAATGATCTCCAGGTCTGTGTCTTGGAGGTGCTCGCTTTACTGTTCTGTTACTTTAATTTTTTTTAACGATTTTATTTTTAAGTACTCTCTGCACCCAAAGTGGGGTTCAAACTTAACAATCTTGAGATCAAGAGTCGCACGCTCTACCCACTGAGCCAGCCAGGCGCCCCTACTGTTCTGTTACTTTAAAATCAACTCCCATTTAAAGGACATAGATCTACAGATATTTACATCCCATAACTCTATATCCGCAATTTAAAACTAGTATCACTTGCTGTATTTGAAAAATAAAATACATTATCGAAACAATAAAAAGGTACTTTCTTCTTGATGCAACTGTTAGTGGCTCAGTTCAAGCTCTGAGAAATGCCGGCAGAGTGAAGGGTGGTTCTTCTGTCCCTGCAGCAAATTCACTGCAGCATCTTCAGCGGAAGCTTTACTGTGGGTGCTCTTTCATGAATGGCACGAGAAAGGCAGTATTGAACCTCAAATCTTCAATCTAAAGCATCCCCAACAGTGCTAGTCTTGACTGGGTATGCCTGGGATTCAGGAATGAGGAAATTATCTGTTCGTTGTTCCCAACTCAAAATCATCATTGTGTTCCGCATGTCCTAAAAGTCAGAAGTGGAAGGTTTCCCGTTACACCAGCAAGGATGTGGCGAGATCAGTCTTGGTATTTCACCCAGGAAGCCTGTATGTATGATGCCCAAGTTGGGGACACCTGGCTGTCACATGGCTCCTACATCTAGAATCTCCCTGATGCCAGGTCCTCTCCATTCATTAAGTGCCATCAGTGAACAGAGCGCTGCTACCGAAATCCTATTATCCATGGTCTGCTCCACATCCCAACCACAAAGCATTACTCTCCCCTCCCCGACCCATTGTTCTTTTAACCGGAAAGATCACATCAAGTGGCAAGATGTACAGAGCCTGGTGTCTGCAGGTGCTCAACACTACTTACTGTAGTTTTGTTTTTGTTTGCTTTCGTATCTGATGAGGTTTCTACAATGAATGTGCTATTTTTTTTAAAGCAAAAAGTAAAAAAGAAACTAAGTGCTGCTTTTGGGAAGTGGAAATAGTCTTCCCCCGTAGGCGTGAATGGGGTGCAAATCCTCACGTTGCTCCGCGTGCTGAAGGGCTTGGACCGAAGAGAACCCGGATCCCAGACGCCCCCACTCCTGCCTTCCCTGGGAGCTGCGACTGACATTTTCCAGACGCTTCCCAGACCTCGCTCCTTAAAAGCCCTGGGGAGGTGGGTTTCCCGAATCCCGAGCGCGAGTACCCTCGGAGCCCTGAGCTCCTCGCTTGCTTGCTTCATTCATATTTATATTTTGCTTTGAATAGCCCCGTTTTAGAAGGGACAAAGAGCTCAGAGTCAATTCCAAGTCAAAATATGGGCGGTGTAAAAAAAAAATACTAAACGCTGCACCTGACACCTGCTGCAACGGCCGTCGTTCTAAACAACAAAAAACGGGGCAGCCTCCAGGACCTCGTGGCGCAACGGTAGCGCGTCTGACTCCAGATCAGAAGGTTGCGTGTTCGAATCACGTCGGGGTCAAGGCTGTAGCTTTTTCTGTTTAGCCGCCCGAATCAAACGAAACAACCTAAGCGTCTGTCCGCTACCTCCCAGCCTTGGGCTTTCTCTTACCTTTTCTTTAGTCCAAAGGGACTTCTTGTGAACAACTCAGCAACGGACAGGCACATAAGCTGAAGGGTGTGGATGACCTGGAAGGGGGAAAAAAACCCAGGAGCCGACATGTAGGTCGTTCTGTTCCTATCCTTAGCAGGATCATGCTTCCGAGAGGACGTTAAAAGAGGACACGAGGAGACTTTGCTAATGAAGTCACTCTGGTGTGAAAAGTAGTTTTTTTTTTTAATTGGGTCGCTAGCCGGGCATGGCACAATGCCCCTGGTCGATATTTGTGTGACCTTGATGAAGACGTCGGTTTCCCAATAATCCCCAATCCCCACCCCCGGAATTTTCATGGTTTGAGCTTCCTGTCAGAAGCCCCTGAGCAGGGGCGCCTGGGTGGCGCAGTTGGTTTCTGCTCAGGTCATGATCTCAGGGTCCTGCGATCGAGTCCCACGTGGGGCTCCGAGCTCAGTGTGGGGTCATTCTCTCCCTCCCTGCCCCTCCTGCTCCTGCTGTCTCTCTCTCTAAAATAAATAAAATCTTAAAAAAAAAAAAAAAAGGCCCCTGAACATTGTGGTTAAAGAGAAAATACCGTGAGATTGATTAAAATTTATTATGCCAAGGATGCAGTTCTTGAACTTTCTGAAAGCAGAAATTACCCTAGCATTTACCACCTTTTAATTTAGGTGTGTTTTTTTGTTTTGTTTTGTTTTTGTTTGTTTGTTTGTTTTTAAGTATTCTCCCTGCCCAACGTGGGGCTTGAACTCACGACCCTGAGATCAAGAGTCGCATGTGCAGGGACTGAGCCAGCCACGTGCTCCAATTTAGGATTCATTTAAATGCATCCCTCCAGGGGCGCCTGGGTGGCTCAGATGGTTAAGCGTCTGCCTTCGGCTCAGGTCATGATCCCAGGGTCCTGGGATCGAGCCCCGAATATCGGGCTCCTGGCTTGGCGGGAAGCCTGCTTCTCCCTTTCCCACTCCCCCTGCTTGTGTTCCCTCTCTCGCTGTCTCTCTCTCTCTCTGTCAAATAAATAAATAAAATCTTAAAAAAAAAAAAGAAAGAAAGAAAAAAAATAAATGCATCCCTCCAATAGGGATTTGAAACAATGGAGTTTCAGACACAAACCACTTGCCCTGACCTGAGATGGACGAGAAACACAGGAGAGCAGAAATGGAGATCGTGATGGACTTACCAGGATTAAGTTTTCATTGCACCAGCCTCACTCCCCCTTCAGTTTAAAAGTCTGTCCTTTGCTGAGCTTAAACAAACAAACAAACAAAACAAGCATCCTTTACAGATGTATTTTTCTTTTTTTAAAGAGCAATCTCTACACCCAACATGGGGCTCGATCTCAGGATCCAGAGATCAAGAGTCCCGAGCCCTATCCACCCAGCCAGCTGGGCGCCCCTGTAGGCGTGCTTTTTAAAGATCTGAATGATTGATGAAATCTTGGAATCGACAGCATAGCACTTGCTTTGAAGCCAAAGTGATGTGAATGTGCAACCTTCTGCACCAGTCAGATGTGTTACTGTGGGGACATGGTCACAAGCACCAGATCCCTTTTGTGTAATTAACATAGGGTCATTTCCTCACTTCTCAGTTGCACAGTTCAATGTTTGCGATCCAGGCATCCAGACGGCTTGGGATTCTCTGGGTTTGGGAATTCTCTGGGCTTCTGGTCCTTTGATTAGGAGATGTACCAAGTAAGGTGAAAAGTCAGTAAACAGGAGGGGAGGGTGCCTCAGGGAATACTTGCCTTCACCATTCAGAAACACCCTTCTCCCCCCCCCCCCCGCACCCCAGGAAGTTTTGAGGCACCAGCCCTTCCCCACAGTGATGCTGGTCCCGCCTCTTCTGCAGGACTTCAGGTTCCAGCAGCTCCAAGAACAAATTTTACTCAGAAGAAATGTGAGGTGGGTGGGGGAGAGTTCCTTTGATACAGGAGCGTCCTCAGAACTGGCCGGCGCCAGGGGAAACTCTACCCACCCAGGGAATGCGGGGGGGAGCAGACAGAAGGAAACGCTGGTGAAGGTCAGTCGTCCTCCCAGGAGCATGTTTGGGAGCCTCCCGGGATCTTAGCAGGAGCCGGGGTCCTACCTGGAGGATACAAACGTGGCCTGGGGACCCGACCTGTCGTGTCTCTCCCTCCCTATGTTCACATTCCTGGAAGGGACCTGCAGGACTGACTCCCCAGGTCATCCTGCCAGAGACCGACTGGGCAAGCTTGACCACCTCTCCTTTCCCTAAGTTCATGTGCCTGGCCCTCACCTGCCCCCCTTGTGTGCTGCTGTGGAAGTCCGGATTCTGGACAGGTTGCTTCACTTCTGAAGGTTTTCTCTTCACAGTGACTCTGACACCACTTATCCGAACATTTGCATAATTATAATAACATAACACACACACACACACACACACACACACACACACACACACACACGATGTTCCAGGATATGCAAGCACTGTCCTAGGGGCTTGGGACAGGCCAAAGAACAAAACAGATCGGCCTTTCAGGGAGGTACCAGCCTCTTCGAATATCTGAAGAGATTTGGATAGGTGACAGGCACAACACAAAGGGACACAAGCGATGAGGAGGTCACATGGTGGGGATGGGGAGTCTCTTCCTTCCAGCCCTTAACACAAGAGAGTCCTTGAATTACACTTATGAGCATGACGTTGTGGTTTGTTTGCTCTATTTTTTTTTTTTTTATTTTAAAGATTTTTATTTATTTATTTGAGACAGAGAGAATGAGAGAGACAGAGAGCACATGAGAGCGGGGAGGGTCAGAGGGAGAAGCAGGCTCCCTGCCGAGCAGGGAGCCCGATGCGGGACTCGATCCCGGGACTCCAGGATCATGACCTGAGCCGAAGGCAGTCGCTTAACCAACTGAGCCACCCAGGCGCCCTGTTTGCTCTATTTTTAAAAAAAGGACAATTGCTACTTTTTTTCTCTTAAAGAGTAAAATATATTATTTATTGATTTTTTAAGTAGGCTCCACGCCCAATGCTGGGCTTGAACTCGTGACTCTGAGATCAGGAGTCCCATGCTCTACTGACTAAGCCAGCCAGGTGTCCCTAAAATATGTTTTGTAAAAGAAAATTTGCCAAATACAGGGAATTTTGATGAGAAAATAAAATTGCCCATAATCAAACATCTCGGGGAAAATCAAGGCTGTTGTGATGATTTGCAACTTTCCCTGGTATTTTTCTATGTCTGTCTATCCTTAAACGTCTTTCTTTTGTAAAATTTTTTTTTGTAAAACAATTTCCTCAGTAATACTATACTGGCAGGTATTACCTATAAACTTAATTTGTTTTTTTTAAAATTTTATTTATTTATTTTACATAAGCTCTATCCACAAGGTGGGGCTTGAACTAACAACCCTGACATGAAGGGTCATGAGCTCTACCCGCTGAGCCAGCCAGGCGCCCTTAATGTGTGTTTTAAAAACAGCTTTATGGAAGGAAAGAAGGAGAGGAGGAAGGAACTTCAAGCAAGAAAGAAAAAGTTTGCAAAACTTGGCTACCCCAGTGGAGAAACCAATGTATTTCTTTTAAATGTCTGTAGAGCTGGTTTAGAGGAAATCTGTGATTCATCAGTCTTACACAATTCACAGTGCTCACCATAGCACATACCCTCCCCAATGTCTATCACCCAGTCACCCCAAACCTCCCACCCCCCACCACTCCAGCAACTCTCAGTTTGTTCCTGGGATTAAGAATTCCTCATATCAGAGAGATCATATTCATTTTCTTTTTTCTTAAAGATTTATTTATTTATTTTAAGAGAGAGCAGGGTTGGGGAGGGCCAGAGGGAAAGAGAGAATCTCAAGCAGACTCCCCACTGAGCATGGAGCCTGACACAGGGCTTGATCTCATGGCCCTGTGATCATGACCCTGAGATTATGACCTGAGCCGAAATCAAGGGTCAGACTCCCAACTGAGCCACCCAGGTGCCCCTCAGAATGTTCATTTTCAAGCAAATATTGTGAGGCATGCAAAGAAATAAGATGGCCCATTCACAGAAGTTAATAGAAATTCTTGGTAATCTCAAGTATAGAAGTTTTATTTTACTCTATAATTATAGGAATATACAGCAAGCCAGAATGTGCAACTTTTTAAATGTAATTCAAGCCAAAATAAGTAAATAAATAAATGTAATTCAAGCCTAGAGAAAAGTTGCAAGAATAGTATATGAATTCTCATATTCTCCCCACCTAGATTTACTGTTTTTTAAACATTCTGTCACATTTTTTATATAGGTATATAAATCCAAACACATGTATACATATTGTTTGTGCTATTATTACCATTTTTCTAGATCATTTGAGAGTAAGTTGCAACATCATGACCCATAACTTTGAAATATTTTCACATGCATCACACTAAATTTTAGCATGTATTATGCTAAAGAACAGAGGCATTCTCTTATATAACCACTGTAAAATTACCAAATCTTGCAAATTTAACATTAATACAATAAGAATATCTAATATATACAACATACTTAGATTTTACAAATTGTCCCAGTAATGTATTTTATACAAAATTTTTTAAATTCATCATCCAATCCAAGATTATGCATCACATTTAATTGTCATGTGTTTTTAATTTCCTTTGACCTGGTACGTTTCTCAGCCTGCCTTTGTGTTCCTGACATTGATTTGTTTTTGTTTTTGTTTTAATATTTTATTTATTTATCTGAGAGAGAGAGAACATGAGTGGGGGAGGAGCAGAGGAAGAGGGACAAGCAGACTCCACGCTGAACATGGAGCCTGATACGGGGCTCGATCCCATGACCTTGAGATCATAACCTGAGCCGAAATCAAGAGTCACACACTTAACTGAATGAGCCACCCACGTGCCCCCTGACATTGATGTTTTTGAAGAACAGAGGCCCATTGATTTTAGAATAATCCTCAGTTGGATTGATCTGATTGTTTCTTCATGATAAGACTTAGGTTATACTTTTTTTTTTTTTTTGCAAGAATATACAGACATGATGTGTTCTTCTAAGGAAATTCTAAAGCATTGGCATTTGGAGAAAAAGACGTTAAGGGGTTTATACAACAGGAGGATAAAATGGAAGCACTTGATCCTCCCAATATAATAACAACTAATAACAGCCAATATTTATTAAATGCTTTTTTAAAAAGTAATCTCTAGGGCCAACGTGGGGCTTGAACTCATGACTCCAAGATAAGAGTCACATGCTTTACAGACTGAGCCAGCCAGACACCCCTAAATGCTTCTTGTTCTATTTAGTTTTCACGATAATCCATAAGATAGGTACAATTATTATGTCCATTTCACAGATAAAACTGTAACTCAGAAAGGCTAAATCACTCATCCAGGGGCACACACCAATAAGTTTTGGAACTGGAATTTAAACCATGGGTCAGACTTAACAACTGAGGGCTTAACCATTATGTACACCTGTCTCTGAAAGACCACTAGCACTTTACTGAGAAGGCAGAAGAGGTATGGTAAAAAAAAATGTCACAGAAATCATGACCTTGGTTGGGACCCAATTGGAGGAAGAAAATGATCATCTGGGGAAAGTTTGAATATATATATAAAAAAAAGTAAACGGGAGAACTTCTGACAAAAATCACCAACTCAAACCTCACATGGGAGAAGAAAGTCAGGCTCAAATTCAGCTCCTAGGGTACAGTATATGAACTTGATTCAACAAAGGTGATCCAAGGGTTTGGAGCTTCAACAAAATTAGAGGTTGTAAAGCAGCAGAGAAAGACTTCTTCATGCTCAAGGCCATACATCATTCCCAACCTGCTCAGGTAGCTAAAAGACTCAACAGTTAATACGAACAAATATGACGACCTCAGCTCTCATTAAGGGGAGAATTCTGTCACCATATAAATAGTGCTCAGATAAACAAGATGAGTCAAAGAGAATCCATCAAAGCAAGTATTTTGTATAAAGAGTAGGCCCTGGAAGATCTGTTTATCTTCAAGGATGACTAAATTGAGTTCTTCTTATGCTTGACTAGGAGTTTGGACCAGCCCTCCCATGAAGAACAACTAGAGAAGCTAAATAAAGTAAAACAAACAGATGGAGCCACCCAGGCAATGAAAATTTGCAGAGACCAGATCAAGACGAGGCAAAAGAGGTGAGCTCTACATTTGAGTCCACCCTTCTCACTAAGATAATTGCTGATTACAAAAGCAAACGTGGTACTTAAGAGGTTGAAAACACTGAAGAGATGCAAGCTCTCTGGGTGGTGGGACAACAATCAGAGTCCAAGGCCCACCATGGAGGAGGAGCCCTGATGAACCCCACATGCTTCCACTAGGAGCACTGAGGGGCTGGAGCATAACTGGATGAATTAGAAATAGACCAGACAGCTCCAGGATGGGAGTCCAGCTTAAACCCTGATTGCCTGTTTTTCATTACCTTATTTTTACCATTTCATTTTAAATTTCTGATTTATTGACTATCACTGGGTATGGTGTCTTCAGTGATATTTTAATTTTTCCACATAGTTCATGTTTTCCCATATATAATTTCACTTACTAACTGCTTTTTTTATCCTTAGTCTTTTTTTTTTTTTTAAGATTTTATTTATTTATTTGACAGAGAGATAGAGAGAGAGCACAAGTAGGCAAAGAGGCCGGCAGAGGGAGAGGGAGAAGCAGGCTCTCCGCTGAGCAGGGAGCCTGATGCGGGCCTCAATCCTAGGACCCTGGGATCATAACCTGAGCCGAAGGCAGCTGCCAAACCGACTGAGCCACCCAGGCGCCCCTTTATCCTTAGTCTTAAGTTTTATTTTAAGGGATCATCTTCATTTTCTTTTGTAACCAGCTTAGAAGATAGCCACCCATTTGGTCAGATTTATTTATTCTTCAGCAGTTGAAGCATTTAAGATGACAGTTTTTACACTAAATCCTTAATGATATTATATATACTATACTTGAGAATGTTTTGCTTTCTCGTGGAGAAAAAAAGCCCAAACATAAACCTTTAGATTATCCATCTACTAGTCCTGCAGCACAATCTTAATAAGAAAGTTTTACTGAGGGGCGCCTGGGTGGCTCAGTTGGTTAAGTGACTGCCTTCGGCTCAGGTCACGATCCTGGAGTCCCGGGATCGAGCCCCACATCAGGCTCCCTGCTCGGCGGGGAGTCTGCTTCTCCCTCTGACCCTCCCGCCTCTCATGTGCTCTCTCTCATTCTCTCTCTCTCTCTCAAATAAATAAATAAAATCTTTAAAAAAAAAGTTTTACTGATAACTGGACAATTTATTCATTATGGCAGGGATATAACGAGAGTGGTTGTAAAGTGGCCAGTCTTGTAAGTCAGGAGCTATGATCCTTGATCCACTGCTCAATCCACTTCAATATCTGATTGATATTCTCCTCTAGATCTTCTGATTTACTGCTGGGCAGTTGAGGTACTACTTCTTCCTTGTAGGATGCTAATGCTTCTTCATAAAGAACTTGAAAAATTTCACACTGAATACGGTCTTTTAGTTTCTTTTCATTATAACCCCTTGTTTCAAGTCTTTTGTACAATACACTGTTATCTGCTTGCAGCACAAAAACTATATAAAACCAGCGTTCAGGGAAGAAATCACAACCATGGTAATCAACAATAACTCCACCTTCGCTCATTTGGTTTTCTAATTCATCAACTACTCTGTCTTCATCTAAAATGGGGCATTCATACTCTTCATCATAGCCATCATATAACTGCCCTTCTCGAGCTATATCACCCACATTAATGTATTTCAGTCCTGATCTTGATGCAAGTTCTTTGCCTAGCGTGGTTTTTCCAACCCCTGGTGTACCAGTGAGCAGGATGTTTGGAAGCAACATGGTCCTCACCGCACTGGCTCCGGGTGTCACTAACTGCTTTTTAAAACACAATTTCCAGGGGTTCCTGGGTGGCTCAGTCAATTAAGCAGCTGCCTTCAGCTCAGGTCGTGATCCAGGGTCCTGGGATCGAGCCCTGCATCGGGCTCCCTGCTCTGCAGGAAGCCTGCTTCTCCCTCTCCCACTCCCCCTGCTTGTGTTCCCTCTCTTGCTGTGTCTCTCTCTGTCAAATAAATAAATAAAATATAAAAAAAAAAACAACAACCCACACAGTTTCCAGAATTTATCTAGCTTATTTCAAGTATTATTTGCTCTTGTTTATTTTTGAATGGATTATGCTTTCATTATTTTCATCCTCTTAGATTCCTTAAATTTTTTGTTTTGTTTCCCCAAAGTCTAAAATATTTAGTCAGTTTCTTTATTTTTTCACTTTCTTTTCTAATAATGAAAATATTTAAAGTGATATTACTTTTCCCTGAACATTTCTTTGGTCTTTTCTTCATGAGTGTTGATATGGTAGTCTCATATTTTAAAATTATCAAATAGAAATACATTCCTAAGATCTATTCATTTTATGAGCAAAATGACCAAAAAGAAGTCTGAATCTAGAATATGTAAACACTGAAACTTACTTTAACAACATAAACAATGCTACACTCTAAATATCAAGTCAAGGGGCGCCTGGGTGGCTCAGTCGTTAAGCGTCTGCCTTCGGCTCAAGTCATAATCCCAGGGTCCTGGGATCGAGCCCCACATCAGGCTCCCTGCTCCACGGGGAGCCTGCTTCTCCCTCTCCCACTCCCCCAGCCTGTGTTCCCTCTCTCGCTGTGTCTCTCTCTGTCAGATAAATAAATAAAATCTTTAAAAATAAATAAATAAATAAATATCGAGTCACGTTTACCATAAAAAGATTGAACACTTATTTTAAAGTTATAATTGGCTTGTTCTAATAATGCAAATAAGTGAAAAGAAGGAAAATGTATAGGTCTATTTTATGATTATAAATCAATGAAATTTGTAATAATAATATGTCAACTTATATACAGAAAAATTAAGACCTCAACTACTGAGAAATTTAAAGTTACCATTTTAGGGGTGCCTGGGTGGCTCAGTCATTGAGCGTCTGCCTTCATCTCAGGTCATGATCTCAGGGTCCTGGGATCGAGCCCCACATGGGGCTCCCTGCTCAGTGGGAAGCATGCTTCTCCCTCTCCCACTCCCCCTGCTTGTGTTCCTTCTCTCACTATCTCTCTCTCTCTCTAATAAATAAATAAAATCTTTAAAAAAAATAAAGTTACCATTTTAGTAATAACAGAAAACATGAATAGAAATTATGGCAACTCTTAAGTATGCTCCACTATTGTCTCTCGGGTTTTCTTCTGTTGATACCCATTCTGGCCTGTGTCCTGCCACAGGTATGATGACTACACACTAGAGGCACCTGGCCAACAACAATTAGAAGGTACTTCTGGAAACCAGAGATATGAAAATGCAAAAAAAACCCTGATTCCAAAAAGTTAGAATCACAGGAAACAGCAAAGTCTGCTTTTCATAATACAGTAACAACCATGCCTGGTTTCTGAGCAGCTGGTAAATTGTGTGTCCCCTGCTTGTGATTTTCAGATTCAAGCTGAGAAGTGCCTTCAGTCATAGTCTATTGACTATCTTTGTTAAGTCTTTATGAGTAGTAGTAGTATTGTGGGTATCTACACAGCACACAACAGAAAGATGTGTTAATTTCATCATCCTTATTAGAATTTTGCAGTTTAGCTAGTATGTATATTTTATTTTATTCTTTTATTTAATTAAAAAAAATTTTTTTTAAGTAGGCTCCATGCCCAGGCTGGAGCCCAACGCTGAGCTTGAACTCAGGACCCTGAGATCAAGACCTGGGCTGAGATCCAGATGCTCAACCGAGCCACCCAGGTGCCCCTATGCAGGGTTTTATAAACCGTGCTAAGGAGTTTATGTCTTATTCCAGGGCAGAGGGAAGTCACTGAAGGGTTCTGAGGAGAGGGACATAAACAGATTTAATTTTTCAACGTTCATCTTGGCTGTCTTGAATAGCATGGATTAAGAAAGGCAAGATTAGATGTGGAGAGACTATTCAGGTGACTATGGTCATCTGGACTGGAATGACAATTGATTTCTTCTGGTTTCTGAAGTGAAGAACTGGAGCTTTTCTGCACAGAGGAAAGGAATATCTTTCATCCGGTCGCTCTTTGGCTCAAGGAGAGCGGCCCTTCTAGTACCAATGTTCATAAACTCCAGGTCCGCACAATTTTCCACTTCAAAGCCAATCTTCGTACTTGCCTCTTTCTAACATCTAACTTTTCCTTGTGAACTCATTCCTATATCATGTTTTTTCTTTATATCTCGTGGTTTAGGACAATGGCTTCGCAACCGTGCCTATGGTTTTTATCAGCCAGAATGCTTTCAACAAAATCACTAGCACTCAGTTTACAGATTTGCGGCTTTATTGTAAGAATGAGAAAGGCTAAGGAAAAGACTTTGTGTAACAGACCCCCAACCACCACCAATCAATAATCAGACACTGAAAATATCTGGAGCTTTAAATTTTGTTATTTTTATTATTATTATTTTAAGATTTTACTTATTTGAGAGAGAGAAATGAGAGAGCGACCGAGCACGAGCGGGGAGGGAGGGACCGAGGGAGAGGGAGAAGCAGACTCCCCTGCTGAGGCGGGAGCCTGATGTGGGGCTCTAACCCAGGACGCTGGGATTAGGACCTGAGCCGAAGGCAGATCCATAACCAACTGAGTCACCCAGCTTTTACAGGACAGCTTCTCATCTTACTCAGAAAGGAGACCTATCAGATGAGGTATTATCTCCATCTTAAGGCTGGTACCGAAGGCCTGCAGTTCTCTCCCCTGGCTCTGCAGACGCCCCCTCCCCCCGCCCAGGACGGGCACCGATGTCCCCGAGCCCTCTGGGAAGTGGAGTCCTTCCGCCGGGACCCCCGACCTGGCGCGGTCGCCTCCAAGTGCGCAGATGCGACTCCAGACGGAGCCTCGGGCTCGAGCCTTTTGTTTCCCCGCAGCTCAGGGAGTCCGGAAAGCGACTCCGTCCGCCCGTCCCGTCTTTCCCAGAGCGCAGCCCTGCGGGGACCCGCCCTGTGGCCGGAGCCGAGACCGCAGCGCGTCTAGGGGTAAGAGAAAGCTGGGCCCGAGGCGCGGGTCTTTCCGACCCGCCGGTCCAAGCGCGCGGCTCCAGTGCCCGAGCCAGGCTCTCAGGTTGCGGCCCCGGGGCTGGGGGGAAGGGCTGGGCCCTGCCCGCGCGTCCCGGGCCCAGTCCCCCGCGCTCGGCGTACTCCTCCCGCTTCCCTGACTGGGAGGCGAGCCGGGTTTGTAGGTTTAGCTCTGAGCGAGGAGGCGTCCCGGATGCGCGGTTGCCGCTAAGCCCTCTGGGAAGTGGAGTCCGGGAGCTTGAAGGAGGAGTGGCCGACAGGGGGAGTCTTGGGAGCGGCAGTGCGGAGGCCGGAGAGCTTGAGCGCCTCCCGTCGGTTTTGGCCTTAAGTCTTGCCACGCTACCAAGAGCCTTAAGGTTCTGAACTTGGGGGACACAAAGAAAAAAATGGTGTCCGTGTCTCACTCATTACTCTTCTGTGATTTGCTCTATCAGAGTTTGGGGGCCCGCCTGTATTTTGCAGCCAATGCAAGGGGTTGAATCTTTTCTCTCTCTGACACACACAGCCTGGAATGCCAGGATTGGGTCAGAGGCAGGGAAAAGCTTTGTTGCCATGCAGTTTGCAAACCTGGGAAATGCAGCCTTCGGCTACAAACCAAGAGTACACTCCTAAGGAGAAGGATTAGGCTCCGGGTTAAATAGGCACAAACCACAAGTTTCAGGTGCCTAGTGACAAGCAGGATACAGTTAATAAGTTAATTTCTGGTGGCAGTTTCAGGATGTGGCAGCCATTCAACAGGATGTGCTGCAGGCATCTTTTTTTTTTTTTTTTTTCTTGCAAATTTTGTTGAATTTTGTGCCAGCTTGTCACCTTAGGCTGTACTGACTGGTTTTGTTCCTCATGGTCATTCAGCCTGATGAAAAGTTTAGTTTTTCTCCCTTGACAGGTGGGAAGCCATTTTGTCTGTCAGTTATTACTGTCTAATTACTGAAGTCTTTTGTTCTCACTCTGACCATGCAAGGGAATCCCTGTCTGTACATTTTCAGGGTCTCTAAAAAAGAGCAGGTGGGGAATCAACTGTATAAGTGCCCCATCTGTCAACTGCCTGTCTTTATGAATAGTAAGGATGAACCAAGGGTGGAAGCCTTGTTTATAGTTACTGCTGCCATAATCACAGGCCACATAATCATATGGCCAGTTGTATGCTTTAGGGTCTTATGGGAGTTTTGCACAGTCTGGAACCAAGTGTGAGGCTCCCAGTTCCCTGCCCTGATTCTCTCCTGGTTTTGTCCTGGTGTGGCATGTAGTGACTGATCTCAGTACTCTAGAGAATGGTCTTCCAGCTGTGGAGATTAATTTAGCCTAAATAATAAAGGTTTCAAGCAAAGAAGAATTACTTCTGAGGCCCTAGGACTTAAATGCAGAAGAATAAGCCTCCTAGGAGTAGAGATAGAGAGAGGGAGATGCCCCAGGGAGCAGGAACCAATTCCAGAGGATGGTGAGCCTAACCTCAAAAATCTCTCTCCAGAGCTTCAGAGTAGAGTTGAATGATTTACACAAAGAAGCAGATTATGTATTGCTGAAAAGTTCATATTTATCTCATCTGAAACTGTAAAGAAGAAGGAAGTCATAGCAATAACAGGACAAAGAAAGAGAAGCTGATCATGGATTATCTGACCATTGAAGCTGAGGAAGAAGGTAAGAATTATAGAAATAGCCGTGGAAGAGAGAATATTCCATTTTGCTTGCTTTTGTGATAAAAGGTCACGCTTTTCCACTCCCTGTTAGACTATTCCAAAAGGTTGATGAATTGTGGGTCTATAAGTTTAGATTTTTGGGCAATGCACTTTCACTTTATCATCTTACTCTATCCTCATCCCACCTTTTTGAGTTAAGTTGAGTAGACCTTGAGTATATAATTTAGCTGGCTTGTGATAGTTTTCGTCTTAGTGAATAGAGTGTACCTCCTTCATGGCTTTTTTCCTCCCCAGTCCTTCCAGCCATTACTAGTGAGGATGCTTCTCTGCCCCAAAAACAGAACACAGAAGAAATGGAACCTACTGTTGAGCTCCTTCCTGTTGAGTTCCAGGCAAGTTTGAGGTTAAGTTCCCTCCTCTGAAATCTTAGCTTGGTGTTCACGGTGTGTTGTTTCCTTTTTTCATCTTGCTTCAGAGGTCTACAGCAACCCCAACTAGAGAACTGAACCAAAGTAATTTTTCCTTGAAGACTTGAAAGTCTGGGGAAAGCTCAGGCTCAAGCCTTGAATTTGGGAGTAATCTGTGTGAATGGTATTTTAAGCCACGAAACTGTGATCACTAAGGGACAGAAAAGAGATGAAATTTTATTACTGAATCCTATAGCTCTTCAACTCTTAATGGTCAGGGAGATGAGGAGGAACCAGCAAAGGAGACTGAGAAGATGTGTGGCCAGTGAGGTAGGGGAAAGTCAAAAGTGTGGCATCCTGGTAACCAACTGGAGAAAGTGTTTCAAGGAGCAGGGAGTGATCAGCTGTGCGAAACGCTGCTGCTAAGTCAAGTAAGATGAGGGCTGAGAATTAACCACTGGATTTAAAAATACGAAGATCATTGGTGACTGACAAGAGCAATTGCATGGAATGGTAGGAATGAAAACCTGATTAGAAAGGATTCAGGAAAGAAGAGGAAACAAATTGGAGGCAGGGACGACGGACAACTATTTTGGAGAGTTTTATGCTAAAGGAGAGGACAGAAATAGGGTGATAGTGAGAAGGAAGACAAAAGAAGGTTTGTTTTTTGGGTTGTTTTTGTGGGGTTTTTTTGAGGATTTTTTTTTTTTTTTAATGTGGGTGAAATAACAAATTGCTTATAGGTATGTAAGAATGGATGGAGAAGAGGTCTAATGACTGAGTTCAGGGGAACTCTATCATTTAGAGCCACTTTTCAGACATTATTTATTTTAAACAAAAAATCATGTTAGGGATGATGCCTATTTCACAGCAAAACTGAGGCTCACAGGGGCACCTGGCTGGCTCAGTCAGTGGAGCATGCGACTCTTGATCTCAGGGTTGTTAAGTTCAAGTTCCACATTGGGTGCAGAGATTACTTAAAAATAAAATCATAAAAAAAAAAACCCAAACCAAAAACTGAGGCTCACAGTAACTTGCTCAGAATCATAACTTGGTTGAACCCTAATCAGAACCTAGGTATGTCTGATCCTAAATCCTATGCCTCTTAACCACTGTAGTCTTTTTTTTTCTTTTTTTTAAGATTTATTTATTTATTTTAGAGAGAGAGCATGAGTGGGGGGAGGGGCAGAGGGAGAGGGAGAGAGAGAATCTCAAGCAGACTTCATGCCAAGTGCGGAACCCAACGTGGGGCTTGATTTCAAGACCCTGAGATCACGACTTGAGCTGAAACCAAGAGTCAGATGCTTAACTGACTGTGCCACCCAGGTGCCCCTTAACCACTGTATTCTATTGACTGACTTTCTCACAAAGTATTCTCCAGTTAATTACACGCACATGAATGTCAATATAACATAGAATATGAAGAACAGTTGATTATTTTCAGTTTATAATCAGTAAATCCATTCGTTCAGAACAACCGTAGTTATTAAAGGATAACTAAATAAATCTAAAAGTCATAGCCCTAAGTACAGAGAAAGAAGAAGCTTCTGTTAGAACAGGATGGCTGGGGGCGCCTGGGTGGCTCAGTTGGTTAAGCGACTGCCTTCGGCTCAGGTCATGATCCTGGAGTCCCTGGATCGAGTCCCGCATCGGGCTCCCTGCTCAGCAGGGAGCCTGCTTCTGCCTCTGACCCTCCCCCCTCTCATGTGCTCTCTCTCTCTCATTCTCTCTGTCTCAAATAAATAAATAAAATCTTTAAAAAAAAAAAAAAGAACAGGATGGCTGTCTATATACAATCAGGATATCAAGCAGAATTTCTATAAACTCTCCGAATATTCCAGGAATCAGTATAAATTACATGTCTGAGACTTACCCCACCTACAACTAAGTATAATTAGTAATTAACATTTAGTTGTCATTCAGTGGTTAATTTATATTAGATTTACTTAGTAAACTATGTAAGAGACAGAAAAATATAGTTAAGAGTATAGCTTTGATGTCAGATCACTATGTTGTACACCTGAAACTGATATATTTTATGTCAACTATCCTTCAATTAAAAGAAAAAGAGTATAGCTTTGGAGTCAGACTGCCTGGGTCCAAATCTCAGATCTGATCCTCACGTCTGTAAATAATGTTAATAATAGTACTTACTTCATATAGTTATCATTGCAAGAGGTAGTTCAAAGGACTTAGCACATAGAAAATATATTATAAATGTTAGCTATTATTATTTTCCTTAACATGGACTAATACTTAGAAATTTTAGACTGTTCCATTAAAATAAAGATTAAAAAATACTTCCTCTTCTAGATTGTTCTTGTCCCTAAGTCCTGTAAGAATGTGCTTTTTCTTCCAGGAATTGGTGACAGTCAAGGATGAGGAAATGGATTTCGCTCATGTGGAAGAAGAACAGCTGAGTTCTGCCCAAAGGTACATGGGCATGGATATGAAAGTGGAGAATTGTGGGAGCCTGGTATTTTGGGGTAAGGAAGTTATTTTGTAATGCAAACTGCTTACTGGGACATAAGTTTCCTCTATAACTAATGGCATCTAAAATGGCATAGTTTTGCTTCAGATCCACAGAGCGTTAATCCCCTAGGAGATCCCTGATCACTCTGGACTCAGAATTGGCTTCTTTTCTCTTTTGGCAAGTAAAAGTTCACTGTCTCTGGTATTGAAAAAGGACAGCTTCATACATTGGTTTTAAGATTTCTAAAGCTATAGTAATCAAAACAGTGTGGTACTAGTGAAAGGAAGATGTAAATCAATGGAACAGAACAGATGGTCCAGAAATAGACCCACACATATATGGTCAATTAATTTCTGACAAAGATGCAAAGATCAGTTCAATGCTAAAAAGGAGAATCTTTTCAATAAATGGTACTGGAACAATTGGACATCCATATGCCAAAAGAAAATCCATACCTCCCACCATACACAGTTACTTTCAGTGGATCACAGAACTAAGTATAAAACCTAGAGGGACCATTAAAGACAGTCTTTGCGACCTTTTGTAAGGCAAAATTTTATTAGATATGATATCAAAAGCTCAATCCAGTAAAGCCATCTGGGTCTTGGGTTTGCTTTATTGGAAGGTTTTTAACCTTGAATCCTGGTCTCTTGCTAGATGTAGGACCATTCAGATGATCTGTTTCTTCTTGAGTGCGCTCTGGTAATGATTTATCATCTTTCATTCCTGATATTGGTAATCTGTATCTTCTCTGTTTTAATTTTATTGGTCTTCTTAAGAATTTTAATAGTTTTATTGACCTTTTCAAAGAACTGGCTTTTGATTTCATTGATTCCTTCTATTGTTTTCTGTTTTCAATTTTATTCATTGATGCTCTTATTTTTATTATTTTTCCCCTTTGCTAACTTTAGGTCTAATTTTCTCTCCTTCCTTTAGTTTCTGAAGGTAGAAGACTAATCACTGGTATACGATCTTTCTTCTCTCTTAGTATGAACATTTAATGCTATAAAATTTCTTCTAAGGACTGCTTTGGCTGCATTCCACAATTTTAATATGTGGTGTTTTCATTTCCGTGGTTCAAAATAACTTCTATTTTCTTTTTCTTTTTTTAAAGATTTTATTTATTTATTTGAGACAGAGAGAATGAGAGACAGAGAGCACGAGAGGGAGAAGCAGACTCCCTGCCGAGCAGGGAGCCCGATGCGGGACTCGATCCCGGGACTCCAGGATCATGACCTGAGCCGAAGGCAGTCGCTTAACCAACTGAGCCACCCAGGCGCCCAAAATAACTTCTATTTTCACTTGTGACTTCCTCCTTGATTCATGGGTTATTTACAGATTTCCAAATTTTAGATGGTTTTCAATAAAAGTTGTTTTCAATTTTGTGGTTTGGTTCTGTGTGGTCAGAGATACTTTGTATGATTTCAGTTCTTTTAAATTTCTGAGATTTGTTGTATTACCCATAATATAGTCTTGATGAATGTTCCATGTGAACTTGAAAATAAATTTAATTAGGTCAGGTTGGTTGAGAGTATTTAGGTCTTCTATATCCTTACTGATTTCCTGTCTACTGGCTTCTACTGATTACTGACAGAGGAGTGTTAAATTTTCCAATTATAATTGTGGTATTGTCTATTTCTTCTTTTAGTTTTATCAGTTTTTGCTTATTGTATTTTGCTTAATGTACCTGAAACTCTTTTGTTAGATGCATACACATAACAAATTATCTTTTGGTGAACTGACCCCTTTATCATTTTATAATGTCCCTCTTTAACCTTGGTAATATTTCTTGTTTCAAATTTTATTTTGTAGGATAGTAATATAGCCATTCTCGCTTCCTGTTTGCATAGTATATTTTTTTCCATTTTTAAAAATCTATTTAAAGTTTCTTGTGGACAGTATATAATTGGGTCTATTTTTTAAAGATTTTATTATTTTATTTATTTATTTATTTGAGAAAGCGAGAATGAGAGAAAGAGCACATGAGAGGGGGGAGGGTCAGAGGGAGAAGCAGGGAGCCTGATGCAGGACTCGATCCAGGGACTCCAGGATCATGACCTGAGCCGAAGGCAGTCGCTTAACCAACTGAGCCACCCAGGCGCCCTTGGGTCTATTTTTTTAAATTAATTTATTTATTTGAGAGAGAGAATGAGCAGGGGGAGGGGCAGAGGGAGAGGGAAAAGCAGACTCTCTGCTGAGCACAGAGTCCGACGTGGGAATCGATCCCAGGACCTTGGGATCACAACCTGAGCTGAAGGTAGACACCTAACTGATTGAGCCACCCAGTTGCCCCTATCACCAGTTCCTTTACAGAACAAAGATAAACTGTCAGGAGAAAGAGGATAATCAGGTGAAATTATGTGATGTAATTGAGATGCTATCATTATGTCAGTAATCATATTATATGAATACATCAAAATACCGTGTTGTGTACCTTAAATTTACACAGTGTTATATGTGAAATATATTTTAATTTTTCTAAAAAAGCAATTAATACTGTGGCCTGGATGAGGTCTTTAATGGAGACAATGTTGTGGGGGATGGGGAGGGGCAAAAAAGGAGAGCTTAGACTGAATACCAAGAAGCATCAACATTTAAGAAGAAGAAACAGAAAAAGTCCCAAGTAAATAGAGATCAGGAGTAAAACTTGGACAGCTTACAATCACAGAATTATATCTGAATAAAGTTGGGGGAAAGAATGAGGGGGGGGTGTGGTTGGGGGGGAGGCATGGTCACCACTGTCAAGTGCTGTTGAGAGGCCAAGCTAAAGAATGAAAAGAATCCACTGGATTTGGGTGACATATAAATGGTTAGTAACTTCAGTGAGAGCAGTTGCAACTGAGTAGTAGGGAGAGAAGCCAGACTACAGCGAGTACAGGAGCAAGGATGTGATGAGAAAATGTACAAGACCTTTTTGAGAAATTTGGGTATGACCAAAAAATAAGGAAGAAAGGAAGGAGGGAGAAAGAGAAGGAAGGGAGGAAGGGGAGGAGGAAGAATGGAAGAGAAGAAGGAAGGGAAGAAGGAGAGAAGGAAGGAAAGGAGGGGGCAGTGGTTAGTGGAAACACAAAATCATATTTAAAGTGTCTGTTAAAAAAAAAAATAAAGTGGGGGCACCTGGGTGGCTCAGTCGTTAACCGTCTGCCTTCGGCTCAGGTCATGATCCCAGGGTCCTGGGATCGAGCCCCGCATCGAGCTCCCTGCTCAGTGGGAAGCCTGCTTCTCCCTCTCCCGCTCCCCCTGCTTGTGTTCCCTCTCTTGCTGTCTCTCTCTCTGTCAAATAAATAAATAAAATCTTAAAAAAAAAAAAAAAATAAAGTGTATGGTGAACATGAAAAAAATCTGTGCTTTTAAAAAGGGACTGGAGCGGGGCGCCTGGGTGGTTCAGTTGGTTAAGCGTCCGACTCTTGATTTCAGCTCAGATCATGATCTCAGGGTCGTGAGACTGAGCCCCCTCATTAGGCTCCATGCATGGAGCCTGCTTAAGATTCTCCCTCTCCCTCTGCCCCATCCACCCCCTGCCCCTGCTCTCTCTCAAAAAAAGGGGGGGGGGACCAGAGGGAACTATTTAAAAAGTCAAAAAGTGATTATTCCCAGGTGATTATTAGAAGTGATTTTTTTTGTCTTGTACTTTCTCAAAACTGCCCAATCTCAACTTGTGTTTTCATCTTTCTACCCTTCCTCAGATATTTTATATTAACATTTATTCTCATCCTGCTAGCTTATCCTCCTTCCTGACTTGTCTGCTCAGTTTTCCATTCTCTTAGGTAGAGCCTCCTCTTCGTCCTCTTATTGTGCCTTGTATTAGCCATTCTCCCATCTCTGTTAGTCCCTGAAACTTCCTCTGCCATTGCCAGGAAGCGCTTTCTGAAAACATTCTAAAAACATGTTTAAGGAGCATCATTTTTATTTTCTTTTCTTCTTGCCAACTCAGCTGTTTTTTTCTCTCAACACAGAGAACACAAACGCTTGTACTTTTTATTTATTTCAGATTCCGAATCTATACCTGAAACTAAAGAATCCTTTTCAAAGCAGGGACTTTATGAAGAAGTGTCTCCTGAAAGAGCGCTGATAATGGAGAGACTTAAAAAGGATGAGTCCTGGGACTCCAGATTGATAGAAGCCTGGCAATGCGAAGGCACATTAGAAAGGCAGCAAGGAAATCAGAAGAAAGATTTAAGGCAAGTCATAAATAAACGCAAGAAAAACCCTGTGGACGATTGTAGTGAAACTGGGGAGAGTTCAAACCCAATTCGACATCGCAATATTTACTCAGTGAAAAAGCCTTGGAAGTGCAATGAATGTGGGAAATCCTTCAGTTACTACTCAGCCTTTATCTTACATCAGAGAATTCATACTGGAGAGAAGCCTTATGTATGTAACGAGTGTGGAAAGGCCTTCAGTCGGAGCTCATCACTTATTCAGCATCAGAGGATTCACACTGGAGAGAAACCCTATGAGTGTAATGAATGTGGGAAGGCTTTCAGTCATCGGTCAGCCCTCATCCAACATCACATCATTCATACTGGAGAAAAGCCCTATGAGTGCAGTGAATGTGGGAAGGCCTTCAACCAAAGCACGTACCTTATTCAACATCACAGAATCCATACTGGAGAGAAACCCTATAAATGCAAGGAATGTGGGAAAGCTTTCAATGACACCTCATCCCTTATTAAACATCAAAGGGTTCATACTGGAGAAAAACCCTATGGATGTACAGAGTGTGGGAAAGCCTTTAGTGACAGGTCCGGCCTGACCCAACATCAGAGAACTCATACAGGGGAAAAGCCATATGAATGCAGTGAATGTGGGAAAGCTTTCAGTTACTGTTCAGCTCTTATACAACATCAAGGAACTCATACTGGGGAGAAACCTTACAAATGTAACGAATGTGGGAAAGCCTTCAGTGACCGCTCAGCTCTTGTAAGACATCAGAGAATTCATACTGGAGAGAAACCTTACAAATGTAAAGAATGCAAGAAAGCCTTCAGCCAGAGCTCATCTCTTACAAAGCATCTGAGAACTCATACTGGAGAGAAACCATATAAATGCAATGATTGTGACAAAGCCTTCAGCCAGAGTTCATCTCTTATTCAACACCAGAAAACCCATATGGGAGAAAAACACTACAAGTGTAAGAAATGTGAGAAAACGTTTAGTGTGCGTTCAGCCTTTCATCAACACAAAGAAATTCATGATGGATAGAATGCAGTAAATTCATGAAATAATTATGTAGTCTTGGGGCACCCAGGTGGCTCAATTGGTAGAGCATGCAACTCTTGATCTGGGGTTGTGAGTTCAAGCCCCATGTTGGGCACAGAGTTTACTTAAAAAAAAAAAAAAAAAAAAGGGAGAAAATGTATTCTCTCCTAATAGTGTAGACCTGTTCTAAGTATTACAGGGTATACTACAAAAACACGAGGCTGTATCATGCAAAAAATAGCTCTCTCCCTTGAAAGGTTATTAAGTATGGGAAGAGGACAAGAGGTACAGTCACAAACCTCAAAAAGCTGAAGTAGTGAGGAAAAATCCTAGAGAAACACAGAAGGAGAAAGTCTGGTTTAGTCAGAAAAACAGATTCAGAAGCTAAGCATCTGCTATCACAGAAAAACTAATCAGAGGAGCAGACTGAACAGTACTTGAGGCTGATGGCTGTCTAAATAGTAGTTTTAATCTGAAGCCAAGTGGGGAGGATCAGGATCCCAAAGAGGAAAATCACCAGAAAGTTTCTCTAGAGAAAAAAAAAAAACTAAGCCCAGGAAATCCTCCTTTTTCTCTGTCCCTACACTCCATGTGTTCACTTGCACACTTGCAAACATTTACACTAGTGCTTGTTAACCCTGGATGTACACTGAAATCATCTGAGGAGCTTTAAAAAAAAAAAATACCTGGCTCCCAGCCACAGAGAATTCAGATTAAGTTTGGACTAGGGTGTAGCCTGGGCATCAAGAATTTAAAAAACTCCTCAGGTAGTTCCGATATGCAGCCAAGATTAAGAACTACTGATTTAGGCTCTTTCTGCACAAGGATCAACTCAATAAGGTAGGAGAAGTACAGGCAGCTGAAAGGATAATAACAATTTACATCGGCTCTCAAGAGCTCTTTGTGTCTTGTCTCTGCCTTTTCTTTCTGTTGCTAATTATATGTCATTTTTTTTTTTTAACCTGACTTTGGATCCTTTTGTTTGGACCTTTTTTGTTTTCTCTGACTTTGTGTGAATTGAGCTGCCTGGTACTAACTTCTGCTCTGGCCCTCACCCTTGCTAAATGTGCTCCTTTAAGCCTGGTTACAGCTTTCTCAATCACTTCTGCCTATGAGGATCGTATATTGTGCTTGCTACCCATGGCCCAATGGTGGCAAATATTTACTGTGAGAAACAAGAGGAGGACCTACAGACCAGAAATCAGGAGAGGCAGAGTGACTAGAAGGGAACTTGAAAGAGTTAAAAAAATTTTTTTAAGATTTTATTTATTTGAGAGAGAGTGAGAGGGAGCGGGAAAGCAGACTCCCTGCTGAGCAGGGAGCCCTACTCGGGGTTTGATCCCACCCTGAGATCATGACCTGAGCCAGACAGATGCTCAACCGACTGAGCCACCCAGGCACCCCCATATAGTTAAACTTTTGACTCCAACTGTATTGTTGGTATCTTAGAATTTCCTGAAATTATAATAAAATTCAGTTGTGGGGCGCCTGGGTGGCTCAGTCGTTAAGCGTCTGCCTTCGGCTTGGGTCATGATCCCGGGGTCCTGGGATCGAGCCCCGCATCGGGCTCCCTGCTCGGCGGGAAGCCTGCTTCTCCCTCTCCCACTCCCCCTGCTTGTGTTCCCTCTCTCGCTGTGTCTCTCTCTGTCAAATAAATAAATTTAAAAAATCTTAAAAAAAAAAATAAATAAAATTCAGTTGTGTGCACAAATTAATACTGAACTTCAAGGGATATAGGTGGGAGGAAGGGTAAATAAAAAATGTTTCTACATTTAGGGGCGCCTGGGTGGCTCAGTTGGTTGGGCGACTGCCTTCGGCTCGGGTCATGATCCCGGAGTCCCGGGATCGAGCCCCGCATCAGGCTCCCTGCTCGGCGGGGAGTCTGCTTCTCCTTCTGACCCTCCCCCCTCTCATGCTCCCTCTCTCTATCTCATTCTCTCTCTCAAATAAATAAAATCTTTAAAAAAAAGTTTCTACATTTAATATGAAAAAGAATAATAACGCTAAGGAGATTATGAGAAATTACAGATGATAATGTAATCCATATAGAATATCCATTAAATGATAATGCAAGTAGAGGAACTAAATTACATGTTAAAAAATGTTTAATCCAAAAGAAGGCAGGAAAGGAGAAAGAAAGGCATGGATGGGACAAATCCTAAATAGGTAGCAAAATGGTAGACCTAAGTTCAACCATACCAGTAATTACATTAAATGTAAAAGAAACACGCCAAATAAAACTCAAAGATTACAAGACTGAATAAAGAAGCATGACCCACGGGCCGCCTGGGTGGCTGTCATTAAGCGTCTGCCTTCGGCTCAGGTCATGATCCCAGGGTCCTGGGATCGAGTCCCGCATTGGGCTCCCTGCTCAGCAGGAAGCCTGCTTCTCCCCTCTCCCACTCCCCCTGCTTGTGTTCCTGCTCTCACTATGTCTCTCTCTGTCAAATAAATAAATAAAATATTAAAAAAAAAAAGAAACATGACCCAACTATATGTAAAAGAGGCACATGTTAAATACAGAAACATAGATTGAAAGTTCAAAAGATAAAAAAAAAAGAACAAAAGATAAAGAGACACAGTGAAGGGCGCCTGGGTGGCTCAGATGGTTAAGCGTCTGCCTTCGGCTCAGGTCATGATCCCAGGGTCCTGGGATCGAGTCCTGCATCGGGCTCCCTGCTAGGCGGGGAGCCTGCTTCTCCCTCTGCCTCTGCCTCTCTCTCTCTCTCTCTCTGACTCTCATGAATAAATAAATAAAACATTAAAAAAAGAAAGAGAGTGAAAACACTAATCATAAGAAAGCTGGAGTGGACATATTCATATCAGATCAAACAATTCAAGAAGGGTATCAAAAAAAAAAGGGTATCATCATAGATACAGAAGGACATTTTGTAATGTTAAAATGGTCAATTCATCAAGGTTAGGAATTCTTATAATGTGTAACTGGGTTACAAATATGACATGTTAATATTATAAGTAAGATTTATAATTTTAAGTTATTAATATATTATGTGCCTCACATCAGGGCTTCCAAAATCATAAGGTAAAAACTGACAGAACTGAAGTTTTAAAAAGAACAATCCACAATTTTTTTTTTTTAAAGATTTTATTTATTTATTTGACAGAGAGAATGAGAGAGAGAGCACATGAGAGGGGGGAGGGTCAGAGGGAGAAGCAGACTCCCTGCCAAGCAGGGAGCCCGATGCGGGACTCGATCCAGGGACTCCAAGATCATGACCTGAGCCGAAGGCAGTCGCTTAACTGACTGAGCCACCCAGGCGCCCATTCCACAATTTTATAATTAGAAATTTTAACACTCCAGGGGCACCTGGCTGGCTCAGTTGATTGAGCATCTGACTCTTGGTTTTGGTTCAGGTCATGATCTCATGGGTCATGAGATTGAGCCCTGCATCAGGCTCCGTGTTCAGCAGGAAATCTGCTTGAGGATTCTCTCCCTCTGCCCCCCACCGCATGCTTGCGCTCTCACGTGCTCTCTTTCTAAAATAAATGGATGAGTCTTTTAAAAAAATTTAATAACCCATTCTCAGCAGATGCTAGAACATGTACACAAAAAAATATTAAAGATCTAGAAAAGCTGAACAGCACTACCACCTTGAATTGATTGGCATATATAGAATATAGTATGCACATGGAACACACAACTTCAGAGTGCACATTCCCTTCAAGTGCACATGGATGTTCACCAAGTTAGGTTATACGCTGGCCCTTAAAACAAGGCTCAGTAAATTCAAAGGACTGAGAATATTCTCTATTACATTTAATGAAAGTACAAATCAATAAAATAAGATAGGAAATCCCCAAATATTTGGAAATTAAATGCCATACCTCTAATTAATCCAAGTAAAAAATTTTAAAGGAAAAGGGGTTGAAATAATATATAATACTCTTTGACTAGTGGGATTAATCTAGATACCACTAACAGGTAATGGGGGAAGAAGCCTCAACTTCCAAGAAATTAAGGGAAAACACCATTAAATAACCAAAGAGAAAAGAAGAAATAAAATAGACATCGAAAAACATTTTTCGACTGAATAATAATGAAGATGCAACATATCCAAACTTGTGGGATACAACTAAAGCAATGTATAGAGAGAAATCTCCCGCATTAAACTACCTAACATTAGAAAAGAAGGTTGAAAATCCATCATTCCAATTTCCATTGAAAGACTAAAAGTGGAAGCAAATTAAACACAAAGTAAAAGGAAATACATAAGAAAGAGCAGAAATTGGGCGCCTGGGTGGCTCAGTCCATTAAGCATCTGCCTTCAACTCAGGTCCTGATCCCAAGGTCCTGGGATGGGGCCCTGAGTCAGGCTCCCTGCTCAGCGGGGAGTCTGCCTCTACCTCTGCCCCTCCCTCACCACTCGTACTCTTTCTCTTTCTCTCAAATAAATAAAATCTTTAAAAAAATAAAGAGGAGAAATTTTAAAATACAAAGCAGATACACAATATAGAGCATCAACAAAGGCAAAGATTGGTACTTTGCGTATGGCGGCTTTTACAAAACAAGGCAAAACAAAACAAAACTGAAAGAACATGCAGGAAAATTACATGTGGGGGTTGGAGGGAATGAAGTGAACAGAGCAGGGTAGAGTGCCGCCCTTCACTGTATTTTGTTTTGACTTTTGAGCCACTCAAAAAAATTTTTTTTGAAGATTTTATTTATTTACTTGAGAGAGAGCATGAGCAGCGCGGAGGACCAGAGGGAGAGGGAGAGGGAGGGGGAATAAGTCTCAAACAGATTCCACATGGAGTGCAGAGCCACGCGGGGCTTGATCCCAGGACCCTGAGATCACGACCTGAGCTGAAACCAAGAGTCAGACGCCAAAGCGACTGAGCCACTCAGGCCCCCCTCCAAAAATTTTAATACCCATCCAGTGCTATTCCAAGCCATATCGGATACTGAGGCAAAAAGAAACATATGTACCCCTATATACACTTACCAAAATATTTTACCATGTTTTGAACCAGATTGGAAAATTTAATGCAAGCTCCATAATTTAAAAGAATGACTATGGGGCAGGCACCCGGCTGGCTCAGTCAGTAGAGCATGTGACTCTTGATTTCTGGTTTTGTAAGTTCAAGCCCCTTGTTGGGCGTAAGATTTACTTAAAAAAATAAAAATTAAAAAAATGACTACATACCAAGTCCACATTGCCCAGTCTGTTTGCACACCATTGTCAACCTGTAGAAACTGGGATATGATGGCTTCATGGCCCAGGAACCACGAGCTGATTGGAAATAACACCCAAGTGCACAAAAACCCTGGGTTATAAAACAAGCAAACCACAGCTTATCTTATTTAAAATCTTGATATTTTGTTTTTCATCGATTTTTTGCATTAATTGTTTTAAAGATTTTTTTTAAAGATTTATTTATTTATTTATTTGAGAGAGAGGAGGGGCAGAGAGAGTCCCAAGCAGACTCTGAGCTCAGTGTGGAGCCTGAGGTGGTGGGGGTGGGTGTGGTCAATCCCAAGATCATGACCTGAGCCGAAAACCAAGAGTCTGACGTTCAACAGACTGTGCCACCCAGGCGCCCCCTTTTTAAAGATTTTTAAAGTAATCTCTACACCCAACGTGGGGCCTGAACTCACAACCCTGAGATCAAGAGTCACATGCCCTACTGACTGAACCAGCCAGGAGCCCCTGCATTAATTTTGATTTAGAAAATATTGCATTAAAACATTTCTCTTGAGGGGCGCCTGGGTGGCTCAGTCGTTAAGCGTCTGCCTTCGGCTCAGGTCATGGTCCCAGGGTCCTGGGATCGAGCCCTGCATTGGGCTCCCTGTTCCACGGGAAGCCTGCTTCTCCCTCTCCCACTCTCCCTGCTTGTGTTCCCTCTCTCGCTCTCTCTCTCTCTCTGTCAAATAAATAAATAAATAATCTTAAAAAAAAAAACCAAAAACATTTCTCTTGATTACTGAATTTTTTGGTGCCCTCTTAAGTTTTGCACCCAAGGTGAATGCGTCACTTGCCTCACCCTCATTCCTGCCCTGAGCACATTATATGGGATCATCTGGAGGTGGGAAAGCTGGAATGGAGGAGATTCAGTGATTTTCATCATGCCCGAGGAAATCAAAGACTCTTTGTGGACATATTTATTTAAAAACCCATTTAAAAAACTGTAAAGATATTGGTAGCTTTTAGGAAATTCTAAAACTTCATTTGCACTTTTTAAACTCAGACTCACAACCTGGAGTTACTGGCCAGTTTGGGTCATCATCTTTGTGACAGGAAATCAACAGAGACATCCGTTTGTTACCAATTTCACTCTAGGATTTTCCATTTGGGGGTCTGGAAGCTTCATCTCAGGGGCCCTTCAGGGAACCATATGCCTCCTGACAGGGCCTGAAAACCCTGTATCCAACTACAGCTGCCGAGCTCACCCTTCTCTCCCTGCTCTGATTGGGGATCTCAGTCGGTGCTGTCCAAGCCGGTGGCAAGATTGCTGGGACTAGATACATAGCCCCAGGTGAGTGATTTGAAAGCTCATTTTCATTTTATCACCCTTTACCCACAACTTGACCAACCTCCTTGCAGGTTCAACCCTAAGTCACAGTGCAGCCCCACTCAAAATGTAAACGAGCACGCAGGCATGCATCCTGAATTTGGCAAACATTTTCCTGTGATCCACTTTCCTCATCTGTACACTGAGGAAAACAAGAGCGCGGACTTCACAGAGTTGTTATGTGGATGCTATCAATTAATTCATGTAAAGCACATGGAATAGTCCCTGGCACACAGGGAGATGCTCAATAAATTTCAAGATATTATCTATTAGTTTTGGTCACTAAACACTTTTAATAAAAATATATGAATAATTTTGAGGGAGTGCCACCATTGACAGAGAAATAAAATGCATCATTCAGATAACCAGACAAGTGGTTGGTGATAACTTTGTTCATAGTTTCAAGGAAGAAATGAAAAAAAAAAATTTTTTTTAAAAGATTTATTTATTTGACAGAGAGAGACCCAGCAAGAGAGGGAACACAAGCAGGGGGAGTGGGAGAGGGAGAAGCAGGCTTCCCGCGGAGCAGGGAGCCCGATGCAGGGCTCGATCCCAGGACCCCGGGATCATGACCTGAGCCAAAGGCAGACGCTTAACGACTGAGCCACCCAGGCGCCCCTTCTGGTGCATTTTTTGCCTTTTTTCCAATATGTGAATTAATGATACAATATTGCAATTCACCATCTCGAAATGGTGGTAATTTGCCAAAAAATAAAATGGCCCAAATGATCAGAACATATGCATTACTGAGCAGGCCAGCTATGAGGTTATTGCAATTGTTCATTGTGATATACCCTATCTTGTCCATATCGTGTGGACAGAGCCATTGTGACATTATCTGTTCGACTTTCAGATTTACTATCTCCTTGCTCCATATGCCATAGGAAATCTTTCTTAAATTATTTTGATCACATGATATTCTTTAATGGGTGATTATTAAAAAATCCTTTTATATTTTTTTTTTTTAAGATTTTATTTATTTATTTGAGACAGAGAGAATGAGAGGGAGGAAGGTCAGAGGGAGAAGCAGACTCCCTGCCGAGCAGGGAGCCCAATGCGGGGCTCGATCCCGGGACTCCAGGATCATGACCTGAGCCGAAGGCAGTCGCTTAACCAACTGAGCCACCCAGGCGCCCCCCTTTTATATTTTTTAAAATTAAGTTTCTTTATTCACTTATTTAAGTCATCTCTACATTCAACATGGGGCTTGAACTCACGGCCCCAAGATGAAGAGTCGCACGCTCCTCTGACTGAGCCAGCCGGGCACCCTGAAAAAAATCCTTTTATTTATTTATTTATTTTTTTAAAAGATTTTATTTATTTTTTTGACAGAGAAAGAGAGACAGCGAAAGAGGGAACACAAGCAGGGGGAGCGGAAGAGGGAGAAGCAGGCTTCCCGCCAAGCAGAGAGCCCGATGCGGGGCTTGATCCCCGGACTCTGGGATCATGACCTGAGCAGAAGGCAGACACTAACAACTGAGCCACCCAGGCGCCCCGAAAAATATCCTTTTAGAAAAATACTTTTATTTGGCTACTTTCTGTATTTAAATTCCCACATTTAAAGTAAATAAATCTTCTGTATTTCTTTTTCCTTTTAAGTAGGATCCATGTTCAGCATGGAGCTCAACACAGGGCTTGAACTCATAATCCTGAGATCAAGACCTGAGCTGAGATCAAGAGTTGGACGCTTAACTGATTGAACCACTCAGGTGCCTCTAAATCTTTTGTATTCTTGATAGTCCAGGGATGGACTGACCAATTTACAGAGAAATTGCAGTTTAAGAAAAAAACAGAGCATTTATGAAATGAATGAAAGTGCTCCAAGCAGCTAACACAGCTATGCACTAAAAGTCATCTGTTGGGATGCCTGGGTGGCTCAGTTGGTTAAGTGGTTGCCTTCGGCCCAGGTCATGATCCCAGGGTCCTGGGATCGAGTCCCACATTGGGCTCCTTGCTCAGCAAGGAGCCTGCTTTTCTCCCTCTCTCTCCCTCTGCTTGTGCTCTCTCTGTCAAATAAATAAAATCTTAAAAAAAATCATCTGTTGATTGGAAACAACTGATTCCACATTATTTCTACTGTGCTATAGCAATCTCTCCCTCCTTGACAACTGGACATGTAGCTAATGTGTCCTATCCCTTCCTCCCACAGACCTGCCCAAGAGGAATGTGGTGGTCCTAATCGCGAGTGGAGAGGGAGGATGTTTCCAGGGCTGTTCCGGTTTCTCACAAGATCTAAAACAGTGAGGGCGGGTGTATGGAGGGCAGAAGAAGTGAGCATGTTGTTGGGTTTGGGCCGCTTCACACCATGTTCTGATTTTCTACCAGAAGAAAGGTCACTTAGGAAACAAACAATAATGACTTAATAGGTTATCAACTTTTTGACTACTTTGTCAACTTATGTGGAGTTGCATGTGCCTAGGCCCTTAGACTTGTACCAATTTTACATTATTATGTTGTCAATTCATAAATGTGTTCCTAAATAATAAATGAAGCTTCAATCAAGCATTCAAATCAAATATTTGCATGACGTCTAATTTGAATCATGTTTTGACTGGTTTAAATTTAACTGTAATTTGAGGCTATCCCTGACTTTGTGCCACCTCCAAATCTATTACCCTCTTTAACCAAGACTTAGCTGTATTTAAAAGATTAACGTGGCACCAGGATTTAGGGTAAAACGTGTGAGTGAAAACAAAGAAGCAAGCAGATAAATAAAGAAGCAACTGTAATACATCAGGGGCAACTAAAGTCAGAGTTACCACAGTAACATAGTTGACGGAACAAGTATGAAATAAATTACACATGAATTATGGGCAGAACTTGTGGAAGCTTAGAGATAGAAGATTCAAGATAACTTTGATGTTCTAATCTTAGGCACACAAGGTACCATTGAGGCAAACAGGGAAGTTAGGTTAGGACGTCAACTTTGAACGGCTAGACAAATAAATGGAAAAGTCTTGACAAGCACTGTGGGATAAAGAGTAGGGAATCTGTGACCCCACAACAAAGCAGGAAACTAGATGGTTAACTTGGGATACCACTACTGCAAGTCAAACTCTCCTATTCGGTGGTTGTCTTTAGACTCCAAGGAAGGTTCAACCCCCAGTTCTAACTCAGAAACCTATTCTATTTCTATCACCTCAATCAATTTACATCCTAAGAGCCTTCTGAGTGTACTGCAAAGAGCAGAGGTCCTCACATTTTAGCAGGCATATGGATCACCCCAGTGTTTGAAAAAATTCACTCTCCCGGGCCTCTCCTCCAGAGATTCTGATCCAGCAGATTTAGCTTGGGACTGGTGGATCTGCATTGTAACATGTGTCTCTGATAATTCTGATGCAGGTGACTGACTACAACTTGTAAAACACTGTTGAAAAGTCTACAAACGTGTGAACACAAAAGAAAAGAAATGGTTTTCCAATGCAAAATCATCTCACATCTCAAGACCGTTTGCATAGAGAAGCTAGGATTCTGAAGCTCTATTTCCACCCGTCCTTAGAGTTCTTAGGCCCTATCTTCTAAACTGGTTGTCCCTCAACGTTTGCCTTTACGCTTGGGAATTAAACTCTAGGAGGTGTATTCTAGTTGAACCTAGATTACACTGCCCCCTCCTCAGAGAAGTTCAGGGAGAAATTATTTCCAAGGGCTGAGAATTGCCCCACCTTTATTTAAAAAGTAAGTAAACTGGAGAAAACAATTTACACATCTGTTACGATTTGATATAGAAAAATCATCATTGATGTCAGAAACTCTAACTGTAAGGATAGGCTTCAGTATTCCTTCTATATGCTTCTGTCAGAATTCATTTCTGATTTCTGAGCATATAAATGACACTCTAACAGACTTCAGTCAAGGTTCTAGCAGGAGAGATCAGAAACTATGTAACATGGACATCTGCCTTCGGCTCAGGTCATGATCCTGGGATCGAGCCCCACATCGGGTTTCCTGCTCAGTGGGGAGCCTGCTTCTCCCTTTCCCTCTGCTGCTCCCCCTACTTGTTCTCTCTCTGTAAAATAAATAAAATCTTAAAAAAAAAAAAAAAAGACCTAAGTTCTTGGAATAAGGAAGTAGGCCCTCTAAACATGGGGCAAAAAAAAAAAATGGGGCATGTGCGCAGGATGGAGACATCCAACCCTGGCAGGTGAGAAAGTAAACAATTAGGCTTCCAAGAGATTACTCAATAGTAGGAGAAGGTATCTGTTTCCTTCCAGCATGCCTGTGGGATGCTGCTGTTATCCGCTGGTTTGAAAGGCTGTTATTATAGAACTGTAATAGCAAAATTAGCCTGAATCTTCACAAGATGGCAGCAAGTAAGTCAGTTCCCTCTTCTGGTCTGTCAAGTTCAACGATACACCACTCCTGGATGGATAGGAGTCAGTAAATAGTCTTCCCTGCCAGGCACTTGCTTGATGGTGCCAGAGGTGAATGGGGGTGAAACTAGGAGAATAATCCCATCATCCAGGACCAAGAGGTCCTCTTATTGGATAGAAATATATATGATTCAGCTTTCAATCTCCTGTAGAGAACAAGCTAGGGGTACATGAAATAGCTTGGCCTTTTGCTTTGGAGAATGGAGGCTTTTGGAAAATTGCTCTTTCTGTGATGTTAGTCCAGGTCTTCCAAGAAGCACATGCCAAGATGGGATGAAACATGCAAACATTTTATCAGGAGGCATGCCTGTGAGAAAGGAAATGGGGTGGGGGTAGTCTCAAAGCTGGGGCGAGCCCAAGATGCAAGACGACCGCACGTGAAGGACAGGGGAGAGAAGGTCACTGGAAGCATTATGTGGCCCTGCAGTTTAAGGAAAAATCAGCAAAGTCCTAGGGGAATCTCGAGCCAATAGCAGGTGACAAAGAGTCTCATACCTTCCAGGGCTGGTCTGCCTTAGCATCCACCTGCACTCAGTCAGTGCCCAGGAGCAGCACCTAGGAGGCATGTGGTGAGGCAGTTAGGACCTCGAGCCAGTTGTTTCTGCAGCAAAGGCTCATAAGGCCATCCTCATGGCCACTACGTGAGGCTTAAGAGAATATCCCAATGGAGACTTAAGAGTATTAGTTTGTGGGGCACCTGGCTGGCTCAGTCGGTAGAGTGTGCAACTCTTGATCTCAGGGTCGTAAGTTCGAGCCCTACGTTGGGTGGAGAGATTACTTAAGTAAATAAATTTTTAAAAAGAGCATTAATTTGTTAAAATATGATGACAGAGTGTGTGGAAAAACACATAGGACAAATGACTATCAATTTAGGTAAGGCCATAGCCTCTAGGCCATATTGGATTTTCATTGCTAAGAAGGCTTCATGGTATAGAATTATTGACCTATCTCATGCAATTCTAGATGATGTTCCTCAAATGATGTATTTTCCTTAAAAACACACTGCAACTTGGCAGAACTGTGTTTTGGATCCAGGCATGTTTTCAGTGTGTTTGATGTCATATGTTTTAGAGAAAATACATAATCTCTACTTATCCCAGTTAAACTCCATTCTTGCTCTCTAATTCCAGGAATGAGCGAGGGCAGTGGGGTTATGAATGGTAAGAAGGAGGAACATAATTCTTGCCATCACGGCCCTTAGTAGCAAGTGACATAATAATTCTGCAGATTAGGACTCTAGGCTACCCCAGGAGTCTGCGGACGGTTCTGCTCTCCACGGTGGGAGGTCCAGAATCAGGAACACAAGGATTCCCACCAGTTTGCTGGTTGTGTCAGCAGGCTGACCATAGAGGTATATGCATGGCGGTCCTCAGAAAGAGGGCTACTGGACAGGAGGGAGAGTACTGACCTCTGGGCCTGCTCACACAAACTTAGCTCCAAAACACATAAGGGAATCTCCCTAAACTCCAATCCCCCTCCCACCTCCAACCTGCAAGTGACCATGACTTTCAGCTTGTCCTGTACAACTGCATCTGAAGGGAAAAGAGGATCAGGGTCTCAGTCTTTTTTTTTTTTTTTTAAGATTTTATTTATTTGACAGAGAGACACAGCGAGAGAGGGAACACAAGCAGAGGGAGTGGGAGAGGGAGAAGCAGGCTTCCCGCTGAGCAGGGAGCCCGATGCGGGGCTCGATCCCAGAACCCTGGGATCATGACCTGAGCCAAAGGCAGACGCTTAAGGACTGAGCCACCCAGGCGCCCCCAGGGTCTCAGTCTCGCCAGTAAATCTCTTCTGCAGCAGCACGTCCTAGGACCACAGTGACGTTTATGACACTTGGCACGCTGGCACACATCTCGAGTGGCAGTCCTGGGAGCTGCGCTCTGAACGCCTAGAGCTGAAGGCCACCGTGGGAAACGGTATCAAGCCTGGGGCGAGGAACTCTGTCGGACATGGACTCCCAAGTTCATCTGCAGCCACTTCAGGCCTAAAAACATACTAGTGGGCACCGGAGGCTGGGGTCACAGGGGGCATGATCAAAACTTGGGGAATTCTCTCTGAGCTGGAAAGCCAGGGCTCATGGTTACACAAGCCCCAGAAAGAAACATGGCGCACTGAGGCCAATGTTTGAGAATGGCTTTTAGGGGTAAGGATAAGCAAAACGGTCCAGGGATTCAGGAAGCAAATTTCTGAACAATCCTTATGGAAAAGACTGGGCGTTTGAAGGCTGGGATAGGCAGAGGCTCACAGCTGACTTGGGACATGGGCTGCAAGGGTTTCGTACATGTGGAGCCAACGAGGGACCGAAGGGACAGAGCCTGTGGGTAAGGCCAAAGTAGTCAGTAGTTAGGAGTAAAACTGAGGGGCATCTGGCTGGCTCAGTTGGTGGAGCGTGTGACTCTTGATCTCAGAGTCATGAGTTCGAGCTCCACGTTGGGTGTGGGAGCCTACTTTTAAAAAAGAATAAAACTGGGCGCCTGGGTAACTCAGTTGGTTAAGCGACTGCCTTCGGCCCAGGTCATGATCCTGGAGTCCCTGGATCGAGTCCCGCATCGGGCTCCCTGCTCGGCAGGGAGCCTGCTTCTCCCTCTGACCCTCCCCCCTCTCATGTGCTCTCTCTCTCTCATTCTCTCTGTCTCAAATAAATAAATAAAATCTTTAAAAAAAAAAAAAGGCGAAAACTTTAGTGAGATCTCCCTAGTCCAGCCTCAGGAGGTCCCCTCTCAAGGCTTTTCTGTGCTACTCTCTTAAGAACTTCTGTCATGTTGGGGCGCCTGGGTGGCTCAGTTGGTTAAGCGACTGCCTTCGGCTCGGGTCATGATCCCGGAGTCCCGGGATCGAGTCCCGCATTGGGCTCCCTGCTCGGCGGGGAGTCTGCTTCTCCCTCTGGCCCTCCTCCCTCTCATGCTCTCTGTCTCTCATTCTCTCTCTCGCAAATAAATAAAATCTTAAAAAAAAAAAAGAATAAAACTGAAATGCTAGGGTGAAGATGCTAAGCATAAGGCTGAACCCAGGTACCACATAAAAGGAACGTGGAGAAAGAGATTAAGAGTAGTCTTGGGGGAACACCTGGCTGGCTCAGTTGGAGAAGCATGTGACTCTTGATCTCAGGGTTATGAGTTCGAGCCCCACACTGGGTGTAGAGATTACTAAAAAAAATAAAATAAAATAAGCTTTAAAAAAAAGAGTCTAGAGGGATGTCTTGTGCAGAGGCAGAGATTCAAACACTTTATAGAGCATGTGAGGGGGCTGCAAAGCAAGCTCTGACAGCATAAAGAAAGATAGAAGGACTGGTCAGTCCCAGGGATGGATCTGTTATTTAAATCACCAAGTTCGGGCGCCTGGGTGGCTCAGTTGGTTAAGCGACTGCCTTCGGCTCGGG
>NC_058407.1:170211918-170222426 GCF_002201575.2 Neomonachus schauinslandi | reverse complement strand
GGTGGCTCAGTTGGTTAAGCGACTGCCTTCGGCTCGGGTCATGATCCTGGAGTCCCCGGATCGAGTCCCGCATCGGGCTCCCTGCTCGGCGGGGAGTCTGCTTCTCCCTCTGACCTTCCTCCTTCTCATGCTCTCTGTCTCTCATTCTCTCTCTCTCAAATAAATAAATAAAATCTTTAAAAAAAATAAAAAATAAATAAATCACCAAGTTCAAGGAAGTGGGTCAAATTCTAGTAGGATCTAGGGGTACAAGGAAAAACCCAGGCTTTCCCTCCTATGAGTCTTTCTCCTGTGTGTTTCTTCTTTTTTTTTTAAAGATTTTATTTTTATGTAATCTCCACACCCAACATAGGGCTCGAACTCACAACCCCAAGCTCAAGAGTCACATGCTCTACTGACTGAGCCAGCCAGGTGCCCCTCCTGTGTGTCTCCTTTTTTTTTTAAGATTATTTATTTGAGAAAGAGAGCAGGGGGAGGGGAGAGGGAAAGACAGAATCTCAAGCAGACTCCCTGCTGAGCGCGGAGCCTGTCTTAGGGCTTAATCCCATGACCCTGAGATCATGACCTGAGCTGAAATCAAAAGCCAGACATCCAAGTGCCCCATTGTGTCTCCTTTAATGCTCACACAAAACACTTCACTTCTGATCATTAAATGTATGGAGGTTCCCCCACACACACCAAGCAATTCTGCAACACCAGCTGGGTGTCCTATAATTTTAACTCAATTCTGACACTATCTACCTAGAGCCTACAGGTTAAGGGCTCAGTCCCATAAGACTGCCCCCACCCTACTTCAGATGCCAGTTGCAAGTAGTAGGTCCCTAGGTTACCCACAACTTCTGTCCAATTTGGCTACAATTTGGAAGTTCCCACAACTTCCTCCTCAGGTTTATTTAATTTGCTAGAGCAGCTTACAGGATTCTGGGAAATACATTTACCAGTTTATTAAAAAAATATGATAAAGGATACAGATAAATAGCGAGATGAAGAGATACACAGGGTGAGGTCTGGGAGGGTCCAGAGCACAGGAGCTTCGGTCCCTGTGGAGTTGGGATATGTTCACCCTGCTGCTGGTGTGGATGTGTTCATCAGCCTGGAAGCTCCCAAACTCATACTATTTTTTTTTTAATGGTTTATTTATTCCAGAATGAGAGAGAGAGAGCACAAGATTGCACTGGGGGGAGGGGCAGAGGAAGAGGGAGAGGGAGAGAATCTCAAGCAGACTCCCCACTGAACATGGAGCCCAATGCGGGGATCAATCCCATGAGCCTGAGATCATGACCGGAGCTGAAACCAAGAGCTGGATGCTCAACCGAGCGCGCCACCCAGGCACCCCACTATTGGGGTTTTATGGAGGCTTCCTCATATAGGTATGACCAATTATTAACTCCATTTCCAGCCCCTCTCCCCTCTCTGGAGAAGTAAGGGGCACGACTGAAAATTCCTAGCTTCTCATCATGGCCTTGGTCTTCCTGGTGACCATGTCCCAACCAGGAGCCATCTAGGAGCCCACCCAGAGTCACCTCAATAGAAAAAAAGATGCTCCTGGTGCTCTTACCATTAGGAATTTACAAGAGTTTTAAGAGTCCTGTGTCAGGGATGAAGTAAAAAATAAATATTAGAACAAGAGATGCTCCTAGTGCTATTATCACTTAAGAATTTACAAGGGTTTTAGAAGCTCTGTGCTGGGAACTGGGGGCAGAGATCAATGCATATGTTTTCTATTATCTCACACCAGGAATGTCTAGTCTGTGGGTTGGCAGAGAGTCTGGATGAGGCTTTTGTTAAAGCTGCACATGATGGAATGAGATTCTTCCAGATTTCACAAGAGAAATAACATAATGTATAGCCCAGCATAGACAGGAAGTGGCTGACAGGAACCACATAAGGGAGTCAGAACCCCAGAAAACTTGGTTTAAAGCTAGACACAATGTGCTCTGCCTAGTCTTAGAGATGAATTAGAGTAGAAGCAAAAAGCAGCAACAGGGACACAAGTCCTACCAAGGTGAGAGGCAGCCCAGAAAACTGAGGTCCTAAGACTCATTCAAGGACCGAATGGAGGAAGAGGAAGAAGATATAAACATCCCTAAGTTAATTTATAACCTCCCCATGATACCAGTATAAGTGGTCTTTTTCCCCTGCAGCTATATTTATGAATTCTAGAACTCATGTACAAAAATAAATAAGCAAACATAACAACGATAATAAAAAAAGCTCTGAAAAAGAGCAAATACATTTTTCTGTCGTTAATAAAAACATACCATAGAGCCTTTCTAATTAAAACAGTGTAATATTGGCATATGAATAGATAGGCAAATGGAACAGAACAGAAAGTCCAGATATGGATCCAAGAATATGTAAAGATTTAGTGTACGATAAAAGCAGCATTTTATATCAACGGGGAAAGACATTTGTTTTAAACAAATGTTACCAGATAACTGTTTTGGAAAAAGGTTAAATTTAAATCCATAACTTCTACCACATACCAAGTTAAATTCCAAATAGATCAGAGATTTACGTATTAAGGAAGTAGAAGCAGAAGCAGCAACAGAAGAGGAGAATAGTGAGGAGAGGAAGGATGAGGAGGGTGGGGGGAGGAAGAAGAAGAAACCAAAAAACTGCTGAATTCATTTCTAATCTGGGCATAGAGAAATATTTCTAATGATGTCTCAAAATCCGAAATCCAAAATCCAAAATCTATACCCCAAGAGGAAAACATTCAAGTACAATTATGGACAGTTCACTCACAAAATACAAATGAAATTGTAAAAAAAAGAAAAAAAAATGCAGTGGAGTAAATTTAAAGATTGAATTGGCTTTATTGAATGATTCACAAATCAGCAGCATCCCATCCAATAGAATGGAGCCTCAGAGAGCTACAGAAGGAAAGGTTTTGAAAAGCAAAAAGGGTGTGGAACAAGGAAGTCATAAATGAAAAAAAAAATCTTCTGGCAAGGTAACCTTCCTTTGGGAGACAAGAGAACTTATTAGGAGCATGGCTTCATTGGCGCTGACCAGAAAATTCCAGACTGACAGGTTAGGATTACATTCCTAGGGAAGGTCAAAAGTAATTAAGTCAGGTATTAAATCTTGGTATGGTGTCATGGGTTTAAGATAGAGAAACTGAAGGATTCCATAAAAATCTGCTTTTTTTGCTCCTTTTCCTGCTTCTGTTCTTGCTCAGACCTGCACCCTCACACCCCCATCCCCCTTTACGCAGGCCTCAGAATGTCCTCCTTGTAAGGGACAAAGAGCTAATGATTTCTTTGGAATTGATAACATCTAAGGAAGGCCCAGGAGAGAATGACCAGAGGAAGCCGCTGTAGAGGCTGCTTTTAGGCAGACAGGTTTGAGCGATGGAATGTTGAAAGGGCCCACAGCACCCCCCTGGCTGAATACAAACAGGCCCATCAGGTGACCCACCTCATAATATCCATAGGCCCTAACTTTCCAGTGGGCTACTTACACCTAGGCACAGTTACCGAAAAAGGGAAAGTGCCCTATGTGGCCATTACCTCCTCACCTTTCCCCTTTAAAAACAGCCCTCACCCACCGCCTCCTTGCAGACAGTCTCTGCTTTGCTATCCTGCCCATTGTTCCCTTGGGGTGTATTCATAAACTTCTGTATCCTTTGTTCTGCCTCAGGTGAGTTCTTCCATGGCCCCACCACCGGCTTCCACCTGATCTTCGACCCACATTTGGGGGCCCCCATCCGATCGGACAGACACCTCATTAGACACCATAGCCATTATATGCACATTCCAGACCATGGCACGAGACATGTGGACGCCAAGGCCCCCTGGCTCCAAGGAATAACACCTGGGCCTCCATCTTTGTTCTGATCGGTTCCTAGATGCCCAAGGGGACACGTTCACCAGACCACTGTACTCAGTAAAAACCCCCAGGCCCCGAACAAAAATGAGTCTCCCTCCTTTCCTTTCTGACTCTCCTGGACACACTGTATCTGCACTCTCTCTACACCTTCAGTAAACTCTGCTTTCACTTCCTGCTGGCTTGCATTTCATTTCTATCCTACATGCAGCCAGGGGCCCCCATGGCTGGTCCTGCAGGACCCCCTCTGAGTCCCCAGACCTGGCCTGCTGGCATCAGGTTTAACCCAAGTGACTCACTCCATTTTGGGCCTGTTGCTTCTTCTTCTTCTTTTTTTAAATTTTATTTATTTTAGAGAGAGAAAGAGAGCAAGCAGGGGGAGGGGCAGAGGGAAAGGGAGAGAATCTCAAGTAGACCCCGAGCTAAACACAGAGCCCGATGCAGGGCTCGATCTCATGACCCTGAGATCATGACCTGAGCCAAAATCAAGAGTCAGTCATTCAACCAACTGAGCCATCCAGGTGCCTCTGTTGCTTCTTTTAATTTTTTATTTTTTAAAATTAAAAAAAAAATTTTTTTTAAGACTTTATTTATGTCAGAGAGAGCACAAGCCAGTGGGGAGCAGCGGGCAGAGCAGGCAGAGGGAGAAGCAGGGTCCCCACTGAGCAGGGAGCCCGATGTGGGACTCGATACCAGGACCCTGAGATCATGACCTGAGCCGAAGGCAGCTGCTTAACTGACTGAGCCACCCAGGTGCCCCTCTGTTGCTTCTTTTTAATAGAATTTAAGTATATGAAAATTTTAAGTGCATTTGTAATAAAGGAAATGCATGTTACAACTATACTGAGTTTCCTCTTCTGGCCATGATGCAGTTACTAAGACTAGACTGGCTGAACTCATTGTAAAAAACTATAAAACTAGACAGAACATATGAAAAAATGTTTCCGACTGGGGACACCAGGCAGTTCAGACCTGTGGTCCCTGAAAAAACGCACCTTCTGTGCCACAGCTCAGGGGAGGAAGAGTCAAAACAGACCATAGCAGGCTCTCTAAGATGAGGACACAGAGATTTGAATTCAAGGAGGCAGAGGTAGCTGGGATTTGGGTAGCAGAATCCTAGGGAGCCAGAAGCTACACAGAGAAAATCTCTAGAAATCTCTACAACGGGTCCTCTTGAGTCTGCTCCTAGTAGAATCATGCCAGGCAAAGAACGAACAGGAAACTGTAAGCTGAATAATTCTCAGAGGTCACACAGAGCTGGGAGATGCTCACGTCCGGACTGCCGTAATTAGTGAAAGTATTAAACTAGCCCTAGAGGACGTCAAGATTTGCTCAAGCTTGCAAGCCAAGGTCAGCTCTTCTTGGGGTGAACTCATCTTTACAAAGCTTCAAAATAAGCCTTGAGTTAAGCTGATCTGAAAGAAATTTGAAGTGTCTTAAAGAAAAAAGAAAATTTATTCTGGTAAAATACATGTAACATAAAATTTAACTTTTTAATCATTTGTGAGCGGACAGCTCGGTGGCATTAAGACATTCATACTGTGTGCAATGATCGCCACAACCCATCTCCAGAACTTTTTCCATCTTTCCAAGCTGAAACTCTGTCCCCATTAAACGTCAACTCTCCATTTCCCCCTCCCCTCAGCCCCTGGCAACCGCCCTTGTACTCTCTGTCTCTATGAATTTGACTACTCTAGGTCTCTCACGTAAGTGGAATCATACAATATTTGTCCTTGTCTGTCAGGCCTATTTCACTTAGCATCATCTACTCAAGGTTCATTCATGTTGTAGCATTTGTCAGAATTTCCTTCCTATTTAAAGCTGAAAAATATTCCATTCTTGGGGCGCCTGGGTGGCTCAGTCGGTTTAGCGACTGCCTTCGGCTCAGGTCATGATCCCGGAGTTCCGGGATCGAGTCCTGCGTCAGGCTCCCTGCTCGGCGGGGAGTCTGCTTCTCCCTCTGACCCTCCTCCCTCTTGTGCTCTCTTTCATTCTCTTTCTCAAGCAAATAAATAAAATCTTTAAAAAAAAAAAAAAAGAAAGAAAAGAAAAGAATGAGTGAGGGCGCCTGGGTGGCTCAGTTGGTTAGGCGACTGCCTTCGGCTCAGGTCATGATCCTGGAGTCCTGGGATCGAGTCCCGCATCAGGCTCCCTGCTTGACGGGGGGTCTGCTTCTCCCTCTGACCCTCCCCCCTCTCATGTGCTCTATGTCTCTCTCATTCTCTCTGTCTCAAATAAATAAAATCTTTAAAAAAAAAAAAAGAAAGAAAAAGAAAAATATTCCATTCTTGGGGCGCCTGGGTGGCTCAGTCGGTTAGGCGACTGCCTTCGGCTCAGGTCATGATCCTGGAGTCCCGGAATCGAGTCCCGCGTCGGGCTCCCTGCTCAGCGGGGGAGTCTGCTTCTCCCTCTGACCCTCCCCCCTCTCATGTGCTCTATGTCTCTCTCATTCTCTCTGTCTCAAATAAATAAAATCTTTAAAAAAAAAAAAAAAGAAAGAAAAAGAAAAATATTCCATTCTTGGGGCGCCTGGGTGGCTCAGTTGGTTAAGTGACTGCCTTCGGCTCAGGTCATGATCCTGGAGTCCCGGGATCGAGTCCCACATCGGGCTCCCTGCTCGGCAGGGAGTCTGCTTCTCCCTCTGACCCTCCTCCCTCTCATGCTCTCTGTCTCTCATTCTCTCTGTCTCAAATAAATAAATAAAATCTTTAAAAAAAAAGAAAAAGGGCGCCTGGGTGGCTCAGTCGGTTAAGCGACTGCCTTCGGCTCAGGTCATGATCCCAGGGTCCTGGGATCGAGTCCCGCATCGGGCTCCCTGCTCTGCGGGGAGCCTGCTTCTCCCTCTCCCACTCCCCCTGCTTGTGTTCCCTCTCTCGCTGTGTCTCTCTCTTTCAAATAAATAAATAAAATTAAAAAAAAAAAGAAAAAGAAAAATATTCCATTCTATGGATATACCACAATTTGTTTATCCATTCATTTGTCCAGGACATTTGGCTTGCTTCTGCCTTTTGGCTGTTGGGAATAGGCTATTATGAACATGGGTGTACACATATCTGTTTGAGTCACACTGCTTTCATTTCTTTGGGGTATTAACCCAGAGGAGGGATTTCTGGATCATATGGGTTCTAATGCTTTTAAAGGAAAACAACAAACTCTGACACTCAACGTAAAATTCATTAATGTCTAGCACTCAATCAAAAATCAATAGGTATGTAAAGTAGCAGGAAAATGTAATCCAAAACCAGGAAAATAATCAGTCAATAGAAACAGATCCAAAAAATGACAGACATTATGGAGTCGGGAGACAAGCTTTAAGTAGAGTGGAGTGCAGGGATCTCATGACCCTGAGATCATGACCTGGGCTGAGATCAAGAGTCGGGAATTGGATGCTTAACTAGACTGAGCCACCCAGGTGCCCCAGGAGACTTGGACTTTAAAATAATTATGCTTGGGGCGCCTGGGTGGCTCAGTCGGTTAAGCATCTGTCTTTGGCTCGGGTCATGATCCCAGGGTCCTGGGATTGAGCCCCACATGGGGCTCCCTGCTCACCTGGGATCCTGCTTCTCCCTCTCCCTCTCTGCCCCTCCCCTCTGCTTGTGCTCTCTCTCTCAAATAAATAAAATCTTTTAAAATAAAATAATTATGCTCAAGGACTTAAAAGAAACAAACATAACGGATGCCTGGGTGGCTCATTCAGTTAAGTGTCTGACTCTTGATTTCAGCTTACAACCTGAGATTGAGCCCCGAGTTGAGTGTGGAGCCTGCTTAATATTCTCTCTCTCCCTCTCCCTCTGCCCCTTCCTGCTCACACTCTCTCTCTTAAAAAAAAAAAAATAACAAAAAATAAAAATAAAAAACAGAAACAAAAGAAACAAACATAAAACAAGAAACAAATATAATGAAATACAAGGTAATAAAAATAGAACTTCTAGAGATTAAAACACACACACACACACACACACAGGGGCGCCTGGGTGGCTCAGTGGGTTAAGCGACTGCCTTCGGCTCAGGTCATGATCCCAGAGTCCTGGGATCAAGCCCTGCATTAGGCTCCCTGCTCAGCCAGGAGCCTGCTTCTCCCTCTCCCTCTGCCACCCCCCCCCCACTTGTGATCTCTCTCTCTGTGTCAAATAAATAAATAAAATCTTTAAAGAAAATCTAAAAAAAAAAACCAAAACAAATATCAGAAAGGATCAGTCAGCTTCAAGAGTAGCAGTGGAAACTACTGCTTATCAGATTTACAGTTAGTGATCTCCTCCCTGTAGTGGTCCTTATCTCAAGCACTGGGAGATTGAAGATTCTTCTTTTCCTTTCCCAGTGTTTTAATACAGCTCTTTAGCCTCCTGCTCCGTGTAGCTTCAGCTACCAGTAAATATCCTGAGAAGGAAACTACCTCTGAATTTGAGGCCCCCAAGTTTCCAATGTTATCATGGCACAGTATAATTTTTCAAAAGTTCAACTGGTTTTTCCTGTATGAGAAAGGAACCAAGCCCTAAATACTTTTTTTTTTTTTTAGATTTTTATTTATTTGACAGAGAGAGAGACAGAGAGAGACACAGCGAGAGAGGGAACACAATCAGGGAGAGTGTGAGAGGGAGAAGCAGGTTTCCCGCTGAGCAGTGAGCCCGATGTGGGGGCTCCATCCCAGGACCCCAGGATCATGACCTGAGCCAAAGGCAGATGCCCAACGACTGAGCCACCCAGGCGCCCCCAAGCCCTAAATACTTTGAGTAACATTTAAACGTGTAATATTTGAAATTTAACAGTGCCTGGAACATTGTAGGCCCTCAATAAATTTTCTTTTAAAGATTTTATTTATTTATTTGAGAGAAAGAGCAGGAGTGGGGAGAGAGAAACAGACTCCCTGCTGAGCAGGGAGCCCGACGCAGGGCTGGATGCCAGGACCCTGGGATCATGACCTGAGCTGAAGGCAGACGCTTAACCGACTGCGCCACCCAGGCGCCCCGACCCTCAATAAGTATTAATTGAATGAATTTCATTTTATTTCCTGATTCTCTTAATTGTCTTTTGGAAGTTCAAACTGCTGCAACACTGAGTCAATGAATATCTGCGTTCATCTAACGATGTTTAGAAAACTGAAGATTTTCTCCCTAATGCTTTAGGAACATTTACTGTGGCCTGGCATTGTTCTAAGCATTTTACATATATTAACTCATTTAATACAGTAGAAAACGAGCAGAAAGTGGCCCCTCTTCTCTGTATTTCCCCCTTACCTGTGGAGGGATATATTCCAAGACCCTCAGTTGATGCCTGAAACTGTGGATAGTACCAAACCTCACATATACTATGCTTTTTCCTATACTTACACATTTACGATAGAGTTTCACTTATAAATTAGGTATGGCAAGAGATTAACAACAATAATAAAATAGAACAATTATAACAATACACTGTAATAAAAGTTATGTGAATGTGGTCTCTCTTTCAAAATAGCTTATTGTACTGTACTCACCCTTCTTCTTGTGATGATGTGAGATGATAAAATGCCTATGCGATGAGATGAAGTGAGATGAATAATGGAGGCATTGTGAGGTAGCGTCAGGCTACTATTGACCTTCTCAGGATATGCCAGAAGGAGGATCATCTGCTTCTGGACCATGACTGACCTTGGGTAACTGAAACTGTGAAAGGCAAAACAGAGGATAAGGGGGTGCTACGCCTCAGAACAACCCTATAAAATTCATAGTCCTAGTCTCCTCATTTTACATGTATGGAAACTAACATACAGAAGAGTGAACTAGTTCGTCCCAGGTCAAACAACTAGTATGATACTGGTAAAACAAACACCCTATCCCTCTCTCTGCCTCTCCTTCTTTCTCTGTTTCTAGTGTTTTGGCCCATGGAAATCAAGACTTAAAGGGAGATTTCACATAAGTGTTTTTCTTAACCTGTTACTTTTTTTTTTCTTTGCTAAACATGGAATCCTATCAAATCCTCCTATCGGGGGGCGCCTGGGTGGCTCAGTCGTTCAGAGTCTGCCTTCGGCTCAGGTCATGATTCCAGGGTCCTGGGATCGAGCCCCACATCGGGCTCCCTGCTCCACGGGGAGCCTGCGTCTCCCTCTCCCACGACCCCTGCTTGTGTTCCCTCTCTCGCTGTCTCTCTCTGTCAAATAAATAAAACCTTAAAACAAACAAACAAATCCTCCTATCAATTACAACTAATTGCCACTGATAACTAGTCCTATGTTGCTTTGTTTAAATAGCATTCATGTAATTTCTGAATAACATAATTTCAGATAAATACCTATTTTTCATATTTTTATTGTAAGTAACACAGATATGTGTAATCATTCATTATATTCAACGGATTATGTTATTCGTCTGGTAGGACTGTGTCCCGGGTTAGCTCTCTAAAAAGTTGGTCACTCCACACTCAAAAGAGGAGCTTTTTAAAAATACCCAGTTGCACGAGGGCCCACTCCTAGAAATTCTGATCCAACTGGTGTGGAAAACGAGCGCCTGGGTGGCACAGTTTTTAAAGCCTTCAGGTCGGGGCGCCTGGGTGGCTCAGTTGGTTAAGCCATTGCCTTCGGCTCGGGTCATGGTCTTGGAGTCCCGGGATCGAGCCCCGCATCGAGCCCCGCATCGAGCCCCGCATCGAGCCCCGCATCGAGCCCCGCATCGAGCCCCGCATCGAGCCCCGCATCGAGCCCC